>NC_142871.1:133905000-134229166 GCF_051225735.1 Oryctolagus cuniculus | reverse complement strand
ACTTGCCTTGAGGTCTCTGGGCAGCTGAACGTGAGGGCAGCCGCGTGCCTGGTGTCCCTATAGCAGAGATGCTCCCAGCCCCTCCCACATGCCCGAGGACACATCCTTATTACACACGGGTGAGCAGAGGTTCTGTGAGCTGCCCTAGTAAGTGATCCAAGTCAAGGAAAGGGCCGTGGGAACCCTGGCTTACAGCCGGTGTGTCAGGTGCGCAGGTCGCAGCCTGGGCTTGGGTTGTGGCACTGAGCCCTGTACCTGTGGGATCCGCTCTACTCCGGGGGCAGCGTCAGAGGTGACTTAAACTGCAGGGTGTGTGCAGAGAATCAAAAGGCTATGGGGCGTGAAGAGTGGTGTGAGCCAGGGCAGGCACGTGGGCTTCGTCTCACATCAGCCCGGATTGTCCCAGCCTTCACCGAGGAGTCAGAGACCAAGGCTGTGAGGTTGGCAGCATCGAGTTCAACTAGTCATCTGTTTCTTTCTTCTTCTTTTTTTTTTTTTTTTTAAGATTTTATTTATTTGTTTAAGAGGCAGAGTTACAAGACAGAGGAAGAGACAGAAAAGTCTTCCATACTTCCATACACTGGTTCATTCCCTAGGTGGCCACAATGGCCGGAGCTGTGCCAGTCCAAAGCCAGGAGCCAGGAGCTTCTTCCAGCTCTCCCATGTGGGCGCAGGGGCCCAAGGACTTGGGCCATCTTCTACAGCTTTCCCAGGCCATAGCAGAGAGCTGGATCGGAAGTGGGGCAGCGGGGACACAGTCCATGCCCGTGTGGGATGCCAGCACCACAGGCAGAGGCTTAACCTTTTGCTCCACAGCACCAGCCCCTATTTCTCTTTTTTATTTCATAGAGTTATGTCTATTTGAGAGAGCTCCCGCCTCCTAGTTCACTCCCATAATGCCTGTAAGAAGCCAAGAGCCAGGAACTCAATCCAAGTCTCCCAGGCACAGACCCAGTCACTCGAGCCGCCATCCCCCAAACCTGGGTCTTGATCCATTTGCTCTAATCAGGGCTGTGGGGGAGGCCCCATCCTTTTCCTTTTCTCTTGTCGGCAGCCACCCCTCTGTCTGTTTCCGTGGTCATTGGACATGTCAGACACGTTCCTCCTCCAAGAAGTCGGAATACCTTCCCGACAGAAAGGACGGGGGCCGCGCCACAGCTTCCCTGTACCAACCCCTCCAGTCCCTCACCACGCTCCCAGCACAGCTCCTGCTGTGCCCTTCCCTTCTTGCAAGGGAAGCCCGGCTCCACGCCCAGAGCCCCCTGCACCCAGCTGGCGGCCGCCCGCGTCTGGCTGTGGCTGAGGGCCAGGGCAGAACCTGTGAGTCTCCTATCGGGGCCCACGCTGTGCCTCTCAAAGTTGAATCCGAAAATAGCTGTCTGGTGAGTCACAGGCACGAGGCGTCCTCACAGGGGTGAGGACGTGGCGTTGTCACACTGCCCGGGTTCCGATCAGCTCCACCTCTGGCCGTGTGACCTCGGGAACTTCTCACCTGTGTGTACCTCAGTTTCCTCATCTGCAGAACAGGATCGTGCGTGCGACGTGGGGATGACCCACGTGAAAGCTCTCAGAGTGAGGAGCGTGCAGTGAGTGCCAACCACGCCCCCGCCCCATCACACGGGGTGCTGAGCAGCGGGTGCCCCTCGGGGCCGGTGGAGGTCAGGGACAACAACCCGAGTGGACGCGGCTCTGGCCCACTCCTCGTGGGGCGGGGAGCCCTTTCTAACTGGGTGCCCTCCTCCTGGAGGCAAGTCCAGCTCCTTGGCTCTCTGCCTCTGTCACCAGCTGCCTGCCTGCAGGGGTTCTAATGCTCTAGAACTACCGTCACACCTGCGGGAACCCTCGGGGCTAGCCCAACGGTTCTTCCTCTCGGCCT
This sequence comes from Oryctolagus cuniculus, assembly GCF_051225735.1. Lineage (NCBI taxonomy): Eukaryota > Metazoa > Chordata > Mammalia > Lagomorpha > Leporidae > Oryctolagus > Oryctolagus cuniculus. The sequence goes on along the minus strand of NC_142871.1, from coordinate 134,227,290 downwards.
TGGGACCTGCTCCCCAGACACACACATGAACTCCCTGAGGTGGGCTAGTGCAGGTGGCCAGGCGTGGGAGGTCCCACCCCTCGTCCCTGTCTGATCTGGCCCAGATCAGCAGCCTGCAGGTTTGTGTGCAGTTGACCCCAGCCTCTGGCCCCAGGACCCCTGAGTCCCCTTGCTGTCTTGGTGTCTGTTGGTGCAGCAGAAGAATTTGACCACAAGTTGTGGGCTCAGGACGGGCCCTGATGTCTTCTCTCTGTTCTCAGGGGTCTAACGTGATGGAAGAACAAGATCTGCGAGAGATTGGCATTGGTGACCCGCAGCACCGGCGGAAGCTGCTCCAGGCCGCGCGCTCTCTGCCCAAGGTGACCACTACTATGCCAAGGCCAGGGCCCTGTCCCTAACGCTGTCCCCTGGACTGAGGACAGCTGGGCTCCAGCACGTACAGATCATACGGGTCTCTTCCTTGTCCTGAGAGCCCCAGCAGGGCCAGCACACACTCTGTTTGCTTCCTCACTGAGTCGCGAGGCCCCTGGAGAGGCATCAGGGCTCTAGGAGTCGTAAACACCTTGTGAGGATGGACCAGGGAGGTGCCAGGCTCTCATGTGAGCCTGATGCCCACAGGGTTGGCCTGTCACCTCGAGCCCCTTTGGGGCATCCAGGCCACCCCATACTGATCTCCGGCGACAGGCCCCTCCCCAGGTGGGCCTGGGAGAGCAGGGCAGCCAGGAAGGCATAGTCTTCCCCTGGGGAGCTCGGAGCTGGCATGCCTGGGCCCCTCCCCTGAACCGTGCTGGTGCCAAGTCCAGGGCCCCGTGTTCCTTCTACTCGGTCAGGGCTTAGAAGCACCTGCTTCACAGACACCCCATTTTCTGGTCCCTGCACCCCCCCATCTAGCCTTACCCGGCCCTGAGGGTCAGCCAGTGGTTCCCACCTCCCACATGGGGAAGCTAAGGCCAAAGCGCCAGTGCTAGAAAGGGAAGGACTTGGGGGTACTCAGGGGCTTCCCTCAGCCGCTGCCCCTGGTATAGCTGTGTGAGCTGGCCTGGCCCCAGGTCCCCATCCTGTGAGTGTGGAGATGTCAGCCCCGTTGCCTCCCTTGCCCCACAGGTGAAGGCGCTGGGCTGTGATGGGAACAGCCCCCCATCAGTGCCCTCCTGGCTGGACTCCCTGGGGCTGCAGGACTATGTCCACTCCTTCCTGTCGAGTGGCTACAGCTCCATCGACACTGTGAAGAACCTCTGGGAGCTGGAGCTCGTCAATGTGAGTACAGCCTGGGCCTGGGCCGGCTCCTTGGTGACACATCTGGCCATGGGGACCCCAGGAGCCCCGTCTCCGCTGACGCCTCCCCTCTTTGCTGCCCAGGTCCTGAAAGTGCACCTGCTCGGCCATCGCAAGCGCATCATTGCCTCCCTCGCAGACAGGCCCTACGAGGAGCCGCCCCAGAAGCCCCCGAGGTTTTCCCAGCTGAGAGTGAGTTGAGGGATAAAAGGAATCTGCGTGTTCTCTGTATCTTTGGGACTCAAAGAGAATCCTCTCGGAACCCTTCAGAGGGGCCTCCGCTGTGTTGTTGGGGCCAAGTCTGCCCCTGGGCCCAGCTCAGCAGGGGAGCACAGGAGACGGGTCTTTGGCTCTTTAGAAATCACATGCCTCCCAGAAGCCTGGGCTGGTCTGTGATAAAGGGGCTGTGGGGCAGGAAGGCACAGCTCGGAGTGCCTGCTTTCAGTTCTGCTCTGCAGCTCCGCCTCCCGATCCCAGGGTCCTGCGAATGCTCCCTTAGGAGCCAGCAGGTAATGGCTCAAGTGCTTGGGTCCCTGCCACCCACATGGGAGGCCTGGACTGAGTTCCTGGCTCCTGGTTTCAGCCTCATTCCAGTCCCAGTTGTTGCAGGCATTTGGGGAATGATGGGATCTTTAAAAAAAGATTATTTTCATCTACTTGAAAAGCAGAGTGACAGATCTTCTATCCAATGCTTCACTCTCCAAATGCCTACCACAGCCAGGGATGTGCCAGACTGAAACCAAGAGCCTAGAACTCCACCCCGATCTCCCCTGTGGGTGGCAGGAACCCAGGTACTCGAGTCGTCATCTGCTGCTTCCAGGATGCATCGGCAGGAGGCGGAACAGGCATCCCAAGCAGCCACTGAACCAGTTTGCCACAACAGCCACCCCTAGGAGCTTTCTTTCTCTGCCTTTCAAAAAAAGATTTCACCGAGATTTTTTTAATTGGGGCAGACATTTGCCACAGCTGTTGTCACTGCTTTGGATACTCGCAGCCCATATCAGGGTGTTGGGGTTCAGGTCCTTCTCTGCTTCCAGTTCCAGCTTCCTGCTGATGTGCACCCTGGGAGACTGTAGGCGATGAGTCTCTGTAAGCCACATAGGAAGCCCAGATTCAGTGTCCAGCTCCCAGCCTCAGCCTGGCCCAGCGCTGGCTATTGTGAGCACTTGGGGAGTGGACCGGTGGATGGGAGATCTTGCTCTCTCTGCTTTCCAAATAAATAAAAATTTAAAAGAAAATAAAAGTTGAGGGGAAAGTAAAACAAATACACAGAATGCAGGCTTTGCTGGGGCTGCCTCTGGGTGTTCCTCTCAGCCTCAGGCAGGGCAGGGGTGAGGTGGGAGGAGTCCCCTCAGGGCGGTGTGATTTGCGCCCCAGGCCTAGCTGGATCGGGATGGCCTGGGGTGGGGAAGAGCAGCCCTCCCAGATGACGTGTTGCAGAGGTCACGGAACCGACTGCAGGCAGGGATGGGTTGCACCGCAGCCTGTTGCCCCCTCAGGCCAGCTGTGCCTGCCAGGCCCCTGTCCCAGGCCTCATCCCTTTCATTCTCCCACAACTTCAGCAACTGGGGGCTGTTTTATCCTCCTCCAATGGACGAGAAAGCTGCAGCCCAGCCTCGTTCTGGGAGCCAAGCGCACAGCGGACGTCCATTCTTAGGAAGCCTGAGGGCGCAGGTTCGTTTGCTCTCAGCTGGGACCACAGGGTGCCGCCGCCAGTGCCGTAGTCTTCCCAAGGTTTTGTGCAGATGATTCCCTCTCTGATGGGCGTAAAAGCAGCACCCTGGCCTAGAGCTGTCCTCTCCACAGACGGCCCAGGCCCAGGGGAGCATCGTGGCCTGAGGGTGCTTGTGGTGGCCACACCCCTGCGGGTGGGGTCGTCACACTGGGCCAGTGGGGTGTGGTTCCACCTGGGTTTCTCCCCATGCAGTGCCAAGACCTGCTCTCCCAGACGTCATCCCCCCTGAGCCAGAGTGACTCGTGTACCGGGCGCTCAGCGGACCTCCTGCTGCCTTCGGTGGACACGGGCAGGCGGCGGCACGAGAGCCTTCACGAGCCTGCGGCACCCTCTCGCACTGAGCGCTGCAGAACCCAGGTGGGCAGGACGGACCCCCCGGAGCCATCTGCTGCCCCGTGCCTGGGCACGTTGGAAGCGACCTGGCCTGCTTCCCTTGTCTTCCACTCGGTGGCCCAGCTGAGGCCCGGCCGGCCTCCCGGAGCTCGGACTGCACAGTGCGCCGCAGTGTCGGTGCTCGGGCCGCACCCACAATCTCAGTGGCCTGGACTCCCCCTTCAGGTGTTCAGAGCCACCTGCTCCTCTGTGACCGCAGCTCCCTACTGTCCAGCCCCGAAGGCCCTTGCTCATTCCCACGGCCCACCCCAGGGCCCTTGCTCCCGCCCATTCTCTCTTCCTCGCACGGCTTGCTCCCACAGCTCACATCTGTTCACCTCCCCAGCAGAACTGCAGCCCAACTCAGAGCCGGCCATTCCTGCTCTGTGCCTGCGGCCTCCAGTGGGTACAGCTGGCGACCCCAGGGTGCTCACCAGCCTTGCCGGCCCTGGTGCCGCCTGATGTCCTTGCCCAAAGCTGGTTCCATCTCTCACTCTAGCTCACCTGCTCAGAGCGTCGAGATACTGAAGACTGGCCTGTCCCACCTGCTGCCTTGCACAGGCCCCTGGCCGTGTCCCTTGTCCCCTTTGGGCTTGTCAGATAGCGGATTGGCAGGTGTTCCTCACGCCCGTGAGGGTGACTTTAACTTCACTCCTGCCTCTTTTTCTGACTCACACTTTTCATTGCTGGCATCTGGGGATTTCGCTTGCTGTTCCACAAACTTGACCGTGACTTCAAAGGTCTTAAGAACGGCCCTTCCAGCAGTTTCAGGCGCTCTGTATTGTGAGGCCACAGCTGCTGGCAGTGGAAGCCTTACACACTGCCCGAATCTGCTCCTTCCTCCCCTGCCCTCCTGAGGAAGCCATCATCTTCACCTGGGCCCAGCCCCTCGCCCAGCTGCTGCCTGAAGGCTCTGTTTAAAATGCAGCCCCAGGGGCAGGTGTTTTGCCTGGTCTTTAAGCCTCCCACATCCCCCATCAGAAGGCCTGGGTTCGGGACCTGGCTCCGGCTCCTGACGTCAGCCTCCTGCCAGTGCAGACCCTGGGGAGCAGTGCTGGCTCCCGGTGGGACTTGTTACCCAAGTAGGAGACGTGGGTTGAGTTCCCAGCTTCAGCTGCAGCCAGGAGCCATTGTGGGTATTCAGGGAATGGGCCAGCAGATGGGAGCTCGCTCTGTGTCTCTCAAGTAAAAATTAAAAGCATCCTAGCCAAGGATTCCCGGTCTTGCACTGTGAGACACGGCTCGAGTCGTGTGCACCTCTGCTTTGTTCTGGACAGCGCCCAGCAGCCCGGGCTTCCCCACACGGAGTCTGCTGTATTCCCCTTTGCTTTTGGTCATTTCCGGTCTCCTTTGGGACTCCTCTTGGACTCTGCAGAGCCAGCCCTTCCTGACTGAGCCCTGCTCTGAGCTGTGGGTGCCCCCTCCCTGCTGTCCTCAGCACCTCCTCCCCTGCACAGTGCATTTGAATTGCTACTCTGCCCCCACCCTCTCCACTGGCCCTTGAACTCTGAGGTCACTGGCTTCTGCACCCTTGGGTGTGCTGCGGCCAGCCAGCAGCCAGCAGCCGTCCCATGGCACGTGTTCTGCAGGAAGAGCACCGCGAGGCCAAGCTGACCCTTCGGCCCCCCAGCCTGGCTGCCCCCTACGCCCCCGTGCAGAGCTGGCAGCACCAGCCGGAGAAGCTCATCTTCGAGTCCTGTGGTTACGAAGCCAACGTGAGTTCCTCCCCACCGCCGTTTCCCGGCCAGGCCTCTGGAGTTCCGAGTCCAGGCTGGCCCTCGGACCCGCCCAGGCCCAGGCCCAGGCCCAGGCCCGGGGCTCAGAGGCTGTTTTCTCTGTTCTTCAGTGCCTCCCCGCAGCATAGGGGCCGGGGTAGAGAGCTCTGGATGGGCTTAGCCAGGGGAAAGTGGAGGCCTTCCCAGCCTGGGCAGAAGGGGGTTCGCTGGGTTGTGGGACAGCCCCAGATTGGCGGGTCACACTGGACAGTAACACCCGAGTCCTGAGCCCAGCCACTGTTCGCTCCCACAGTATCTGGGGTCCATGCTGATCAAAGACCTGCGAGGGACAGAATCTACACAAGACGCCTGTGCCAAGATGCGGGTAGGCTGGAGCACGCAGGGGCCAGCTAGGGCAGGAGGCCGCAGGCGGGAGCACCGTGCGGCGGATGGGAGGGAGGCCGGGGCTGGAAACCAAGGCGGTGAAGGGACATGCACGGGCACCCCTTGTTCTCTCCAGAAATCCACTGAGCACATGAAGAAGATCCCCACTATCATCCTGTCCATCACCTACAAAGGAGTCAAGTTCATCGATGCCTCCAACAAGGTGCGCTTCTCCTGAGGCCTGTAGACAGGCGCAGGGGCCTTGTCGTCACAGTGATGGGGCTCCAGGGCCAGCCACCCGGATGCCCCTCCTCACCCCTGGTCTCAGAGTGCCCCTGGGTCCCTGTCATTCTCATCCCACCACCCTTGCCAGGTGCTTGCCTATCTTCTACCCTGGGCCCTGCCACCTGCCTCTTTCCCCACCCTAGTCAGCATGGCTTACCTGCTTGCAGGCCTTCGGTGAGCAAAGGCCCCTCCCCGCGCCATGCACTACCACTTGGGGTGCCACCGTCCTAAGCCCCTTCCCACCTCGCCCCTACCCTGGAGGCCGGAGGGGCTAGAGAAAGCTCAAGATTGGATGTGAACACTTTACTGCCTTAGTAGCTGTGGTCAGAGGCAGAGAGCCCGCACCTGAGTTGGGAGAGGTGGAAGTGGGGTTTGGCTGATGCACTGGGTGAGACAGAAAAGGCGATGGAGATGGTAGAAGCCTGGGCGGTGGTGCCGGGGCTGGGCCTGGGGAAGGCGGGGGTCCCAGAGCGCTTCCTGCCCGCAGAACGTCATCGCAGAGCACGAGATCCGCAACATCTCCTGCGCGGCCCAGGACCCCGAGGACCTGTGCACCTTCGCCTACATCACCAAGGACCTGCAGACCAGCCACCACTACTGCCACGTCTTCAGCACAGTGGACGTGGTGGGTGGCGCCCCGGCCCCGGCCCCGGCGGGCACTGAGCACACGCGTGGTCCACGGAGCAGGCCTGCTGCCTCCCGGGCCGGTCTCCTTCACACAGGGGTGAGGCTGAAGCACGGAGGCGGCCAGGGCTGGCCAGGGCCTGCGGGGCAGGGGTTTCTGAGGGCTGGCGAGGCCTCTGTCTCCCCAGGGCTCTGTGCCCGGCCCCGTGGCCCTGTCCCGGCAGCGCCCTCCCGTGCAGGTTTCCTTCCTCACATTTCTTCTCACACTCAGCCTGGGGCCTGTGGGGACTCTGCCCGGAGACAAGGCCCCACGGCCCTCCGGGAGAGCAGCTACTTCAGAAGCTCTGTGGCTCCTGGAGTACTCAGCTCTCAGCACCCCCTGCAGCCCAGCCTCCTGCTTGCTCTGGGCTGGCGGGGTTAGGAACCGGGTCTGGCATCAGACACCTGGCTGTGCCCCTTGCTGGCTGTGTGACTTGGGAAACACTTGTGGCCACTTCCTCATCTATTCAAAGGGAAATATGAGGGACTGCAAAAGGGTTTTGGAAAATGAAATTAAAAGGTAAGTTTATTTTTGGTACAAATCAGTTGAAATCCATGCATAGTTTTTATATAATATGCATTTTCCATGAACTCTCTGAAGACTTGTGTAGCCAACCTCGCGGTCGGGGAGGCGGGGAAGGCCTGGAGATGGAGGGAGGTGACCCACGCCGCACGCACAGTCCGTGGCCCTTGTCGTGTGCTGCCCGCTCTGTGTCGTATGTGCTCCTAAAACTCACCGTGCTGCATAAACCACACAGAAACACCATGGGGCTTGTGGGTAAGGGGTTAGGGGCACCAACTGTCAGTGACACAGTACAAAAAAGGCACTTAAAAACACTCACACTATTGTATTAAATGGTTACAAAATATGTAACTAGATACTGCAGCACACGCACCGCCTTGAAGGCTTGCAGAGCCGTGTGCGGACACACACACACACCCCTCCCTCCCCCGCCATGACACACACACACCCTTCCCTCCTTCCTTCCCTCCCCCACCATCACACACACACACACACACACACACACACACGCCCCTCCCTCCCCACCCCTGCCATGACACACACACACCCTCCCTCCTTCCTTCCCTCCCCACCCCAGCCATGACCTTTCAAGTGAGGGGGGGAGAACGGGAGAGGCCCCAGGAGTGGGAGGGAGGAGGGCCAGCAGGGAGGGAGGGAAGGCGGTGGGAAGGGTGGCTGTCTCGGTTCTGGGACGAGCTGGTGTGGCAGCCGCAGGTCCTGCATTCACCTGGCCTTTCTGAAAGGTGTAATTATGCAAATGGAAAAAGCCGTGCTGTGCTCAGATTGTCCCCTGATGTTTCAGTCCTGCTGCAACACCCTGTTTTCCAGACAGGCGCTCTCTGTTAGTGTTCAAGGCAGAACTGGAGAGAGGCCGGCGCAGCCCCCGCGCCCCCGCTCATCAGTGCTCTGTCTCCCCCCAGAATCTCACCTACGAGGTCATCCTGACGCTCGGGCAGGCCTTCGAGGTGGCCTATCAGCTGGCTCTGCAGGCCCAGAAGGCCAGGCCTGTGGGGGCCCCCGCAGCAGAGACGATTGAAACCAAGTCTACCAAACCAGTGCCTAAGCCTCGGGTCGGCGTGAGGAAATCTGCAGTACGTGGGCCGCCAGCACCGGGACGCCCCGTCATCTCCCTGGCCTGGATTCGGGGTCCCCGGGTGGGGGGCTGCCCCTCCAGTAGTCCCTGCCCGTTAGGACAGCAGCTCCTCCCCTGCTCACCTCCCTCGCCAGGCTCACCCCAGGGCAAGGCCACCGCGGGGCTGTGGAGAGCGCGAGCCCGCAGCAGGCCCGTGACGCCGCCCCTGTGTCTGTCTGCTTTGCTCTGCGCCCCAGGTGCCGCTGCCCCCCGATAGTCGCTGTTGTTACTGTCACACCTGCACCACCCACCGTCCCTCCTACCTACCGCTGCCGTCTCTTAGTCCTGGACTCAAGGTCTTTGCGCCTCCTGCTGTCTTGTGTGTCCGTCTCCCCGAAGTGACCGTGAGCTCTCTTCCTCGGCCTGCGTGGCCCACGTTCCCTTCTCCTTCCTGGTTGGCGCTCTGCCCCTCCCTGTGTGTGCTTCCGCCCCCTGTGTTCCTGTCGTGTGTCCTCTCTCCCGAGGCCTGGCATGGCTGCTGTGGTCTCGCTCCAGGGTGAGCTGTCTGGCCCCACTGAGGGAGCCGAGGCGTGGAGTTGCCCAGCCCCGTGTCCCTTTCCTGCCCAGGGGTGGGGCAGAGGAGACTCAGGTAGAGCACGCTTCCTCCCCTGAGCAGACCGGGAGATCCTTGGCAGGAGGAGCTGCCCCTGGAGGTGGCCGTCCCCCAGGTGCTCCGAGGAAGGCCCCAGCCCCGGCCCGCTCTTGGCTGAGACTCCAGTGCCACCCAGGTGGTAAAGGGGCCGTGGGCCGCTCGCCTCCGGCCCCAGCCCGGGGCTGCCCTCTGACTCTTCTGTGTCCTTGTTTGGCAGCTGGAACCGCCCGACGTGGACCAAGATGCTCAGTCCCATGCCAGTGTCTCCTGGATTGTGGACCCAAAACCAGACTCTAAGCGGAGCCTCAACACCAAGTATGAGACCACTATCTTCTAAAACAGCCCACTCCCCGTCTCCACTAGTGTCACTGTGCCTTTGCCGCCCGGTCTTTCTGCTTTCTCGACTCCTTCCAGCTGCTGACGCCACGGCGCCGCCTCCACGGGGCCCTGCTCTCCTGGGCAGCTGCTCCAGACACACACTCACAGATGTGCCCCACACCGCCACACACTGTGAATCCTCCCCCTTGGGCTGAGGACAGCTTGGGGGGTGAGTCGCCTCTGAAGTGGGCAGCAAGGGGGCAAGGGATGTGCGGGGCCGGGAGCCCACGCAGAACGCACCTTAACACCCTCTCGGGTGGGCCTGGCTCCCGGCCCCGCCCCCGTCTTCTGTCCTGAGCCGCGGCGGGGCGCTGTCCTCACCTTCCCTGACACAGCCAGCCACTGTGACGGCCCAGTGCCAGAACCCCGCAGCCTGCGGCCCCGCCCCCTCCCCTCGGCTGCTCTGAGGTGCTGGCCTCGCTCTTGTGGTCGGGCCCCACTGAGACTGAGCTCGGAGACGTGGCCTGGCCGGGGACAGACTGCGCTCTGGGAGGGCCCCGGGTACGTGCCAGGCCCGTGGGCGCCGGCTGACTCCACTCGGCATGTTTCTTGGTCCTAATGGGCCCTCTACTCCAAGGAACCTGGTGGCGTGCATGTGTCTCAGCCGTCGAATCGCAGGCTGTGGAGCTGTGGCTCCCAGGGGAATAAGGCGTTCCTGTAGGAGCAGCAGGAGGGGCCTGGCCCTGCTCCCGTGGTGCACCCTCCCTTCCGCAGAGGAGCTGCTGCAGCACGGGGGTCTAGACCGAGCCACTCCCGTAGTCCTCTGACGTTTCTCCACGCTGTGGGGCCACGGTGTGCGAGCGCATCAGTTTAGGTGGCAGCAGTTCCGTCGGAGGCCGCGCGGATGTAGCGTAGCCCGGCGGCCGAGCCCGGTGGGCCCTTCCGCCCCGCTGACCGTGTGCCTTCCTGAGCGGAGCGGCGGGCTGGGTGTGTGGAGGGCAGGGAGGCGGGGAGGGACTGCTCCTCTGCACCTCCTCTCCACTCCTCCGCCTTTGCAGCCCCTGTAGTTAACCCTCTCCTCCCCCCGTTGTTTGCTTCTGCCAAGCTGAGCCACTGAGGAACCACACTGTGCTGCGGACACACACACGTGGGGGCGCAGGCTCCTGCCACCACCACCGCCACCTCACCTGCAGCTTTGAAGACCCAGGCCCGACCTCTGCCTGTGGGGACCTCCGCCCGACAGCTCGGCCTGGGCCTGCTGCCCCCAGGCCTTGCAGAGCGAGCCCAGCCCTGCCGAGGGAGGCACCGCAGGCCCAGCAGAGGCGCTGCCTGCAGGGCAAGAAGGACTCGTCTGAACAGGTTTTTAATAGAAAAAGGCTTTTTTATAAAATGAACTTTTAACACTTGGCTCAAACCTCTCGGTCAAACTGCCAACCATTAGACAAATGGCTGTGGGGTCCGAGGACAGGGGACCTGAGATTGGCAGCCTCTGTCCTCACGGTGGGATCCCAGCGTGGCCTCTGTGTGGCTCAGGCCAGGGGAGTGGATGGGTTTCTCTGCTTTTCCAGCCCCCAGCCAAGCTGCTGTCCTTCACAACGCTGCCCGACTTCTCATCCGGTCTTGCACTGGCCATGGGCAGCTGGGCAGAAACAGCTGCTTCCTGCTTCCAGGGTTCCAAATGTGAGGGTCCAGTGGCCAGGCGGAGACGAGCAAGCAGTCTCTGGGGCCAGGAGCTCCTCCGTGCCACGGAGTCAAAGAGCAGCAGCTTGCTTTGGGGCGTCAGTGGGCAGTCCGATTTGTCTCATCGGGGCTGTGCCGTTAGGGCTCATTTTGGTTCTCTGAACAATTGGGTTGAAGCTGGTATTCCCTGGTGCTCGGCTTCTCGCTGGCTCCAGGCATAGAAGAGGCCTGTTGGTCCCTTTCATTCCCCCAGTGCGGCCTAAGAGCAGGCCTGGTCTGCGCCCACCAGTGCTGCTTACGCCTCCCCCTGGCTCGCTTTGCTGTTCCCAGTGACCTGGGCTGTGTTCTTCACCCTGGGTGCCCTCAGAAAGGAAGGGGTTTGTTCCGTGGTGTTGAGAGGCAAAGCCGGGCCAGGCCTGTTGCTTCCAGGTCGTGGGCAGGCAGTGCTGCCCGCCATGGGTAGGCTAGCAGGCCGCATGCTGGGCCCAGGGTGCCTGGTCCAGGACTCAGCACCGCGCCCTGCCTCCCAGATTGGATGCTGATGTCTGTGTCCCCGTCCACAACCCTGTGCCTGGCCAGAGCGCGAGGGCAGGCCTGTACCTTGCAGCTGACTTGAGGCTGGGCCTCGGGGCTTTCCTGTCTGCTGAGCGTCTGGCATGGCGGGTCTGGGATTCAGCTCCCCGCTGTGGGAGAGGCAGACTCCTCCTTCTTGGTACTAAACAAGGACCTCAACACCTGCAGTTCTTCCTGTTGGCTTCAGGGCCTGAGAATCCCCGTCAGTGACACTGCACAGTATTCAGCCCCTGCTTCCTCCTAGAGCTGCCCAGGAAGCCTAAGGATCCCGAGTGCAGGGTGCTGCCTCGCGTTGCGGTGCCGGGGCGGTGCCGTCGTCTTGTACAGGGGCCGAGTCCCAGCTAAGCCGGCGTCTGCTGGTGGGCGGGAGACCCAAACAGAAACCACGTAGACACTAAGATGCGTCCGGAGGCCGTCTGTCGTTCTTAGAGCATAGGTGTGTCTTCCCCGAAGCTGCTATCTCTCTATTTATTCAGGGTGTGCTCGCACCCCAGCGCCTCAGCCGGTCTCCGGCTCTGGTTTTGAGATTGGCTTATTTCAAAGACAGGAATGTAAGGAAGGTGGCGCGCTCCCCTGTGCCCGCCCCAGGAAGGCCAGGCTTGCGGTCGGAGAGCCCTGCGTGTGCACCGAGTGCAGGTCACACCGGGAGGCCCAGTCCCTGTTTCTGAACTGTGAAGGAGCCCGAGGTGGGGGACTGCAGCTGGGAGCAGACCCAGCCCTGGCTCCCCGGCCCCCACCTTCTCTTCCGCTTGCTCTGCACTTGCCACGCTCCGCTGCTAGCATCAGATAATGGGGGGTTCCTTGAGCAGCCTGGGCTGAGCCCACAGCAGGCACAGCTGTAGTCACCCAGGCCCCGGGAGCCTGGGCTGAGCTCGGCCTTCGGAGATGCCCAGGCCTGCAGAGTGCAGCTCACGGAGGTGTGGTTGCAGATGGGTGGCAGTGGGACTGAATTGTAATAAAAATGTTATTTAATCTTTGTCTCTGTATTTTGATACTTGAATGACTTCCCCTCGTTTCACTGTACATACATTTGTTCATCTGTCTGATTTTGTCTGAATTATAGACATCTTGTGGTACCAAACATAACCAATCTGTGTGGCAACATAGACTGACCTCACTTCACGAGAGTGTAAATATTCCTGGGCTTCCAGCTTTGGTTTTGTTATTTTCGTAACTGTACAACTTAGAACAGATGGAATGAATAAATGAGGAGCGACATCAAACCAGCCTCTTTCTTGGATCCCCGGACTCCGAGAGCTCGGGCTGGGGCGGCCGAGGTGGCAGTCTGGGAGTCCTGCCGTCAGCTCCTCAGCGGGCCCTGGCACAGTGGGCGGGGCTGGTGCAAGGGCTGTGCCAGCCACCTTCCTCTCCCGGGAGGCGCGGCGCGGGGAGGGCGGGCCGCGCCCTGTGCTTGGAGGCTCCTCCGCGTCCTGGTCGCGGCTCCTGAGTCCACAGTGACGGGGCAGCTGTCTGCCAGGCAGCAAGGGGGACCTCGTAGCTCAGTGGGGAGAGGGGAGGGTAAAGTTGGAGACATACACAGCCAGCTGGAGGCGCGAGGCCAGCCCGTGGGCTCCCAAGGGGCCGCTGGTGGGCAGAGGGGAGGCTGGCATGCGGGCTGCCCTTTAGCGGACAGAATCTCGAAAGGCACAGTGGTAATAGCCGCCTCGCTGCCTGAGCCCCTGCGCCAGCAGCCATCGCATCAGCCCATCGTCCTTATCACTGGAGAGCAAAACGGGCTCGGGAAGGCTCAGACACCCACCTAGAGACCGGCAGCCCAGTGGCTACGGGCTCCCTGCTCCTACACCTGCTTCAGCCCGAGCTGCCAGAACACAGCACTTAGCCGATCCAACCCCCAATCTTGGAAGAAAATAAGACTCAGACATGGCAAATGCTTTCCCTGAGCCAGAGGGCCACGCCCGTGACCTGCGCCCGTGTAGGACTTGGAAGGCCACACTGTGCTGCAGCCGGGCCAGAAGACCTGGGCCCGCTGGGCCGTGGAGAGCCTCACCCCTTCACTCCCTGACCAGGGTACTCTCCTAGGCAGAAGGGGCCACAGCCTGGAAGAGAAGGGTCAGGTCAGGGCTAGTGTCACTGCACTGCCGCAGTCCCTGCCTGGGCCACTCGGATGCCCCCCATTTGACTCTGACTCTGACTCTGCCTACCTGCAGTGCTGGCGGGGCCGCAGACTGGTTCAGGTTGGGCCCAGGCCTGCTGCTCAGAGCCGAAAGTGGCACCAACTGTCTCCCCTGCCTCCCTCTGGGGGACCTGGAGGCAGGAGCGCTGCCGGGAGCCAGGCACTGCCAGCTGCTCCGTGTCTTGGCATGGGGTATCAGTCGGCCCTCAGCCCCCGCTGCGTGCTCCTCTCGCCCCTGCAGGGGCCCACTTCTGTCACACTCCCCTGTGTCCTTACGTCTCCCCTCCACAGGTACTGTGTTGGTGGAGGCTGAGACTGGCCTGGCCACCCTTCTACAACACCCAGGCCACTGAGCACACAGAACTTTGCCAGCTCATGCACCCTTTTTTTTAGATTTATTTCAAATGCAGAGTTAAAGAGACAGAGAGAGGAAGGTCTTCCATCCACTGGTTCACTCACCAAACGGCTGGAGTTGCGTCGATCCGGAGCCAGGAGCTTCTTCGAGGTCTCCCACGTGGGTGCAGGGGCCCAAGGACTTGGGCCATCTTCTGCTTTCCCAGGCCACAGCAGAGAGCTGGATCAGAAGTGGAACAGCCAGGACTCCAACTGGCTTTACCCGCTATGCCACAGCTCCGGCCCCTCGCGCACCTTTTAAAGCAGCTTTGCATTCCAAAATACAGAGTGTGCAGCTCCGAGCCAAGCAGAACGTCACAGGTCAAGCTGGCTCACACAGTCACGCCCCAGGAAGGCCAAGGCTTGGCCCAGCCCTTGCTTGCTGCAGGCTCTGCCTTTTCCAGGTCACGGCTCTTAGGAACACCATTAATAAAGAGCGTTTAGCAAATAAAGGAATTTATCTGAACCCCAGAATATGGAGCTGGGACAACTGGGTCCGCAGGGAGATTCCTGTTCCTACATTCCAGGTGGCTTGTATTGTACTGGTGCAATTAAAACCTCCGGCAAACACCGATAGAGACACAGGAAAATGTAGAATAAAAAAACTTCAAAGCTAGAAGAAAATTTTTTCGTAATCTTGGTATGAGAGCAGCCTTTCTAAATGCTACAAACTGGAATCCAAGAAGGATTAATATACTCAAGTCTATAAAAACCAAACATCTCTACAGAAAATGCACCATTAAGGAAACAACTGAAAATGTTTGACCATCTGTAGTAAAGGACAGCTCGAAAAGTCCCCAAACCAGAACCGGAACTTGGGCTTCCAGGCGGGTCAAGTTAGCTGCGCCCAGCCTCCCCTGAGTCTGATTAAAACCCCTGGCGGGGAGGCCAGCATCGTGATGTAGCAGGTTACGCCTCCACCTGCGGCGACATCCTATCTGGATGCTGGTTTGAGGCCTGGCTGTCCCAGCTCCCTGCTGACGCTCCTGGGGAAGCAGCAGAGGATGGCCCAAGTGCTTGGGCTCCTGCGCTCACGAAGGAGACCTGGAAAAAGCTCCTGGATTTGGCCCGGCCCAGCCATGGCCATTGTAGCCATTTGGGGAGTGAACCAGTGGATGGAAGATCTGTTTGTCCTCTTCTCTCACTCTGCCTTTCAAATAAATAGTTAGTTAAAACCTTGGCAGAAACAGCAGCACACACAGACAAAAGCCTGCTCTCGTTAGCCAAAGGAACGGGAAAGGGGCAGCCCAGCAAGATGGGAAACTTTGAGACGTTACCTGCCCAACGCCAGCCAGACACCACAGACAGAAGGGGGGCCCAAAGCTGCCCATTCCAGCAGGGGCCAACTGAGGCAGCCGCTGAGACCAGGCTGTAACAGGTGCCCCAACGCTCCAATGGGGTGGTGTCGAGGAGGCCCAGTACGCAGTCTACTGCTCAGGGAAGACGAGGCTGCTCCCACCTCCGGGGGAGCCCGACTGCCACCCCCACCTGGCCAGAGGAGGTAACATTTCCCCTTCCCTTACTGGAGGAGTGTCAAACAAAATCAGCTGAAACAGAGTTTGAGTAAGAGCCCGCGTCTCAGAACATAGCACGGAAATGCCAAAGTTCCCATAGAAAATGACTTATCATAGCGAGGGACAGGGAAGTCTCCAGGGGCGAGTGTGCAGCAGTTACACCACCATTTGCAACGCAGCATCTGCTGTCGGAGTGCCAGCTTGAGTCCTGGCAGCTCCTCTCCCGCTCTAGCGAATTTGCCTGGGAAGGCAGCAGCCAGTGCTCCAGGGGCTGAGGTGGCGCCCGTGAACCTGCAGCCTGTCATGGTGGCATCGCATATAGGCACCTGCTCTAGTCCTGGCTGCTCCACTTCCCAGCCAGCCCTCTGCTATGGCCAGGTGCTTGGGCCCCTGCCGCCCACATGGGACACCCAAATGGAGTTCCTGGCTCCTGGCTTTGGCCTGGCCCAGCCCCAGCCATTGCAACCATGTGGGGAGTGAACCGCTGGATGCAAGACCTCTCTTTCTCTCTAATTCTGCCTTTCAAATAAATAAATCCTTTTTAAAGAAAACCTGTTATATCATTTTTTTCAAAAAATCATCATTTCCCAGGAGAATTCCACAAGTGTTTAAAGGTAAACTGATAGAACCTCCATGCCATCTATTCCAGCAAACAAGAACACTTCCTGATTCACTCATGAAGTTAACATTATTCTGAACCTAACACCAGGTAAAGGACAGAATAAAGAAAGCAGAAACAGACTCCCATCATGCGTATAGGCACGTACACACAAAAACCTTCACAAGACATTAGCAGACAGAATTCAGTTACACGCATGTGCGTGGGTATGATTAAACACCATGATCAAGTGGCGTTTATTCCAGGGCTCCAACAGTGGTCAATATTTGAAGATCAATGTAATTCAACATATTAAACTGAAGAAGAAAAAAAATCACATTATCGTAGTGATTGATGCCAGAAAAAAAGTGAGAGAATTCAACATCCATTCATGGTTAAGAATAAAATACAGAAAAATGGACACGGTATGAAGAGCTCCCCTAAAATGTTCACATCCTGACAACAGACTCTGCGACTGTCTCCGTGTGGTGAAGGCTGCTCTGCAGGTGACTAAATAAAGGCTCTGGAGAGGGGGGTGGTCGTGATTACGCAGAAGGCCGATGCAATCACAGGGCTACGGGTGGGGGGCAGGGGCCACAGAGAGGAGAGGTGACGATGGAGGCAAAGGCTGCGAGACCGGCTTGCAAGGTGGAGGAAGGAGCTACCAGCCAGGAGCGCTGGCAGCCTCCAAGAGCTGCAAAGGCAGCAAGCACTTTTCCTTTGTAGCGGTCTGAACAAGGGCCACCCAAGGATCTCCGGTCCTAACTCCTGGAACCTGTTCATGTCGCTGTTAGCTTCCTAGGGCTGCCATAAGAAACCACCACAAATCACGTGGCTTAAGCAACAGCAGTAAGTGTGTTTGCTTGAAGGCTGGGAGTCTGAAGTCAAGGTGTCGGCAAGCTCCACCGTGCAGAGGGCCAGGAGGGAGGGTGGGTTCCCAGCCCCTCCTCTGGCTCTGGCAGCCTCCACGCCCCTCTCCTTGTGGATGACTGTGTTGTGGCGTCTTGCCTCTGGTCTGTCTGCACAGGGATTCTTCTTATGAGGACACAGTCACATGGGATTAGGGCCCCCCTCCCCAGCTCCAGCACGATTTCAGGTTAACCTATCTCATCTGCTATCACATCAAATAAAGCCGTGGGGCCCGCACTGTGGCGTAGCGAGTAAATCCACTGCCTGTGATGCCGGCATCCCATCTGGGCACCGGTTCGAGTCCCGGCTGCTCCTCTTCCAATCCAGCTCTCTGCTATGGCCTGGGAAAGCAGCAGAAGATGGGCCCCTGCACCCACATGGGAAACCTGGAAGAAGCTCCTGGCTCCTGGCTTTGGATCAGCGCAGCTCCAGCCTTTGCGGCCAAATGGGGAGTGAACCAGCAGATAGAAGACCTCTCTCTCTCTCTCGCTACCTCTCCTTCTATCTCTGTGTAACTCTGAGTTTCAAATAAATAAATAAAAAACAAACAAAAAAGAAAATAAAGCCGCGTTCTGAGCTGCTGGGAGTTAGGACTTTAACATACGAATTTAGGAAGGAAGCACAATTCAACCTGTAACAGTTGCCTTGTAAGAAAAAGGAGTCTTTTCCTGTGTAACCAAGGACCTTGAGATGGGGAGATTAACCTGGACTATCTGGGTGGGCCCTAAATTTTTTTAAAGATTTATTATTTTATTTGAAAGCCAGAGTTAGAGGCAGAGAGAGAGAGTCTTCCATCCACTGATTCACTCCCAAATGACTGCAACAGCCAGAGCTGTGCCGATCTGAAGCCAGGAGCCAGGAGTTTCTTCTGGGTCTCCCACGTTGGTGCAGGGGCCCGCAGCCTTGGGTCATCTTCGTCTGCTTTCCCAGGCCACAGCAGAGAGCTGGATCAGAAGTGGAGCAGCAGGACTCAAACGGGTGTCCATGTGGGATGCCTGCACTGCAGGCGGCGGCTTCACCCGCTACGCCACAGCACCAGCCTGCCCCGAATCTTAAAGAGGCAGAGGGAGCCTTGGGACACACAGAAACACAGGTGATCCCCGTGTAAAGATGAAAAGACTAGAATAACGTGGCAGCAAATCAAGGGACGCCGGCAGGGCCTAGAGGAGGGAGAGCAGAGCCCCCCTAGAGCCGGCAGAGGGCGTCCTGTTCTGCCAGCTCCGTGACTCTGAGGAGATGGACTCCTGGTCCCCAGAACAATCTTTAGTGTGAAACAGTATTACTCTCACCTTTCTATTGTATTGTTTCTTACTGTGCCTAATTTGTGTATTAAGCTTTACCGTAAGTATCTATGTATGAGAACAAACAGTATCCACAGCGCTCGGTACCAACCATAGTGTCAGGCACCCACTGGACCTGGGAATGTGTCCTTCATGGGTAAAGAGAACGAAACCATAAACAAATAACTAAAGGAACCGGGGAATGACATGTGCACTTGTGCCAAGTGTGACTGCCATGCCCCGTCGGAGCGCCAGGTCCAGTCCTGGGCTGCACTCCAGTCCAGCTCCCTGCTAATGCACGCTAGAAAGCAGAAGACCCCAAGTTCTCCCACTCCTGCCACCCCCATAGGAGACCCAGATGGAGGTCTGGACTCCTAGCTTTGGTCTGGCCCAACCCTGGCTGTTGTGACCACTTGGGGAGTGAACCAGCAGGTAGAAAATATCTCTTTCTCTCGCCCTGTCACTCTTCCTTTCATAATAAATAAATCTTTTTAAAAAGAGAGTATCAATGATGATCTGATATAAATGGTTACAGGGGACCAAACAGACATTCTGGAGCTGAAAAGTAAAATAGTTAAAGTGAAAAATTCACTAAAGAAGTTCAAAAGGAGATTTGAGGAGGCAGGGTAAAGAATCAGTAAACTGGAAGGAAGGCGATTAAAATTATCCAGTTTCTGGGCCGGTGCTGTGACATAGCAGGTAAAGCCGCTGCCTGCGGGGCCAGCATTCCAAGTACGTGCTAGGTCAAGTCCCGGCTGCTCCACTTCCCATCCAGCTCTCTGCTGTGGCCTGGGAAAGCAGTAGAAGATGGCCCAAGTCCTTGGGTCCCTGCACCCGTGTGGGAGACCCTGAAGAAGCACCTGGCTCCTGGCTTTGGATAAGCGCAGCTCTGGCTGTTGTGGCCAACTGGGAAAGGAACCAGCAGATGGAGGACTCTGCCTCTCCTTATCTCTCTGTGTAACACTTTCAGATAAATCAGTCTCTTAAAAAATTAAATTAAATATTATAATCAAACTAAATTTCCATAAACTTAGAATGTTGATTATAACCCTAAGGATAACTACTAAGAAAATAAAAAGGAGGCAAGAATTTAGCCTAGTAGTTGAGATATCTGTATTCCACACTGGAGTACCTGGGTCCAAAATTCCCAGCTCCAGCTCCTAACTCAAGCTCCCTGCCAATGCAGACCTGGGAGACAGGGGTAATGGCTTAACTGGGTTCCTTCCACTCACATGGGTTGACCCCAAATCAACCCTGGCCAGTATGGGCATTTGAGTAATTAAAACAGTGGATGAGAAAGCACTCCCTCTCTCTGCCTCCCAAAGTAAAAAAAATAGGGCCCGGCATTGTAACGTAGCAGGTAAAGCCACTGCCTACAGAGCCAGCATCCCATGCAGGCACCAGTTCAAGTCCTGGCTAATCCACTTCCAATCCAGCTCCCTGCTAACGGCTTGGGAAAGCAGTGGATGATGGCCCCAAGTGCTTGAGCCCCTGTACCCAGATGGGAGACCTGGATGACACTCCTGGCTTTGGCCTGGCACAGCCGTGGCTGTTGTGACCATTTGGGGACTTCTCTCTCTCTCTCTGCCTCTCCCTCGAAACAATATCTTCAGGTTTTTTGTCAGGATGGTGGAATAGGGAGGGAGCTTACTGCTCTAGTCTAGGGGAGGATAGTTTTAAAAAAAAGTGGAAAGAGTACAATCTCAGGAAAGCGTTAGGGAGAAAATGGCAGAGGAAACCCCACACAAACTGGGGGCACACTGTAGACCTCATGAAGGGTGTGGACATGCACAGCTTGGGACCCCAAGAGCCTCAGCACCAGCTCTGGAGTGAGGAGAGACCAGACTGCACAGCCCAAGCCACTGGTGATACAGCTGTGGGAAGAGCCTGGCAGGGGCCCAGCTTAGAACTCTGTGGGGGACAGTGTACCTGCCAACCTAGAGGGAAAAGGGGGACACGCTTCTCTCCCTGACACCTGGCACCAGCGTGCTGTGGCTAGCTGAGGGCTGGCGCCATTTTGACATACGTCAACTGCACTAGTGTGTGTCCGCACCCAGCAACTAGCCGAGAAGAGACAGCTGAGTCTGTCTGGAAGCACTGACAGGGAGCTGGGTGCTCGTGACCGTGGCAGCCTTGTGTGCCAGCACTGTGGAAACATGGGAGGGCACAGGGTGTGGCTAGGACTGTAAGCAGTCACTTGTGAGAGGTTCCACACGCTCGAGGCTCCCTGATTCCCTGTGAGGGTCATTGCTGCAGGATCCGTGTTCACACCGAGGACTGCATGGACCCTCTGTGTGGTTCTGTGGCAGCATGGATGAAAACTGTACCCTCGGGGGCTAGCGCCCAGGCACTGGTCTCCTATGAAGAGAGGAGGTGAGTATGAGAATAACCAACAGATCTCAACAAACCTCCCCTTGATTAAAAAAATAAAACTACCATGCCCAACTTGGGTGTCACCTTGAACACTCCCCTCACCCTGGTGCACTGAACAGAGCTCCCTGGCCACACCCGGAACACGGTCTCTGGATAATCACTGAAAGAGCGAGCGACACCCCACTGAGCCACAGAGACATCGTCCAAAGATAAAAGCCATTACAGGGAAAAAAAAAAAAGTTTCACCACAAATGTCTAATAACACAGAAATTCAAGAAACAGTAAGGAAGACAAGGACACTTCAATAGTAGAATGTGAAATGAAGATGCCAGAAACGGAATTCAAAAAATTGATCGTAAGATTACTTAGAAATAATCAGAAGCAAATCCATGAACTAAAGAAATCTGTACATGTCATGAAAGAAAATTTTCCCCAAGAAATTGAGATTTTAAAGAGAAAATAAAATATTAGAAATGAAGAATTCAATAGAACAAATAAAAAAATATGGTGAAAAGCCCTAAGAACAGACTTGAGAAGGCAGAAGAAAGAACATGCAAGTTAGAAGACATATCTCTATCTAACTTTACAGTCAGACCAAAAAAAAGGAGACATTAGAAAACTAACAAAGTGTTGGAGATTTATGGGATACTATCAGATGACCCAACATACAGGTCCTAGGAGTTCCTGAAGCTGTGGAAAGAGAGATCGGATTAGAAGGTTTTCTTATTGAAATAATTACAGAAAACTTCCCTAATTTGGAGAAACAAAGGGACATCCAAGCACAGGAAGCACATGGAACTCCTAATAGATATGACTAGGAAAGATCCTCACCACAACACATTGTAACCAAACTCACCACATTAAAACATAAAGACAGTATTCTAGGCTGGCGCCGCGGCTCACTAGGCTAATCCTCCGCCTGCGGCACCGGCACACCGGGTTCTAGTCCCAGTTGGGGCGCCGGATTCTGTCCCGGTTGCTCCTCTTCCAGTTCAGCTCTCTGCTGTGGCCCGGGAGTGCAGTGGAGGATGGCCCAAGTGCTTGGGCCCTGCACCCACATGGGATACCAGGAGGAGGCACCTGGCTCCTGGCTTTGGATTGGCGCAGCACGCCAGCCATAGCACACTGGCCATAGCAGCCATTTGGGGGGTGAACCAATGGAAGGAAGACCTTTCTTTCTCTTTGTCTCTCTCTAACTCTGCCTGTCAAAAAAATTTTGAATAAGAATTACTATCATTTCTTGCAAACTCTTCAAGAAACAGTATAGACCACTTCCTAGTTCAGTCTGAGGCCAGCATTACCATAATTCCAAAGCCAAAGACACTACAAGGAAGCTAGACTGATATTCTTTACAAATACAGATGCAAAAATCCTCAAGAAAACACTAGCAAGCTGAATCCAATAGCTTATTAAAAAGAGTACACTCCATGATCAAGTGGGATTTATCTCATGAATGCAAGGGTGATACAACATAAGAAGACCAAACAATGTAATTCATGTACACACAATCATCTAAACTGATAAATTAAAGGTATCTGACAAAACTCAGGACCCTTTCATAACAAACACACTTAGGAAACTAGAAATAAAATGAAATTTCCTCAACATGAAAAAGAATGTTTATGAAAAACCCAGAGCTACCATGAAACTAATGGTAAAAAACCGAAAGCTTTCCCCTAAGAGTCAGGAACAAGACAAAGATGCCTGCCATTCAATATTGTACTGGAAATCCTAGTCAAAGCAATTAGGCAAGAGAAGGAAATAACTGGCATCCAAATTAGAAAGGGGAGTACAAAACCATCTCCATTCTTAGATGCCATACAGATCAACGGAAGAGAAAACTCAAAAATAAACACTGGCATGTATGGTCAGTTGATTTTTTTTTTTTTTTTTTTGACAGGCAGAGTGGACAGTGAGAGAGAGAGACAGAGAGAAAGGTCTTCCTTTACTGTTGGTTCACTCTCCAATGGCCGCTGCGGCCGGCGCGCTGCGGACGGTGCACCGCGCTGATCCGAAGCCAGGAGCAGGTGCTTCTCCTGGTCTCCTATGCGGGTGCAAGGCCCAAGGACTTGGGCCATCTTCCTCTGCACTCCCGGGCCACAGCAGAGAGCTGGCCTGGAAGAGGGGCAATCGGGACAGAATCCGGGGCCCCGACTGGGACTAGAACCAGGTGTGCCGGTGCTGCAGGCGGAGGATTAGCCTATTGAGCCACGGCGCCGGCCAATTGATTTTTTTTTAATTAATTAATTTATTTGAAAGGCAGGGTTACAGGGAGGGAGAGAGAGGGAGAGGGAGAATGAATGGGAGAGGGAGAGAGAGATCTTCCATCTACTGGTTGACTCCTCCAAATGGCTGCAAGGGGCGGAACTGGGTCAATCTGAAGCCAGGAGTTTCTTCCTGTTCTCCCACACAGGTGCAGGGGCCCAAGCACTTAGGCCATCTTCTACTGCTTTCCCAGGCCACAGCAGAGAGCTTGACTGGAAATGGAACAGCCGGATCTTGAAGTGGCCCCCATATGGGATGCTGGCACTGCAGGCGGCAGCTTTACCCGCTACACCATAGCGCCGGCTCCTTTATTTTTCACAAGAATACTAAGACCATTCAATAGGAAAGACAGTCTCTTTGACAAACAGTGCTGAGAAAAGTGGATATCCATAATGCAAAAGAACTTCGAGGGGTGGTACTGCGGCACAGTAAGTTAAGCGGCCTTTCGGGGTGCCCGCATCCCACATCGGAGTGCCTGCCTGGTTTGAGTCCAGCTCCTCTGCTTTCAACATGGCTTCCTGCAATACATCGTGGGAAGCAGTGGACGATGGCTCAAGTGTTTGGGCTCCTGCCATCCACCTGGGAGACGTAGATGGAATTCTTCCTTCCTGATGTCAGCCTGGCCCAAACCTGGCTGTTGCAGGCATTTGGGGAGTGAACCAGCGGATGGAAAATCTCTCTCTCCCCATTTCTCCATCCCTCTACTTTGCCTTCAAATAAATAAATAAATCTTAAAAAACAAGAAAAAGTTGAGCCCTTTCCTTACACCAAGTCCAAATATTAATTAAAAATAGTAGTTTCTTAATAAATTAAACATAGATTTGCCATTTGACTCAGCAATTCTATAGTATATGGATATATACTCAAAAGCACTGAAAACAAGTGTTCAAATAAAAACTCATCCTGGCATTACTTATAAAAGCTAAAAGGTGAAAACAAACCAGATAGCTAACAACTTATAAACACAATTTAGTATATCCACACAGAATATTAGCCATAAAAATGAAGTACCAACACACACTATAACATAAATGAATCTTGAAAACTAAGTGAAAGTAAGTCACAAACCTACATATTGTGATTCCGTTTATATGAAATACCCAGCGTTGGAAAATCCATTGAGAGGCAAGGGATGAAAATGAGGAGTTCCTGGTTACTGGTATGGGAGCTAGTCATGATAGCTGTACATCGCTTGAATGTACTAACTGGCACTGATGATAAGTTTCATGTTATGTGTATTTGACCATAACTTAGAATATGTAACTATGTATTAAATCCCCTCAAAGCAGCTGGCAGGATTGGCTAGAACCATCTTTTCTTGTTTAGGGCATGTGGAAACATAAGAAAACCAAGTCAAGATTCCTACTAAATTAATGATTCCAGATTTTAATCATGAAGTGCAAGTTTGGCCGTGTCTGCACCCACCAAGCAGGCAGGAACCCCTTCAGACCACTTTTATGCTAACCTAGCTCTGTCACTCATCTGGGACCTTCCCTCTAAGAAAAGAAAGTCAATTAGCACGAGAGCCTGAGCCTAATGGAACCCCCCTTCTGCTGTTCTCCCCAGAACATTCAAGTCCTTCCAGCTCCTGCGATGGCCAAGACACCTTGTGCTGAGAACACGGTGAATTTCCATTTCTCTTGTGTATTACAGAAAAGGACCAAATCTGAACTGGACATTTCTTCATTTCAGTCGTGTTAGACACGGGCTGGCGCGCTGCTTCAGCCTGGAAACAGGGGCTGGTCTCTGCAAGCCCAGGACACACCCAGGTCCTTCCCAGAGCGTCTCTCATTCGTGTTGCCAAGTCAGACTGACAACTGCACCTGCCCAGGCACCTCAGAACGCCCCTGTCCCCTCTGCCACGCAGGACAAGGTGCCCCAACCCCAGAGCAGAGGCCGGGAAGGAACCCCACTTACCGCGCCAGAGAGCAGGACCAGAAGCTGATGCAAGGCATGTCCCCTCCTGAGCTAACTGGACACGAAAGGCTTCCTAGAGAAGCCTTTATATTCACGGCTGGGATAATTCCACAGAGTTCTAGAGACAATAATGCTACCACCTGGTGTCTCGGCCACGCATCCTTGCATGTTAAGGGCGCATGTAGCCAGAGAAAGGAAAGCCGGGCTTGCTGGCTCTCAGCTAGTTGGGGGCTGAGGACATAGGGCCCAGCCTCAGCCGCAGCACAGGAAGAATGGAGGTTTTCTTGCAGTTCACACGTTTATTGGTGAATGGGTTTGGGCCAGCTGGTATCTACATGCTTGATCCCTACAGCCCTGCTGTACTGGCTGCGGGGGCGGGGAGAGGCTCTCTGCTCTGCGCGTCACTGGCGATGTTGTCCCAGGAAGACGGTGGGTCCCTCTTCTGGGTCCAAGGTGCAAGGTCTCTGGACTGGTGCTATCAGGGAGACTCCACTTTTGTTTCCAGTGCCTGGGCTGGGGATATGAGGGATTGCAGGATCTCAGTGTAGTAGGGGCCAAACACCTGCTGATTGTGATGTGTCAGGCTGACAAACTTTTGGCCTAATTCCGCCAGCTCTGTCTCAATGAGAGTGAGGCCTCCTGGAAGGTCTAACAGAGACCGCTGCACACCGAGAACCAAGCAGCATTTGAGAAACAAATGGATCCGCTGATCTGTATGAAAGACAGTGAGAAAGGAAAGGACAGATTTGGGAAGAAACACCGCACTCGCACTCTGTTCATTCACATTCTAAGTTAACTGAGACATTTGCCAACCACCTGGACCACCTACAGATAAGGAAATGTGTTTTGTTGGGGAAGGGATCGTTTCCTAGCTCTCAAGGCCAAGGCAAAGATAAAAAAACTAATGGGTTAGTAAACTTCTGGCAATTCTCAAGGCTGCTTACGTAGCCATCAGTTAGATCCTGGTGAGTATCCAACATAACAAGATCTTGGAATGATCTTTCAGATGGTTGAGGTTAGGAACAAACTGGCCAAGTTCATGGCCTCCATTCCAATATAGGATAAGGCAGTCCCTACTATTGGAACATATTTTTCAGCCTAATTCAGTATCACTTTCTTGTTAGAGGGCTGTGGGTGCGGGTTGCCGAATATTTTGAACTGCATTCAGAGAATGACTAACAGGCCAGGATGACTTAACCAGGTGGGCTGAACAGTCTCCCACACCTAGAAGTCATGGGTTCCTGGGTACAGATCTTCCTTTAGTCTACAGAACAAAAGGAAAATGTTTTCAACCCAGCATCTTGAAAAAACTAAAGGCTAAACAGTGACTTGCCCAACGACCATGCCTTTACTGTCAGTTCAGCAACTGACTTCCAAGGTTGGCATCTCTCTCTCCCTCCAGTGTGCTCCCCACCCTACAGGCATGCTCACCAATGACACTGCGGACACAGTTCTCCTTCTTGGCAATGTTCTGGAGCTGTCCTATCAGAGATGCTGTGTTGTCATTGCTCAGGGCAGCAAGGCCCATATTCTTGAGGCTTTGATGGATTTCCTGAGACACCTGCTCACTCACAGTCAGCATAGCCTCCTCAGGCCTAGACCACGAAAGAGAAGAAGCTGGCACCTATCTGGCAGCCATGTCACAGATCCAGAGTCAAGGAAGCTCCACACCAGAAGCGAGGCCCATCCGAGGAAGAGCCACAGCCATCCTCCCCATGCCCAGCCCCCGGCCCCCAATAGCACTGTACCCAGTGGGCAGGTACAGTGTCTACTGTTACCCTCAAGACACCAGCTATTCTGTCTGTATATATGGTACAATGGTTCTACTTAGAAAACAAGATAAACTGTAATATCAAACTCTAGAAAAGGGTTTAGTTATGCCGTTGGATCCACTCAGTATTCTTTAGTCCCACTGACTTTTATATACACATATCTACAACTATTTTAGACATCTGCCATGGTCTTTTGTCCTACCTCATCAATTACAATTACAAACCTGGCCTTCTGATTGCTTTTTTCTTAGGTGTGATGACTTGTACTCAGTAGTAGCTCAGCCAGTGTTGCTGACTGAGCCACTCTTGGACACATACGAACATTAGCCTGCAGTCATCCACTCAACTGGATAATGACTGTTGGAGCAAACCATCCTCCACACTACCTTGCTAGAAGAAAGTTTTATCTTTCTCTGTCACAAGCCGTAACACCTCTTACAGAAAGCATCCAACATTCTTTGTGGCTGGGTGCAAAGGGCCTTTGTGTGGTTTGTGGTGGAGAGGAAGCAATCATTCACTGTATGCCTGTATCCTAAATACACAGATCATCACCTTCTACTCTAAGAATTAACATCTAAGCTGCTTACCTGGAGTTAAATTCCTCCATCAGGGATTTGGTTATGCGTTTCAGTTTATCCACAAACTGGGGGGAGCCAAACAAAACGCTGCCAGAGAAACTACTGGCTACCAGCAAGACGGAGGCCAGGATGGTTAACTGGTGCAACTGGGACTCCAGCTCCTGCAGCCGAGTTCTGTCCGTCAGCAGGGTCTGGGAACCAGGGAAGACCAGGCTGTCAGGACAGAAGGGTCCTGACAGAAGCTCAATACACACCAAAGCAACATGCATGCTCTCCTACCTCGGGGAACTCCTCATTTTCAGGGTCCCAGAGGAGGAGGTTCAGGAAGCCCTGGGACAGCACCATCGCAGGGCTGACGGGCTCTGGGCTGTTGATTGCTTCACGTGAAGAGGTGCCAGCCACACCGGAGGCGTCAGGGGTGTCAGGGCAAGAGGGAGGGGGTGTGGTGAGGTCTGCTGCCGCTTGGGTCAGCCATTTGGTGGTGTGATCCAGGAGGCCTAGGACAGGGAAGGCAGCGTGTGAGTGTCTTCAGTCTTCTATCTCTGTGGCTTCGAGACACAGGTTCTTCCCCAGATACCCTCCTGTTCAATAAGGAAATGCTTTGGGGGGTCTTCTCTCTTCCCTCCCCTTACCCAAGGAAGAAACTATTCCTAAAATGAGGCAGACTACTCCGTAACATCCTAAAAGTCAGACTCAAGGTCCTATCTTCCCACTCCTGCCCTCATGTTACATACATACCAGGCTGTTTGTTGAGGAGTTCCTGGAATTTAGCCCGCTCATACTGAATGGAATGCTCCTGTAGGCGGGGCTGAAGGCTCTGGATAGTGTAGTTCACCATGTCCATTTTCATCAGGCCCAGAACCTGGAAGATCCCTCTGGACAGGGGAGATGGAATGCTTACCTACTCCGGGAAATATTGTGCCTACTTGTAGGGTACAGTCACTAAACCACTGCTTTCTAGAATTGGTGGCTCAAAACTAACTTCATCCTGCTCCTACATTTACACATGACAAGGACCAGAATCAGTTAGTGGCAGAACTGGGGTCAGAAAAAGTCTCTGTTTCACTGCGGTCATTCTGTTGTCTCTTAAAAGGGGTAATCAGTGGAAGGAAATATACCATGTTAACAGTTCTCTTTGGGGAATGGGATCATAGATGTTGCTCCTTCTGACTCACTGGGACAACTGCATTTTTTTTTAACTTTCTGGGTCTTGATTCCTATAGCTGTGAAATGGGAATGACCTCCCAAAACCTGTCCCCTCATGGGTTGTGAACTAGGACAAGAGAAAATCTGGTGCCAGCATTGTGGCATAGCAAGTGGGGCCACCGCCTGTGATGCCAGTGCCCCAAATAGGCACCAGTTCATGTCCCAGCTACTCTACTTCCAACCCAGCTCCCTGATAATGGCCTGGGAAAAGCAGTGGAGGATGGTCCAGGTATCTGGTTCTCTGCAACCCATAAAGGAGACCCAGATGGGACTCCTGGCTTCAGCCTGAGCCAGCAGATGGAAAATCTCTCTAACTCCTTCAAATAAATCAAATAAATAAATAAATCTAAAAAGTTTAAGAGAGAGAACCTGGGAAAGAGATGTTTTCATTCCTTGGAAGAAATAATAATGTATTCCAGTGTCTTACGCAGCATGATATAAAGGAGGGCCCAATTAATACAAGAATAACCAAAAGTCTCTTCGAAACCATTTTTGTAAAAGAAAAGCCAATAGGCCAGAGAGGAGAAAAGGGGTGTTAGTCAGGTCTTCAGTCAAGACAATGGCTATAATCCAGTGTCTGACCCAGCTTTTCCTGGCCCAGGGGCTGAGACAGGTTTGGGGTGGGGTGGGCAGTAATCAACTTTCACACCTCAGTAACCGAACAGGATCTGCAATGTTCTCTAGTTTCTGCACTTCTTCATCTCGAACTGGTGCACACAGCAAAGTCATCATGTTGAGAATGTACTTGGAAAGATAAGGGACATCCAGGCCCCCATGTTCTGCTTCCTGCTTGAGGAAGTCCATATCCAGAGCTTCTTCGATCTCACTTCTCAGGCGGTTCTGGCGTGGTAAGAGTAGAGACAGCAAGATCTGCCCAGGAAACAGTCAGAGAAGAAGTTGTATTCTGTTTAGTGCTCCAAACTTTCTCTAATGGGCAACCCCTTTACCTACAGACATCCTGTCAGGCAACAGAAGATATGAGTCACTGGGGACAGGCCACAAACCCTTCTCCCAGGGGTGAAACCCAGGACCCAGCCTGCACCAGGACTCACCAAAGCTGCCCACCTTGCAGTTCAACTTGTGATTAAAGTATCCTGATAAAATGGGATTTCAGCCAAATCAGAAAAGCCTAGTTAATAGCTACATGTGCAGAGAGCCCAAAGGTTTGTAACTCCCAGCTGTCAATCACAAATGCCAATCACGAGTGTCATGGCTACATCATCAGTCATCACTCATGATACTTTAGGGATAAAAGCCTCAAACCAGGAAGGAAGGATGCCACACGCTCTCCTGACTGGCCTGTTTCTCTTGTGGAATGTGCTTTAATAAACTCTGGTTTACTGTCACTACTGTAATTCATTATTCTATCACTGCAAAGGTATGGCTGCTGCCAGGGACACTCCAAGCCTGTATCTTTTTTTTTTTTTTTTTTTTTTTTTTTTTTTTGACAGGCAGAGTGAGAGAGAGAGACAGAGAGAAAGGTCTTCCTTTGCCGTTGGTTCACCCTCCAATGGCCACCGCGGCCGGCGCACCGCGCTGATCCGAAGGCAGGAGCCAGGTACTTCTCCTGGTCTCCCATGGGGTGCAGGGCCCAAGCACTTGGGCCATCCTCCACTGTACTCCCGGGCCACAGCAGAGAGCTGGCCTGGAAGAGGGGCAACCGGGACAGAATCCGGCGCCCCGACCGGGACTAGAACCCGGTGTGCCAGCGCCACAAGGTGGAGGATTAGCCTAGTGAGCCGCGGCACCAGCCCAAGCCTGTATCTTTTAAGGATCAAGAAGTTGGATCCCCAACACAAGAAACAATCAATGTTTGAGGTGTTAGATATGCAATTACCCTGATCAGATCATTACACAATGTAAACATGCATAGCAATGTCAACTGTACCCCATAAATATGTACAATTACCATGTGTCAATTTAAAATAAAATGTATTTAAAAGAGAAGTTAGGGCCGGCGCCGTGGCTCAATAGGCTAATCCTCCACCTTGCGGCGCCGGCACACCGGGTTCTAGTCCCGGTCGGGGCGCCGGATTCTGTCCCGGTTGCCCCTCTTCCAGGCCAGCTCTCTGCTGTGGCCAGGGAGTGCAGTGGAGGATGGCCCAGGTGCTTGGGCCCTGCACCCCATGGGAGACCAGGAAAAGCACCTGGCTCCTGGCTCCTGCCATCGGATCAGCGCGGTGCGCCGGCTGCAGCGGCGGCCATTGGAGGGTGAACCAACGGCAAAGGAAGACCTTTCTCTCTCTGTCTCTCTCTCTCACTGTCCACTCTGCCTGTCAAAAAAAAAAAAAAAAAAAAAAAAAAGAGAAGTTAGACCCCTAATTTTCCTACAGAATTTTATTTATCTTTGCTTAGAGGCCAATGGTTATTCAAAGTTGAAGAAAATAAATTACAGTAATAATGTATCATTCTCTAGGCAGAATGAGATAAAAGAGGTTAATAATATTCAAGGAGTATAATAAAAAGAAATGCAGGGTCCAACAAATACAAAATATACATCATCACATGGTGATGAGATACTGTTAATTTTATAAAGCATTTTGAGATTATTTTACTTCAAAGGGCAAGGATGAAATAGACAAAGGAATTATTATGAGTCGCTTCAAATAGCCTATTAGCCCAAAAATATAATTTTCTGGTGGACAGGGACTCTTATTTGCCACTTTGCCTCTGTAACACACCAACCCCAGCAATGCTAGGGAGTGGGGTTCATGAATATTTGTGTAAGTGAATGGAATGGTGTGTAGTCACGGCAGGACCCCACTGTTCAGCGTTGCGTTAAACAACTCAGCTGCTCTGCACTGTCCATGCTAACTGTAAGCTACGCCAGTTACCAGTCTGGAGCCTCTCAGTACAAACCTGCCCTTACTGCCTCCTCGGAAAGTAGAACCAGGGGCCGGCGCTTTGGCACAGCCGGTAAGGCCGCCACCTGCAGCGCCAGCATCCTACATGGGTGCCAGTTTGAGTCCTGGCTGCTCCACTACCAATCCAGCTCTCTGCTATGGTCTGGGAAAGCAGTAGAAGATGGCCCAAGTGCTTGGGCCCCTGCACCTGGTGGGAGACCTGGAAGAAGCTCCTGGCCCCAGGTGCTGTAGCCATCTGGGGAGTGAATCAGAGGATGGAAGATCTCTGTGTATCTCCCTCTAACTGTGCCTTTCAAATAAACAAATCTTAAAGAGAGAGAGGAAAAAAAAAAAAGAAAAAGAAAGAAATGAAACCAGGCCTTTGGCATATTTTTCCTTTGCTGATTGGCACACTGTTCAGTTTTGTCCGTGGAGGTTGCTAAAGAAACATGGAAGTAAGGAGAGACCTTCCCGGCTTTCGTGTGCTCCTCTCTCCGAGCTCTTGCATCGTGGAAGCTTCTCTTTGCTCATCACACTGTCTTGTTTCTGTCTCTTGACTGGACTCGGACCGATAAAAAATTGGCGCTATGAACGATGTCTGAACTCAGCTGGTCATACTGGATCCAGTGAGCAGGAAGTGGAAGCTTTTGAGATACTCCAGATATGCGAACCAAAGGATGGCAGGTAATCCTCCTGAAAAGTCAGCAGTCTGTCGCCTCGGAGAGGTTTCTGGAGCTAAAGTGCTCTGGAACTTGTCTAGCTGTCCCCTCCACGATGACAACAGACTGCTGTTCCCCAAACCACTCCCCACGGGTTGGCCTTTTAAACGTCTGAGACAACATACACCACACTGGAGTCTGTTACTTCAACACTTATTTAGAATCACTCATCAGGTTACCAGTTTCAAATAGGTACTAGAGCAAGAGTACTTGCTGCAGCAAGTGCAGACCGCGGCCCGGCCACTCTGCCATTCAGGCCATGACCCAACAGAGGCAGGCTGTACCATGGCGAGCAAGGACGCTGCACAGCTCAGAGAATCACAACACAGACTTCAAGGGTTTGGGAGAAAATGTGTGCTCTCTCTGCAGATGAATTGAGAAAGTTCTTTGAGAAATAGCGTCTGGCTTACTACTGGCCCTTCGCAGGAGCTAACACATTACCATTGGACATCAAGTGGCCCAGAGTTCCCATCAGGAAGCTGTGACTCAATCTATCATTAAATGAACCAAGCAACCAAGCACACTGGTATAAGGACAGATACACAGACCAACAGAACAAAACAGAGCCCTGAAATTAAACCTGGATATATGGTCAAATGATCTTCAACAACAGTGCCCAGAACATTCAGTGGAGAACAGTCTTTTCAACAGATGGTAATGGGGAAACTGGGTATCACGCAAAATAATGAAGCTGGAACCTTTATGTTATACCATATTTTAAAAATTAATTCAAAATAGAGCAAAGAGATAAACGTAAGAGATAAAGCTATGATGATCTTAAAAGAACACACAGGAGGGGCCAGTGTTGTGGCACAGCAGGTAAACTCACCGCCTGCAGCGCTGGCATCCCATATGGGCACAGGTTTGTGTCCTGGCTGCTCTACTTCTACCCAGCTCCATGCTAAGACCTCAGGAAAAGAAGCAGAAGATGGTCCAAGTGCTTGGGCCCCTGCCACCCACGGAGGAGAGCCAGAGGAAGCTCCTGGCCCAGCTCTGGCTGTTGTGGCCATCTGGGGAGTAAATTAGCACAGATTGATCTCTCTTTCAAAAGAAATAGAACTTTTTAAAAAACATAGGTATAAATGTCTGCAATCTTGGTTTTGGCAATATATGACACCAAAAGCATAAGAAACCAAAATTAAGCTAAATAAATTGGACTTCATCAAAATTAAAACTAGGGGCCGGTGCTGCGGCATAGTGGGTAAAGCCGCCACCTGCAGTGCTGGAATCCCTTATGGGCGCCAGTTCAAGTCCCAGCTGCTCCACTTCCAATCCAGCTCTCTTCTATGGCCTGGGAAAGCAGTGGAAGATGGCTCAAGTCCTTGGGCCCCTGCACCCGTGTGGGAGACCCGGAAGAAGCTCCTGGCTCCTGGCTTCAGATCAGCACAGCTCTGGCCATTGCAGCCAATTTGGGAGTAAACTAGTGGATGGAAGACCTCTCTTTCTCTGCCTTTCCTTCTCTCTCTGTGTAACTCTGACTTTCAAATAAATAAAAAATAAATATTTAAAAAAGATTAAAACTTTTGTACATCAAACAACATAACTGAGAAAGTTGACTACCTACAGACTGGGAGAAAATACTTGTAAATCATATATCTGACAAGAGCATAGCATACAAAATATATAAAGAACTCTTGTAAGTCAACAACAAGAAGACAAACTACCCAACTTTATAATGGGAAAAAGACTTGAGTAAACATTTCTTCAAAGAATATATACAAATGGTCAATAAGCATATAAATAAATGGCTCAACATCATTAGCCATTAAGGAAATGCAAGTTGAAACCACAATGAAATATCACTTCACACTTATTCTAAGAATGGCTGGCTATTAACCAAAAAAAGTGGAAAATAACAAGTATTAGCAAGGAAGTGGAAAAACTGGAACCCTGGTACACTGCTGGTAGGAATAGAAAATGGTACAATTAGAACAGTTTGGCAGCTCCTCAAGAAGACACAGATTGACCACATGATCCACTCTAGGTACGTGCTTGAACTGGAAACAGGGACTGAAACAGTAAGTGTATGCCAATGTTTATAGCAGCATTATTCACAACCAAAAGGTAGAAACAACACAGGTGTCCAGAAAATGAATGGATAAACAAAACATGACCTTATCCCCATAATGGAAAATTATTCAGCCATAAAGAGAAACCAAATTATGATACTTGCTACAACATGGATGAACTCTGAAAACAGGCTGAGTGACATAAACCCAATACAAAAGGGCAAATACTGTATTATTCCACTTACATGAGTTACATAGAGAAGTCAAATTCATAGAGACCAGCAGTAGAGGTTATCAGCCACCAGGAGGACAGGGGAAAGAGGAATTATTGCTTAATAGGCAGAGTTTCTGTTTGGGAAGATGATAACTTAGAAATGGATAGTGGTGACAGGCACAATACTGTGAATACTTAATGCTACTGAATTGTATACTTGAAAATAATAAATTTTATGTTACATATATTTTACCAGAATAAAAAAAAATCCTCAAAAAAACAAACAAACAAACATAGAACTCAGCCTCCAGTAAGGCCCATTCTGCAGGACCGGCCACTACCTGGTGGCAGGCGATTTCCCTGGACCCCTTATGGACTTTACAGCGGGTAGAGATTCACCCTCATTGAAAAGCAGATTCTGGACATGAATTTGTCTCCCCTGTCTGCAGTGGTTCTGTCCACACCACCCTCTGTACAGTCACACAATGCCTAATCCATTGTCCTGGTCCTGGCGTGCCCCCAGCACCACAGCTGATGAAGGCACTCACTTCACAGCAAAGTACAGCAACGGATCCCACCCACGGGAGTACCAGGTCTAAGCAACACCCCCGAGTATCAGCTGGCCTATCTGGGAAGTGGAATGGCCGCTGAAGACTCAATGACCTCAATGAGCAATAATATCTGCAAGGAAGGGGCTCTGTCTTAAGGATGTATCAAAGACCATCCTATGGTGCTACGCCCCAAGGGTCCAGCAGTCAAGGACTGGAGGCAGAACTGGTTGCTCTAATGCACTGAATGACCCATTTGAAGATCTTCTGTTCCCCATCCTATCAATTGTCAGTGCTGCTGATTTTGGGGAAAACATTGACACTGGTTCCAACGAATTAGAATATGAAACTGCCACTTATTTTGAGCTCCATTAAAAAAAAAGATTTTATTTATTTGAGAGGCAGAGTCATAGAGAGAGGGAGAGAGAGAAACGTCTTCAACTGCTGGTTCACTCCCCAAATGGCTGCAACGGTCAGAGCTGTGCTGATCCGAAGCCAGGAGCTTCCTCTGGGTCTCCCACTTGGGGGCCATCTTCCACTGCTTTCCCAGGCCATAAGTAGAAAAGGAGCAGCCAGAACACAAACCAGCGCCCATATGGGATGCCAGCACTGCAGACAGAGGCTTAGCCTACTACACCACAGTGCCAGCTCCTGAGCTCCTTTTTAAGATTTATTTTCTTTTTGAAAGGCAGAGTACACAGAGAGAGGGGAAGACAGATAAATCTTCCACTTGAAAGATGTACTTGGGCCATCTTCTGCTGCTTTCCCAGGTATATCAGCAGGGAGCTGGATTGGAAGCGAAGCAGCCAGGGATCAAACCAGCAATTATATGGGATGCTAGCAGTGCAGGTGGCAGCCTAACCTGCTGCACTGCAACACCAGCCCTATTTTGGACTCCTTAAACCACTGAAACAGCAAGGTGAAAAAGAAGCTACTGGGATAAGTATTCGGCACAGCAGTTAAGACGCCAGCTGGGATATCACACTCCATATCAGAGTGCCTGGGTTTGAGTCCTGGCTCTGCTTCCAATCCAGTTTCCTGCTGACATATATCCTGGGAAGCAGCAGGTGACAACTTGAGTACTTGGATCCCTGCCAACAGTGTAGGAGACCCAGACTGAGTTCTGGGTACGTCAGCCCAGCTCAGCAAAAACCCTGGATGTTGAAGACAAATAGAGAGTGAACCAGCAGATGGAAGACATCTCCGTCTGTCTCTGTCTCTCTGCCTTTCAAACAGAATGAATATAAATTTTAAAAATGGGGGGTGGGGTGGGGTGGTATTGTGGCATAGTGGATAAAGCCACTACCTGCATCCCAGATGGGCAACAACAATTCATGTCTCATCTACTCCACTTCTGATTCAGCTCCTTGATAATGACCTTGGAAAATGACCCAAGTGCTTGGGCCCCTGCCACCCATGTGGAAGACCCAGATAAAACCTCTGGCTTCAGCCTGGCTCTGGCCTGGCCACTGCAGCCACTTGGGGAGTGAACCAGCAGGTGGAAGATCTTTAGATCTTTCTAATTCTTTCAAATGAATAAATAAATCTTTTTAAAAATTTTTAAATGAGTTACTCTAGTGACTGGAGTAACTGATCCTAAGTACTAAGGAGAAATTAGATTGTTGCTACACAATGGGAACAAGGACTGTGCCTGGAGCCCAGGAGATTCTCTGGGGTGCTTCTGAGTACTACAAAACCCAATAGTAGGGGCTGGTTCTGTGATGTAGTGGATTTAAACCCCTGGCCTGAAGCGCTGGCATCCCACATGGGCACCGGTTCTAATCCTGACTGCTCCTCTTCCAATCCAGCTCTCTGCTAAGCCCTGGAAAAGCAGAAGATGGCGCAAGTCATTGGGTTCCTATACCCATGTGGGAGACTCGAAAGAAGCTCCTGGCTTCTGACTTTGGATTGGTTCAACTCCAGCCATTGCTGCCATTTGGGGAGTGAACCAGCAGATGGAAAACCTCTCTCTCTCTCTTTCTCTCTCTCTCTCTCTCTCTCTCTCTCTCTCTCTCTCTGTCCCTACCTCTCTCTATAGCTCTTTCAAATAAATAAATCTTTTTAAAAATCCAATTATAAAAATTAATAAAAATGAATGAATATTTGGGTCACTCAACCATAGCCAGCTGAGGTTTTGGCTGAGGACAACAGAAAGGCACACTTAACAGTCTGCTAAAATGAGTCTTAGATATGAAATCCAATCATGGGAGTAATATTCCATCACCTTTTCCATACTACATGCTTAGAAGCCTGTGGCAGATCACATTCATCCTCAAGAGACAATAATACAAGGGTATGAATCACTGTGGGACAAGACACGTCTGCCACACACTAGAAGACTCTGTAAAAGACAGCTGCTTTGCTTTCTGGTTCTGGCAGGCTCATCTGCCAGGTTTACTCCTCTCCCACAGCATGAGCGAGTTCTCCAGTGCTCAGCTTCTGCAGTGC
The DNA here is from genome assembly GCF_051225735.1 of Oryctolagus cuniculus. NCBI lineage: Eukaryota > Metazoa > Chordata > Mammalia > Lagomorpha > Leporidae > Oryctolagus > Oryctolagus cuniculus. Next base: position 134,190,323 of record NC_142871.1, on the reverse strand, counting down.
AGTGGTCGGCGGCACACACCGGCCAGCAATTCCCCTCGGCATAGCCACGCCCGCTCAGGTGAAGCCCTTGGGTGCTCTGCACTGTCCCAGGACTATGACACACGATCCTTACATTCCAGGATCCATTAGCAATGTCTTATTTCCTACTAGCGAAGCCCTCATTTCTCCAACTCCACATGATACTACTTTTTATACTAAATCTTCCCTGTTCAAATTACTGTGTGGTTTCTCTACTGCTTAGACTCTGGCTGACTCGTCAATCACACACTGATCTTTATTAACCGTGGGCACTCCAGTGAGCTGAGGACGTCTAGGAACTCCAGGCCTACAAATGCAAGAAAGGTTACTCACCTCTTTAATTTCTTTCAGAAGTTCAAGAGCACAACTGAAATCAGGGGGAGAGGCTGACAGCTGTTCTTTAAGATGGTCCCAAAAGGCATTGTGCATTGTCTCCTTGACCTTGCCTTCCACACTGAAAGAGGGTTAAATGAGCAAATTACTCTCTCTCCTCCAAAACTGATATAGGGTCATAATCTCCCAAACCCCAAATAGCATTTTAATGTGGTTAAAAATTATACTGAGAGAGAAAGACCAGAAACTATGTTTGGATGGCAGAAGACTTTAACAAGCCGGGGTTAGATTTGCATTCCAAGGGCTTCAGAAGGGACCCTCATGATTCCAAAGCAACCCTTTCTGTGTAGTAGAAAAAAACCAACATAGAGAAAGATCAGGCTGAGTTTTAACACAGATTGTGCCTCTAGCTTAGGTGCATGACTTAGTTTCCACTTATGTGTGTGAATATATGGTTTTGAATTCAACCTTTCATTTTCTTATGCTCCTAAAATATAGGAAAAGAGTTTCCTTCTTTTATGACTCCAAAATAGCCACAGATACTTCCAAATTAGCTGGTCTAAAATTGAATTCACTGCCAACTCCATCCAACCTATTTCTCTTGTATTCCCACTCAGTGGCACCACCATCTAATCCAGTCATGGGAGACAGAAAGATCAGTGTTGGTTTGTTTTTATTTTAAAGATTTATTTTTTATTTATTTGAAAGGCAGAGTACCAGAGAAAGAGGGAGAGACAGAGTAAGATCTCCCATTTTCTGGTTCACACCCCATATGGCCAAAACAGCCAGGACTGGGCCAGGTGGAAGCCAGAAACCCAGAACTCCAGTATCCCATGTGGTGGCAGGGGCCCAAATACTTGGATCAGCTCTTGCTGCTTTCCTAGGCACATTCGCAGGGAGCCAGCTCAAAAGCAGAGCCCCTAGGACTTGAACCAGCATTTCAATACAGGATGCTGGCACTGCAAACTTAAATTTAACCCACTGCGCACTACAATGTGGGCACTAGCTTTGTTTTGCTCTCCTTGAAAAGTACAAGGGCAAAGGCAATTCAATTCAGAAAGCAGAGTGTGGAGGCAGGCATTTGGCATAGCTATGGAGATGCCCCTTGGGGTACCCTCACCCATACTGGAGTCCTGGCTCATCTCCCAGTCCCAGCTTCCTGTGAACCTGCACCCCAGCAGGCAGCAGGTGATGGCTCTAGGAGTTGGGTCCTGGATTGAGTTTTGGCCTCCTGGCCCAGACCTAACTGTTGCAAGCATTTGGAGAGTGAACCAATAGATGGAAGGTCTTCCTATTTCTCTGTCTCTCCCTCTCTGTCACTCTGCCTCTCTAAATAAATAAATAGAGTTTACTTTTAGAGTATTTTCAACAAATGGTGTTGAACAACTGGATATCCACATGCAAAAATTGAATCAAAACAGAGCTGACATCCTTCACAAAATTTAACTCAGAACAGATCATAAGGACAGGCACTTGATCTAGCAGTTAAGATAACAGTTTAGATGCCTGCATCCCATGTGAGAGCCCCTGAGTTCCATACCCAAATTCAGCTCCTGACTTCAGCTTCTGGCTAATGCACACTGTGGGAGGCAATGGTGATGGCTCAAGTGACTAGATGGCTGCCACCCACATGGAAGACCTGAATAGAGTTCCTGGCTCCCAGCCTCAGCCCCAGTTGGGGGCCACTGTGGACACTGGGAAGTGAAATAGCAGAGGGTAGCTCTATCTCTGTCAAATAAATAATTTTTTTAAAAATTACATAGATCTACAAGTAAAACACAAAACTATGAAACTCCCAGAAGATAACACAGGAGAAAAATCTAGATGTTGTTAGGTAGTAACTTTATAAATACCAAAGGTACACTCTATGAAAGAAAAAACTGGTAAACTGAACTTCCTTAAACTTAAAAACTTTTGCTTTGTAAAAAGATATTGCAGGGCCAGCACTGTTGCATAGATTAAGCCTCTGCCTACAATGCTAGCATCCCATATGGATGCCAGTTCAAGTCCTGGCTGTTCCACTTCTTTTTTTTTTTTTGACGACAGGCAGAGTAGACAGTGAGAGAGAGAGACAGAGAGAAAGGTCTTCCTTTGCCGGTGGTTCACCCTCCAATGGCTGCCACGGCCGGCGCGCTGCGGCTGGCGCACCACGCTGATCCGATGGCAGGAGCCAGGTACTTATCCTGGTCTCCCATGGGGTGCAGGGCCCAAGCACCTGGGCCATCCTCCACTGCACTCCCTGGCCACAGCAGAGGGCTGGCCTGGAAGAGGGGCAACCGGGACAGAATCCGGCGCCCCGACCGGGACTAGAACCTGGTGTGCCGGCGCCGCTAGGCGGAGGATTAGCCTAGTGAGCCGCGGCGCCGGCCCTGGCTGTTCCACTTCTGATCCAGCTTCCTACTAATGTACCTGGGAAAGCAGTAGAAGATGGCCCAAGTCTTTGGGCCCCTGCCACCCATGTGGGAGACCTGGAAGAAGCTCCTGGCTTCAGTCTGCCCAGCTCTGGTTGTTGTGGCCATTTGGGGAGTGAACCAGCAGATGGACAATCTCTCTCTCTTTCCCCCCTTCTCCTTCTCTCTGTGCCTCTGCCTTTCAAATAAATACATAAATCTTTTTAATGGGGGTGCAGTGCTATGACATAGAGGGTTTCCTCTCTCTGTATTTCTGCCTTTCAAGTAAATAAATAAATTTTTTAAAAAAGATAAGACATTGCTGAGAAAATGGTAAGACAAGCTACAGACTACGAAACAGTCTGAAAAACACATATCCAATAAAGAATAGGTGGGATCTTCAAAGATCGAGGGAAATGTGTATTATGAAAACATCAAGCATGAATTTCTTTTCTTTTCTAAAGATTTATTTATTTATTTAAGAGACAGAGTGACACCCAGAGGGAGAGAGACCTTCCATCTACTGGTTCACTCCCCAAATGGCCACAAAAAGCCAAGTCTGGGCCAGGCTGAAGCCAGGAGCTCCATCTTGGTCTCCTACATGATTGGCAACAGCCCAAGTACTTGGGCTATCACCATTGTCTCCCCAGGCACATTAGCAGGAAGCCAATTCGGAAGCAAGGATCAGCCAGGATATTAATCAGCACTCAAAGTGGGGATTCCAGGGGCTGGTGCTGTGGTACAGCAGGTTAAAACCTTGGCCTACAGTGCCGGTACCCCACATGGGCACCGGTTCAAGTCCAAGCTGTTCCACTGCTGATCCAGCTCCCTACTGGTAGGCCTGGGAAAGCAATGGAGGATGGCCCAGTCCTTGGGCCCCTGCATCCATGTGGGAGACCTGGAGGAAGCTTGTGGCTCCTGATCAGCTCAGCTCCAGTGGCTGTGGCCATCTGGGGAGTGAACCAGCGGACAGAAAACCTCTCTGTCTCTCCCTCTCTCTGTAACTCTTTCAAATAAAATAAATATTTTTAAAAAGTGAGATTCCAGCTTCACAAGCAGCAGCTTAGTTTACTGCCCCACAAGGCCAGCCCATGTGTATGGATTTAAAAGTTGTTTTCACTAAAATTAATTTAGTTTTCAATTCCATTTTTCCACGAACATTTTGAAGTATCCTTACATGTATCTAAAATATATGAAATAAAACCTCAAAACTCAGCAGTAACATGAACTCAATTAAAAAATGGGCTAAAGAGCTTAACAGACACCTCACAAAAGAAGACATATAGATGGTGAATAAGCACATGGAAATACGTTCAATATCATGTCTTTATATGCCATTATACACCTATTAGGATGGCCAAAATCAGGATACTGACACAAAATGTTAGCAAGGATTTGGAGCAATAGGAACGCTCATTCAACTGCTGGTGAGAATGCAAAATGATATGGTCTCTTTGAAAGTCAGCTGGCAGCTTCTTAGAAATCTAACATACTCTCTTCACATTATCCAGCAACCTTGCTCCTTGGTATTTACCCAAAGGAGCTGAAGACTTATGTCCACCAGATACCTGTACATTAAGGTTTACAGCAGCTTTACTCATAATTGCCAAAAATTGGAAGCAGCCAAATGTCTTTCAATTGATGAATGCATAAACTAATCAGCAGATCCAAACCAAAAAATATTTATCCAGTGATAAAAAGAAATGAGGATTCAGTCAAAAAAAGAAAAAAGAAATGAACTGTGAAACTACAAAAAACTGTACATGCATACTGCTGTGAGAAAGAAGTCAATCAGAAAAGACCACACGCCATGTGACGCCAACAACAGGAAGAGGCAAACCACTGGAGACAGCAGGAGGGTGAGTGTTCACCAAGGGCCTGAGGGGAATTAAAGGGAGGAATGAAGAGGGCAGTGAAATCACTCCACAGGACACAGTAGTTGACACATGTGTTATACACGCGTGAATAATAACATATTAACACTGGGTCATGAGGCAGGTGTTGGCCTGGCAGCTGAGATGCCCACAATCTGTACTGGAGCGGCTGAGTTTGATACCTGCCTCCAGCTCCTGACCCCAGCTTCCTGCTAACACAGACCTGAGAAGCAGTGGAGATGGCTCAAGAAGTTGGGTGCCTGTCACCTATATGGGAGGCTTGGATTGAGTTGCTTGCTTCTAGTTTCAGCCCAGTCCAATCCTTGGGGTGTGGGCATCTGGGGAGTGAACCAGTGGGTAACAGTTTTCTCCACCTCTCAATAATAATAACAGAGGCCGGCGCTGTGGCTCACCAGGCTAATCCTCCGCCTTGCGGCGCCGGCACACCAGGTTCTAGTCCCGGTCGGGGCGCCAGATTCTGTCCCGGTTGCCCCTCTTCCAGGCCAGCTCTCTGCTGTGGCCCGGGAGTGCAGTGGAGGATGGCCCAGGTGCTTGGGCCCTGCACCCGCATGGGAGACCAGAAGAAGTACCTGGCTCCTGCCATCGGATCAGCGCGATGCGCCAGCTGCAGCGGCCATTGGAGAGTGAACCAACAGCAAAGGAAGACCTTTCTCTCTGTCTCTCTCTCTCACTGTCCACTCTGCCTGTCATAAATAAAAATAAAAAAAGAATAATAATAACAGAAAAAAAGTCTTATTTTAAAAATATACTGGATCATTTTAATAAATGTACCACATTCATACAAGAACAACAGTGGAAATGGGGTAGACGTTGAGGCACAGCAGGTTATGCTGGGACACCACATCCTATTTTGGAGTCCCAGCAACTCTGCTTCCAATCCAACTTCTTGCTAATGCAACCTGGAAGGCAGCAAATGATGGCCCCTGCTTGGGGCCCTGCTACCCAGGTGGGAGACCTGGATGGAGGTCCAGCTCCTGGCTTAGACATGGCACAAGGCTGGCTGTTGAGGGCACTTGGGGAATGAACCAGCAGTTGGAAGATAACTCTCTCTCTCTCTCTCTCTCTCTCTCTTTCTCTCTCTGTGTGTGTTGCTCCTCCTTTCAAGTACACAAAAATAAACAAACAGGAGCTGGCATTGTGGTACAGTGGGTTAAGCCGCCAACAGCGACACTGGCATCCCACATGAGTGCCAGCTCAAGTCCCAGCTGCTCTGCTTCTGATCCAGCTCCCTGCTAATGTGCCTGGGAAAGCAGCAAAACAGGGCCTGAGTATCTGGGCGCTTACCACACATGTGGGAGACCCGGATGGAGTTTCCGGCTCCTGGCTTCAGCCTGGCCCAGCCCCAGCCACTGGGGCCATTTCAGTAGTGAACCAACTGTTGGAAGATTGCTATTGCTCTAACTCTGCCTTTCAAATAAATAAATAATTCTTTAAAAAGTAAAATAAATTAAAATATAAAGATATAATAGGGGAAAGTATATGAGGCAGTAGGTGAGTATCCAGGAACTCTGTACTCCTATAATTTTTCCATAAATCTAAAGCTACTGAAAAGAAATAAAATCTAATAATATTTTTAAAGATTTATTTACTTACTTGAAAGGCAGAGATGGAAAGAGAGACAGAGAGAGAGATCTTCCATCCACTGGTTTACTCCCCAAATGGTCACTATAGCTGGGGCTGTGCCAGGAGCTTCTTCCAGGTCTCCCACACGGGTGCAGGAGCTCAAGCACTTGGGCCATCCTCTACTGCCTTCCCAGGCCATTAGCAAGGAGCTGGATTGGAAGTGGAGCAGCCGGACTCAAACTGGCAGTGCCTATATGGGATCCTGGCACTGCAGGCGGAGCCTTAACCTGCTACGCTGCAGTGCCAGCTCCAGCCTAATAATTTTAAAAAGTGAAATTACAGGACTTAGTTTCCTGTGTTTATTTAAATGATGTTTTTGACCTACTTGGTTAGACTAAGAAGAAGAAAAAGAACATTTGAAAATTATGAGGCTATATCTAGTCACTGTCAAATAGCTATTGGTTCTCCTGAACTAAACATCCCTCTGAAAAAATTACATTAATAATGCACGCTCCTTTTAAAAGAAATATGTGCATAGATGTGTGCCACACAAATAAAACAGAAAGCCGAAGTTCTGTCTGGACACACTTGTCAGGAAACTGGCTCAGTGTTATGTATGGCGTGATCTACACCCTGATTGACATCCCAGCTCTAGCCCCGCTGCCATTGCTGGAAGCCAGCTGGCCACATGGTCCAACCTCCAGTGTCAAGCTCCACCCCCATCCTAATGGGATTCGCTGCTCCTGCTTCCCTGCCTGCCCTCGGGCAAAGTTTTTTTATTTTTATTATTTATTTATTTATGGCAGGCAGAGAGGACAGTGAGAGAGACAGAGAGAAAGGTCTTCCTTTTCTGCTGGTTCACCCCCCAAATGGCTGCTATGGCCGGCGTGCTGTGCCAATCTGAAGCCAGGAGCCAGGTGCTTCTCCTGGTCTCCCATGCGGGTGCAGGGCCCAAGCACTTGGGCCATCCTCCACTGCACTCCCGGGAGTAACTAGAATCCGGTGTGCCAGCGCCACAGGCGGAGGATTAGCCTATTGAGCCGCCTCGGTGCCGGCCTCGGGCAAAGTTTTAAAAGGGCCTGTCAGTCCTCTACAATCGCCTACCGCCCCTCCCATGAAGAGAGTATTACGTTCTAGTCATTGTCCTGTTTTGCATAATTCCTGTGTGCTTCCACATTAACACGTGCCTATGCCCTTTCTCCTGTTGATTGGCCTATTGTCAGTGGATTTCAGCAGACTCAACTATCGCACCTTCAGGGGAAAGTTCTGACCTTCCTACAGTTGCGGCAGAGTTAGCAGGGAAAAAAATCACTCTGCTCATTTTGGAGTCCGCATCTGGAATCCCGAGACAAGTGACAAGAAAGTCAGCACACAAAGGTAAGAATTTCTCCCACAGCCAGCTCTCCCAGACCTCTGTTTGAAGTGCCTGTTGAGTGGGTGTGGCCCTTCTCCCTTTTCAAATTTGCAAAAGAAAATGCATGTGTAACTAGTTCTTCTTTTGGGAATAAACAAATTGGCTAAAGAAAACTTTCTAGAGACCTTTCATCTTAAACAACTGTCTTATTGGTACCTACGGAAATGCCAAGGGAGACACAGGTGTTTGGCGCTGATTAGAACACCTATGTCCCTGGGGCCAGCGCTGTGGCATAGCAGGTAAAGCCGCTGCTTGTAGTGCCAGCATCCCATAAGCGCTCTGGTTCGAGACCCGGCTGCTCCACTTCCAATCCAGCTCTCTGCTATGGCCTGGGAAAGCAGTACAAGATGGCCCAAGTCCTTAGGCCCCTGCAACCTTGTGGGAGACCCAGAAGAAGCTCCTGGCTTCAGATCAGTGCAGCTCCGGCCGTTGCAGCCAATTAGGGAGTGAACCAGCGGATGGAAGACTCTACCTCTACCTCTTACCTCTTACCTCTTACCTCTACCTCTACCTCTCCTTCTCTCTGTGTGTAACTCTGACTTTCAAATAAATAAATCTTAAAAAAAAAAAAAAAAAAGAACACTTATGTCCCACAACAGAATGCCTGAGTCTGTTATTAGCTTTTGGCTCCTGATTCTAGTTTCCTGCTAATGTGGATCCGAGGAAAGCAGAAGCGATGGCTGAAGTAAGTGGGACCCCGCCACCACGTGGGAGACCTTGATTGAGTTGCTGGCTCCCAGCTTTGAGCCCCACACACATCCTGCCCCAGCCTGTGGTGAACAGGAGGTGTTTGAGGGTGTTTGGGGAGTAAGCACATGGGAGCCCTAATGTGTCTAAATCTATCTCGTGAATAAATAAAGAATTCAAAAAGAAAAGTAAAAGATACACAGAAAGCAGATTTAGAATAAAGTTAAAATCCTTTAAACTAGATCTTGTTGGTCTCTGATTGAAACCCGCCCTCATATGCGTCCAACTTCAGTTGCTCAGTAAATTCCCTTCCTCAGGAGAGTAAAACGCGTCTAAGTTACCTGCTGTGATCTGTCTGGCCCTTGGCTTTGGGGGCACACACTTGCTAGCGATTTCCCCTCCCGGGAACAGCTTTGTTTCTCCATTTCCGGAAGGCACACTAGTTACTGGGCCTACGTGTGAAGGTAGCCAACCAGAAGGCTGGGAACCCCAAGAACACGGCCAGAGAGAAGCGTGCGCTGCATCCCGCTCGCAGCTGAGCATTAGGCGTACCGAATGTTGCGTTGTCTAAACTCTTCTTTCTTTTTGCCTGACTTTGAGAATGATCTGAGTCTTGAAAGAGCTGTATCTTTTGCTTCCTCTTTTGAAGACCTTGGTTAAAACCATAAAAGATTTTATTAGTTTTGGTCTTGAGTAAAAATTAATTTGAATTATTTTTGTGCCTTGAGTCATTTGTAGGTAGACTTTTGGTTCTGAATTTAGTTTATATTCAGAGAATGGTAAGATTTTTTTTTTGCCTTCTGTCCTAAGCTAAAATGGAACTATATAATCAGAAAGAGATCAGTTAATTGAGAGATTTCAAACAGCTCTAAATTTGGAAAAGAGAATTTTTTTTACTTCTATCTATATCAATCTATATTATTTGATATGAAAGGGAAAATTAAGGGCTGGCACTGTGAGGCAGTGAGTCAAGTTACCACCTTCAGTGCTGACATCCCATATGGACACTGGTTCGAGTCCCAGCTGCTCCACTTCCAATCCAGGTCCCTGATAATGCACCTGGGAAAGCAGTGGAAGATGGCCCAAGTCCTTGGGCCCCTGCACCCATGTGGGAGATACGGATGAAGCTCCTGGCTCCTGGCTTTGGTTTGGCCCAGTCCTGGCTGTTGCAGCCATTTGGGGAGTGAACCAGCAGATGGAAGATGAAGATCTTTCTCTCTCTCTCTCTCTCTCTCTGCCTCTCCCTTTTTTAATTCTGCCTTTCAAATAAACAAATTTGAAAAAGGAAAAAGAGCAAATTAAAGATAATATAGTTTGGGCCGGCGCCGTGGCTCACTAGGCTAATCCTCCGCCTGTGGCGCCGGCACACCGGGTTCTAGTCCTGGTCAGGGCACTGGATTCTGTCCCGGTTGCCCCTCTTCCAGGCCAGCTCTCTGCTGTGGCCCGGGAGTGCAGTGGAGGATGGCCCAGGTGCTTGGGCCCTGCACCCCATGGGAGACCAGGAGAAGCATCTGGCTCCTGGCTTCAGATCAGCGCGGTGCGCCGGCCGCAGCGGCCATTGGAAGGTGAACCAATGGCAAAGGAAGACCTTTCTCTCTGTCTCTCTCTGTCTCTCTCTGTCCACTCTGTCTGTCAAAAAAAAAGATAATACAGTTTGATAGACACACCTGTCCCCTTTTCATTCAGACTGTGATCCAATATTTTAAAGATCTAAAACCAGGAACCCTTTCCGTGCAATTTGAACCTTTTGTTTTTTTCTTCCCAAAGACTCATTTACTTATCTAAAAGGCAGAGTTACAGAGAGGCAGAGGCAGAGAGGGCGTCTTCCATCTGCTGGTTCACTCCCCAGATGGCTGCAATGCCCAGGGCTGGGCTGATCCGAAGCCAGGAGCCAGGAGCTTCCCTGAAGTCTACCATGTGGCTGCAGGGGCCCAAGCAATTGGGCCATCTTCCACTGTTTTCCCAGGTACATTAGCAGAGAGCTGGATGGGAAAAGGAACAGCTGGGACTTGAACTGGCGCCCATATGGGATGCCGGCACCACAGGCAGCAACTTCACCCACTATGGCACAGCGGCAGCCCCTGCGATTTGAATCTTTACAAAAACATGGTTCTAGAAGTAACCCAAAGTCCACTCACTGTCCTCATCACCCACAGAAACTGCTCCATACGCTTCACACATTTACAGATGCTGTAAAAATAAGGACATTAGAAACGCAAGCGCCCTGTACTTAAAATGAAAAAAAAAAAAAAAGAATCTCATTAAAGAATTCTATGGTCAAAAGCCAGCTTAATTAAAAGCTGATATTCAGGCTGAAATTTTTTAGGTATTTTGTCCTTTCTATGGGAACCTCTTTCTATGATAGGAACTTCTCAGCTGACTGAGGGCTTTTTCTTTTTAAGATTATTTATTGAAAGTCGAGAATTACAGAGCTAGAGACACAGAGTGAGATCTTCCATCTGCTGGTTCACTCCCCAAATGGCCACCAACAGGTAGGGCTGGGCAGGTTGAAGCCAGGAGCTTCTTGTGGGTCTCCCACATGGGTGCAGGGGCCCAAGCACTTGGGCCACCCCACACTGCTTTCCCAGGCCATCAGCAGAGAGCTGCGTCAGAAGTGGAGCAGCGGGGACTCACCCCAGTGCCCATATGGGACGCGGGCGCTGCAGGCAGCGGTTAACCTGCCACCCCACAGCACCGGCCCCTGGAACCCTCTTTTCTTGAGCTGTTCCTTCTCTGGAAAATGTAAAAATCTCCTTAAACGGGCTCTTCTGAGACCTGATCCGTTCACCTGCTTCTGCTCCTGCCACCGCCTCCTCCTGCCACCGCCCATCTCCCATCCAGTTCCCTTTCACCTCTGACAGGACTCCTTGAAAGCCGCTATCTCCCCATGTGGCGGGCAGGGGACGAAAGTTATTCAAAGGAAACAACAGGGCTCTGGCTGCCACCAGGAGGAGGCTTCTGGAGGCCCTGAGAGCCCTCCGGGAACACAGGAAGGAGCCGCGAGTCCCCTTCCTGGGGTCTTCTCTCTCCCCCACCCCGCCCTGAACCCCACGGCTCCAGAGCGGGCTCCCCTCTGGCCTGGAGCTCCGCTCTCCTGCATTCAGCCCTGAGCTTTCTGTCTGTGAGCAGGGGCAGCTGGCCCTTGGGGTGGGAAGAGCTGCCATTTTAAAGGACCGGGGTTGCAGCGAGTGGTTATTCCCGCAGAGAGCAAACTCCAGCTGTCTATCGCTTCATTTCCTTGTGTGCTGGGGGGAGAAAAGCCTCAGACATCTGACTGGGTCAGACAGAAACTGGCAGTAAACGGCAAAATACTGCAAGAAAAATCACTGGCTGAGACCTCAGAGCCAAAGCCACAACTCGATGGGGGAAATGGTCTGAACACTTAAGAGGCTGTTGCAGCACTCACCACCAAAATACAAGCGGTGCTCCTGCGGCAGGGTGCACCGCCCCCTGACGGGCAGCCTCTGGACGGTGTCCTCGCGTGCAGATGCTCCGTAAAGCACCTGTAAAGCACCGTGCACACCCTCTCGGGCTTTCGCCTTGGTTGTGGGAAGACTCAAGATTTAAAGGAAGGCCAATGTAAGGGTTAGTAAATTTACTCCATCTCTCCTTCTCTCTAACTCTTTCAAATAAATAAATACTTTTAAAGGGGTGGGGGTGGGGAACCAGCATTGTAGCACAGATTAAGCCACTGTCTACAACGCCTGCATCCCATGCGAGCACCCTTTCAAATCCTGGCTGCTCCATTTCTAATCCAGCTCCCTGCTAATGCACCAGGGAAAGCAATGGAAGACGGCCTGAATATTTGGGCCCCTGTACCCACAAGGGAGACCCAGATGAAGTTCTTGGCTTCTGGCTTTGCCTGGCCCAATTCTGACCATTGTGGGCATTTGGGGAGTGAACCAGCGGATGAACATTTCTCTTCCTCTGTTTTTCTTTCTCTCTCTTTCTCTCTCTCTCCCCCTCCCCTATTAGTCTGCCTCTCAAATAAATAAATCTTAAAAAAAAAAAGAAGAAGAAATTTAACCTAACCTGGAGGGCAAAATGATACTTTCACTTTCTCAAGGCAAGAACTGTATACAGAGCTTAAATTAATTTTTCTTAATTTCTTAAATTAATTTTTCTACCTTAGATTTGGTTTTCAACTCTATTAGTATGTTCTGATACTCTAGAAATAAATAAAAATACTTCCATTAGAATGGGCATTTAGGGGCCGGCACTGTGGCGCAGTGGGTTAAAGCCCTGGCCTGAAGCCCAGCATCCCATATGGGCGCCAGTTCTAGTCCCAGCTGCTCCTCTTCCGATCCAGCTCTCTGCTATGGCCTGGGAAAGCAGCAGAAGATGGCCCAAGTCCTTGGGCCCCTGCACTTGTGAGGGGGTCCCGGAGGAAGCCCCTGGCTCTTGGCTTCAGATCAGCGCAGCTCCGGCCGTTGCCGCCAATTTGGGAGTGAACCAGCAGATGGAAGACCTCTCTCTCTTTGTCTCTACCTCTCTCTGTAACTCTGTCTTTCAAATAAACAATAAATCTTAAAAAAAAAAAAAAAGAACAGGCATTTATTAACCTAGCAATTAAGACGCCCACCTCCCACACTGGACTTCCTGATTTCCATTCCTGGCTCTGGCTCCTGACTCCAGCTACCTGCTAATGCAGACCCTGGGAGGCAGCAATGATGGTTCCCGCCACCCACACGAGAGATGTGGATTCAGTTCCGGGCTCCTGGCTTTGGCACTGGGGGTGGGGAGGGGCCACTGCAAGCACCTGGGAAGTGAAGCAGTAGATGGAGTCTTTGTCTCTGTGTTCTCTCTCTCAAACAAAGGGGGAAAAATTAATGTTTCAAGTCTGGTCAGAAGCCACTGATGCTAAGTAGCTATTCCAGGAGGCGCGACATGGCGAGAGCGGAAGGGCCCATACCTGCTCGGAGGTACAGTCTTCTCGTCCATGTGGAGATCCGGACGCATCTCAGTTTCGTTGCTCAGCGTGGAAGCTTCATTGACGGGCTCTGTCAGACCTGCAACACAAAGAAGCCACGTGAAGAACAGTGGCCCCGTACAAGCCGGAATCTGTTTCATCCAGACTCACCCACCTTCAGACTCCACACGTGGACGCGTAAAGCCCACCTCACAGATTCCCTCAACCACTGCCGAGGGAGCTCCGTGCCTCACGACACAGAGCTCCCGCCACGGAGGGAAGGGACGACAAAGAAGTTAATTTATAAAAAACAGAAAATGAAGCTCGTTTAAAAACTTTCCTCATAAAAGCAAAATCACAATTAAAACAGTAAAGAAACAATAATTTGTGATTTGTGAAAATAAACATTATCTAAGAGTCGTCTACTTTTCAGGGTTGGCATTGTGGCACAGTGACGTAAGCCGCCGCCTACAATGCCAGCGTCCTATGTCAGAGTGCCGGACTGAGTCCCAGCTGCTCTGCCTCTGATCCAGCTCCCTGCTAATGTGCCTGTGAAAGCAGCAGATGGCCCGAATTCTTGGGCTCCTGCCACCCACATGGAGTTCCTGGCTTCTGGCTTTGGCCTGGCCCAGCCCCAACTGGTTTGGTCACTGGGAGAGTGAAGCAGCAGATGGAAGATCTTTCTCTCTTCCTCTCTGCTCCTTTACCTGTAAATAAATAAAAATAGGTCTTAAAAAAAAAAGGTCTACTTTTCTGTGCAGACATTTTGACCTGGTGATTAAGTTGCTGATAGAAATGGCCACATCCCTGATCAGAGTGCCTGGGTTCACTACCCGCCTCCAGCTGCCTGCTGGTGCAGACCCTGGGAGGTCCCTGACACCCACACCAGAGACTTGGATTGAGTTCCTGGCTCCTGGCCTCAGCCTCAGCCCAGCTCCAGCCGTCGCTGGCGCTTGGGGAGTGAATGAGCAGATTCGAGCACTCTGCTCTCTCTCAAAAAGTCCTCTTGGCTTTGCTGCCTCTGATGCTACACACAGGAAAGCTAACTTCTCCTTATAGATAATACTCAGATGTGACTGAGTAGTGCTAACATCCCTTGGCTTTCTAAAGCAGCTTCAGATTTTTTAGAACTTCTCAGATTAATACTATTAGTTTCCAAAAAGACTTTAAGCAGCTGACCACAACTTGCCAACATCTAATTTTGCTAAGTATGAACAAATAAAAATCCACTCTATCAACATCAAAATTATCATCTCATAAAAGTAACTTACAAAAAAGTAGAAATGAAATACTGTTAAAGAGCAGGCCTTTAAACAGGATCAATTTAGCTTCAGAAAATCTCATTACAGTATCTTTATAATTTTGCCAAATATTACTAGGAATTTTGTCATAGATCTGTATCAGCATCTGGCGACCACTCTTCTAAACTAAGTACAAGGGCCAGCACTGTGGTGCAGTGAGTTAATACCCTGGCCTGAAACACCAGCATCCCATATGGGCGCCGGTTCTAGTCTCAGCTGCTCCTCTTTTGATCCAGCTCTCTGCTATGGCCTGGGAAAACAACAGAAGATGGTCCAAGTCCTTGGGCCCCTGCACCTGCGTGGGAGACCTGGAAGAAGCTTCTGGTTCTTGGTTTCGGATCAGCGCAGCTCTGGCTGTTGCGGCCATCTGGGGAGTGAACCAGCAGATAGAAGACCTCTCTCTCTGTCTCTACCTCTCTCTCTAACTCTGTCTTTCAAATAAATAAAATAAATCTTAAAAAAAAAAATAAACTAAGTACTGACCTACAAAGATAGCATTCTCACATAATACATACGTGAGACTCACAAAGACTATCTGGTCTATAAACAAAGTTACAGACAGTGACTATTTTCCCATTCTCAATGGGAACTTCACAATTAAACATAATTTGTTTTCAGAAAATGGAGACGACAGATGAACTAAGATTGGCCATGAGTTGATCACTGTTGGAGCTGACTGATCTGAGAAGCAGGGGGGGGGTCCACATGTTGGGTGTCTACTTTTGTAAAAGTTTTCTGCAGTAAAAAGATGAAGGGGCTGGCACTGTGGTGCTATGGGTTAGGCTGATGCTTGTGATGCAGGTATCAGTTTGAATCCTGGCTGCTCTGCTTCTGATGCAGCTACCTGCTAATGCACCTGGAAAAGCCTAAGACGGCCTAAGTCTTTAGGCCTCTACCACCCATGTGGGCACCGGGGAGGAGTTCCAGGCTCCCGACTTCAGCCTGGCTCAGCCTGGAATGTTGCAGCCATTTGGGGGATTGAACCAACACATCGAGGATCTCTGTCTCTTCCTTTCAAATGAATAACTCTCTTTTTAAAAAAAGGAATTTAAAAAAGGGCTTGCACTATGGCTTAGTAGGTTAAGCCTCTGCCTGTGATGCTGACATCTCATATGGGTGCTGATTAAAGTCCTGGCTGCTCCACTTCTGATCCAGCTCTCTGCTGTGGCCTGGGAAAGCAGTGGAAGATGGCCCAAGTGCTTGGGCCCCTGCCACCCATGTGGGAGACCCAGAAGAAGCTCCTGGCTTCAGATCAGCCCAGCTCTGGCAGTTGCAGTCATTTGGGAAGTGAACCAGCAAATAGAAGATCTCTGCCTCTCAAATGAATAAATATTTTTTAAAAATTTAGAGGCCGGCGCCGTGGCTCAATAGGCTAATCCTCCGCCTTGCGGCGCCGGCACACCGGGTTCTAGTCCCGGTCGGGGCGCCAGATTCTGTCCCGGTTGCCCCTCTTCCAGGCCAGCTCTCTGCTATGGCCAGGGAGTGCAGTGGAGGATGGCCCAGGTGCTTGGGCCCTGCACCCCATGGGAGACCAGGAAAAGCACCTGGATCCTGGCTCCTGCCATCGGATCAGCACGGTGCGCCAGCTGCAGCGGCGGCCATTGGAGGGTGAACCAACGGCAAAGGAAGACCTTTCTCTCTCTGTCTCTCTCTCTCACTGTCCACTCTGCCTGTCAAAAAAAAAAAAAAAAAAAAAAAAAAATTTAGAAATAAAGCTGTGACTCAAACATTAAGAAAAATTTAAAAAGTCTTTCGTACCAAAATAAACTTATCTTTTAATTCCATTTTCCATAAACTTTTCAAAATAATCACATGCACACACAAGCATATAAATGAGTATATACTTTTTACATATGGGGAGAAAAAAGCAGTGTGACAGAATATTAACAATATGGGCGTCCACAGTTATTTTAAAAATTTTCAACTGGTTTTAAATATTTCAAAACAAAAAGTTAAAGGGAAATGGTGGCCGGCGCCGCGGCTCACTAGGCTAATCCTCCGCCTTGCGGCGCCAGCACACCGGGTTCTAGTCCCGGTCCGGGCACCGGATTCTTTCCCGGTTGCTCCTCTTCCAGTCCAGCTCTCTGCTGTGGCCCGGGAGTGCAGTGGAGGATGGCCCAAGTGCTTGGGCCCTGCACCCACATGGGAGACCAGGAAAAGCACCTGGCTCCTGCCATCGGATCAGCTCGGTGCGCCGGCCGCAGTGCACTGGCCGCAGCGGCCATTGGAGGGTGAACCAACGGCAAAGGAAGCCCTTTCTCTCTGTCTCTCTCTCTCTCTCACTGTCCACTCTGCCTGTCAAAAATAAATAAATAAAAATAAAAATAAAAAATAAAGGGAAATGGTGACTTTAGGCCTTTACTAAAAATCTTCTGAGCCTCCGCTTAGGTAAACAAAGATGAACTGAACCTCCCGCAGCCTCTCTAAATCCTTAGTCCTGGCCTGACCAAAAATGGCAAAACACAATCAAATATGTAAATGGACTCACTGGTAATTCACTGATGCTAAATGAGAAGAAAAATTCTTCAAAGGGAGATCAGCTACAGCAGCTTATGGAGGGACTCAAGAAGTGTTATACACTTACAACTACAACAGATCAAAGTCCATAGCCTTCCGTGAAAGACTGTTCTACGGTTCAAAAGTAGAACTATGTTCTATGGTTCAAAACAGAACTAAGCAACTCCAGAATGGCTCTAAAATTCAGGATTAAGAGAAATTAGAGATTAAATATAACTAAAATTGATTTTTTAAATCCGGATCCCAAGAATTTAAGATTAAGTTGTTAACGAAGTCAACCTAATATACAAAACTTCAAATTTATTTTCTTAAATAGGAGTTTGGTTATTCAACTTACTAAGAGTTCATTTACCTAAGGATTCATATAAAGAGCCACCTCGATACTTACACCCCACATTAGGCTTACACCTGCAGGACGCGCCCCAGAATGCGGCTTTGGTACCATCGTTAACCAGCAGCGACCCCACGTGGCCACAAGGGGAACAGCTAATTAAGCAGCAAAGCCTCCGATTGCATTTTTGCATTTCAACCTTCACGCACTTTGGTGTAGGCTGTTGCTGCAGACAGCGCTTCACAATGACCTCTGGGTAAATCTTCTGGAACAACTTTAAGAGGAATTCAGCAGAAGTCCCAGGGAGCGCGGCCTACCACCCAGGGCGGAAGAGACCTCGTGCCCTACTAGGGGGCATCAACCTGCCCGGCAGCGCGGGGCGGGAGACTGAGCCCAGGGCAGAACGGCACAGAGAAAACAACATGAATTCTTTCAAAATCAACCCCAGGCAGCTGCCGGTTGCCACCTACAAATTCAGAACACAACACTACGAGGATGGCTTGGAACCGACTCAGCCTCCAACCTTGCCAGACTCAAGGTCGCCCCGGGGTCACGTCCTCCTCCAGGACCTGCCTCTCTGAAGATCCCTGGGCAACAGGGGGCCTAGGGCCAGCTAAGGAAGGCCTGGGGTCCGGAGAAGGGCAAACAGAAAACTGGGGCTGCGGGGGCTGCGGCTCCTTCCAACACAATCCACCCTGAGACCCCCACGGGCTGGAGGCACCTACAGGGAGCGGGGTCCGTGGGGCCGCTCTTGTCCTCCTGGGTCGGTGCTGACGTTTCCGGCTTGCAGGGCCCGCTCTCTGCCTCGCCGTGGTCCTTCGGCGGCACGCTCCCCTCTACGTCCGGCATTTTGCTGATGGTATCCGAGCTGAGGAGAAACAGCGCGGGCTTCGTATCGGGGGAGGGGGCTCCCCAACCGCCAGGGCGGCCCCCGAGGCCTGGCTCGTCGGACCCACTGGGGCACGGGGGACGGGTGGGCAGCCGCTTCAGGGTCTCTCAGGTGACGCACAGGCAAAGGGGCCTCGGGAAGCCGAGGCCAGAGAGCAGGGGAGACCCGGCCGAAGGACCCGGCCAGGCAACCCCGCGCTGTAACGCCCGGGCCCCCGGCCCCTCACCTTCTCCCCCGCCGCTGCCCGCCCACTCTGCAGTGCGCGCCGAGCCTCTGGGCTTCGCAGCCTCGCGGCCTGGCAGCCCGGGCCGTACCACAGCTGCGCGACGGCGGGGGTGGCGGGGGTGGCAAGCAGGCGAGAGCAGCGGGGCGGCGAGGAGGCCACCCGCCGCGCACCCCCGCCGGCGCGCTCTTTGGTTGAGTCCGGGATGTGAAGACAATGCCCCTGGGTCTCCCAGGCAACGGGGGCAGGCCACGTGCTGGCCACGTGCCAGCCCCACAGCCCTGGCCTTCCGCCCGCCCTCGTGAGCACGAAGCCTCTAAGGCTTCCGGCTACTGTCTGCACGGCCGCCCCTGTCCACCGGCTCCCGCGCCCACTCCACGAAGATCACCTGACACCACTTGGGCAGGCAAGGCCTGCTGGGTTGTGGGTTCTTTTCAGCCCTCTTTAAGGCCTGGAAGACAACACCACACCCAGGAGCATGGGTTTGTTTAGCTCCTCTTCCTCACGAGAAGGCTTTGGTCCTGGCCTGGGGCCCTCCTGCTCCTGGGCGCCAGGTCACTCACTGGGCTTTCTTGGTTCTCAGCCTGCCCCGGTAGCCTGTGCAGAAGTGTGAGCTCCCCCCCCCCCCCCATCCTTCAATTCTGGGAAAAGAAGTTTCCACTACACATTCTCTCATCTCCCTTTATTACCCTGACTTGGTTTCCTACCAACAAAAGCCTCCTTCAAGAAACAATAAAACAAACAAAAGATAAAAGTAATACCTACGAGAAATTCTGCCTTGCCCAAGTTCTCATTGTAACTGTTGCCTGGCTTGTTAGAGTGCAGTGTGGCTGTTTTCTTGCACAACTCGTGGGTTTTGAAGGAGAAAATTACAAAATGGCCCAAGAACATTTCTGCTTTAAAAAAGCCCACATGCTACTAAGGCCCAGGAATGTAGGAAGGGCATGGCCCAGAAAGTTACTCAAGCAAACACATACCGTACACCTTCCTCCTCCTCCTCCTCCTCCTCCTCCTCCCCCTCTGCTGCTGCCTCCCCTGGGGACGTGGGTGAGGCAGGCTGCCCTTCGCCCTAAACCCACCTGCCGTGCGTGCGTTCGAGGAAACCAAGCATGGTGACTTCAGGGAAGAGTTCAATGAAATACGATGCTCCGTTGTTACATAGGGGAGCATTTAGACTGGGGCTGTTAATTTCTCTTCAAAAAGAAAAAAAAAATCCAGAAATCTGAGCATTTTTATGTCTGGCAGAGAGAGAGCGTAACACCAGTTTGTATTCCCCACAAACATGGCATGGCTGTGAAACTTCCTACTGGTGGCCTTAGCAGTTCGTTCATTACATGAAATCATCTCTGGAAATGTCCTCCTAATATCAGAATTCTCCGGGAGGGTCAGAGGGAAGAAACAGCAGTACTGAAGCACGCGGTGAGGGGGAGGGGGTAACTGAAACCAGAAGACGAGGAAAAGATGGAGGTAGCAGAGAAAGGCAAAAAGCAGAGTTTTCCCGGGGTCACTCCAGGTCCAGCATTTCATGATCCTTATCATTAATAGTTATCGGAGCCGGCCAGGCAAAAGTTAGAGGTGGGGGGAATACAAAGATGATGTGAAAGATATACTCCCTTTCCCTTTGGGGTCTTAGTTAATAACTGATTTTTGCTTAATGATTTACACAGTGCTTTTACATTGCAAGTCCATATGCTATGCCCGCGGTCCTACCTCTTCAGTAGGCAAGGCAGCTGTTGTGTCGGAGCACTTAAGTAGGCCAGCAGGAGAGATTTCGGGGAAGAATCCAGAGTGACAAGGTCGGCAGGCTCTCCACTCTGGATCCTAAGACTTGTTAATTCACACCACCTGCCCGACTCAGTGGAGAAGCCATATACACAAAAGAAAACGGAACTAATGGCATGAGTGTACCAGGGCTGAGAGTGCACACCCGAAGTGCCGCTGGGGGTCGGAGAAACACTGAGTGTGAGAGGTCTCCCGGCGTTGGGTCAGTTCAAGCCCAGCCGTTAGCCAGTCCTAGGTAGGATTCTGTAACTCATTCGGTCTTTTGTTCAGCTTGGCTCTCACTCAACCTCAGGACCCGATTTGAATTCTCCTAATGGGTGAAATTGGATTTTCTACATACCCCTCCTGGGTAGCTTAACATGTTTACCCTATTAAAGTGCACATACATCAAAAAGGCCATAAGGCAAGTATTTTTCAAGCAACTCCAGAACAGAAATAAAATCTGTTTCCTCTCATGTGGAATGAAGCAGGCTCAAAGCTGTCCACCCAGGGTTTCCTTTATGTCGTGTCATAGGACTTTTATTCTCTCTTCATAATATATTCATGTTTGCTTGAATACTAAGTCTATTTCTCCTCCTCAAATCTTTTTTTTTTTTTTTTAAGATTTATTTATTTGAGAGGCAGAGTTACAGAGACAGACAGAGAGAGAGAAAGGTCTTCCATCTGCTGGTTCACTCCCCAGATTGCTGCAATGGCTGGAGCTGAGCCAGGAGTTTCTTCAGGGTCTCCCATGTGGGTGCAGAGGCCCAAGGACTTGGGCCATCTTCCACTGCTTTCCCGAGCCATAGCAGAGACCTAGACCGGAAGTGGAAAAGCCAGGACTCAAACTGGCACTCATATGGGATGCTGGTGCCGCAGCCAGAGGCTTAATCTACTATGCCACAGTGCTGGCCCCTCCTCCTCCTCAACTCTTTGAGTAGAATTCTTGTTCCTGAAGGAAGGGCTTCCTGTATTTGTTGGCACACCTCTGTGTACTCCTGTAAGTACCTACATCCCAGTTTGAGAAGCAATCTAAGAGAATGTCAGACAGTTGCTAGAACTTTCCTACTCCTTAATTATGCTCTAGATGTATGTGAGTTTTCTTAAAAAGAATTATTTTCATCTCCTTGAAAGGCAGGGCAATGGAGAAAGGAAAATAGATTTTCTACCTGCTGGTTCCCTCCCCCAAATGCTTACAACAGCCAAGGCCGGATCAGACTGAAGCCAGGAGCCCGGATCTCCATCCAGGTCTCCCAAATGGATGGACGGGCTCCAAGGCACTTGAGCCATCACTGTTGCCTCCCAGGATGCATGAACAGGAAACTGGATCAGAGATGGAGTGGCTGGGACTCGAACCCAGGCATCCCCAATATAGGCTGCACATGTCCCATGCTGGGCTTAACCCCACTGTGCCACTATGCCCGCTCCACGCATACCTTAGCTTTAGCGCGAGTTATCAGGATCTATTCTCATTTGTTAAATACCGTTCTGTGTACATACCCCACATAATTATGCAGGAAGTCAGCCCTACCCACAGAGACATTCAGCGAGAGAGGGGGATGAAGACACAGATGTAAGAGAAACACCCCTGAGTGGCCGAAAGAGATCCGAATCTCGGGCTTTCCCAGGGATCCTGGATGCATATCTGTTGGCTAAATAAAACCAGCAAAACAGCACGGAAGACACCTCGCTGTACAAAGAAGGCTCTCAGGCTCGGTGAGGTTAAATGACTTGGCTAAGGTCACCACCGGTTTATGGAAAATTCAGGACTAGAACCCATAGCGTACTGTTTGTTCCATAATGTATAGAGCTATGCAAGAGTAAAAGCTAATACCGTAAATAAATATTTATGTTTCCTGAAGCAAAAATGTAAATGATAGACCGTGGAATGGAAAAAGTAAAGACTGAAGTTAAGCAGAGGCCAAGACTGTTCGTCGGGTCCACTGGAAGATAAACAGTGAACTGAAGTGGCGAGGCTGCGTGCACACAGGGGGAGCCGTTTAAACGGAACCATTTGGAGTCGTGTAAACTGGGGCTGACTTCATTATAGCCTCCCTCCCGGGAAGAACCGCACGTCCAAACTATTTGCTTGAGTCTTTTGACAAATGTGTTTTCTTCACAGACCCCGAGACGAGTATAGGCCGGGTTGGGGTGATCTGGGGGCAGTCTGGAGGCGACTTTTTCAAGCTCAAAGTGGCCTGCAGCGACTGAGGAGGCCCTGAAAGTCTTTAAGGAAGCAGGCGCAACACCGAGGACAAAGAAGGTTCTAGAGCAGTTTACTGCCTGCCTCCTCAGCCACGCCTCTCTCCCAGCACTGCTTTGCAGGCTCTGCCCCTTCCTGCCTCAGGGTCTCTGCTCATGCCGTGCCTTCCATCTCCCACGCTTCTCCCTTATCCTCCAGAGTTAGCTTACCAGGCCTGACTTCCTCAGAGAATCTTCCATGGCCTTCTAGAAGCTTCTCTCGATGCCCTGAACCGTTTCTTCCCAGTGCACGTTTGCTTGCATAATTAACCTTTATTAAACTATATAACTCCCAGGAGACTGTAAGCTTTCTGAGAGCAATGACTGTGTGCATTTTATTCATCCCTGTGCCTGGAACATACTAGGGCCCAGTCAAGAATTGAGTAGTTGGCTGGCACCGCAGTTCACTTGGCTAATCCTCCACCTGCAGCGCCGGCACCCCGGGTTCTACTCCCGGTTGGGGCACTGGTTCTTGTCCCGGTTGCTCCTCTTCCAGTCCAGCTCTCTGCTGTAGCCCAGGGATGCAGTGGAGGATGGCCCGAGTGCTTGGGCCCTGCACCCGCATGGGAGACCAGGAGGAAGCACCTGGCTCCTGGCTTTGGATTGGCGCAGCACGCCGGCCATAGCAGCCATTTGGAGGGTGAACCAACGGAGGAAAGACCTTTTTCTCTGTCTCTCTCTCTCACTGTCTAACTCTGCCTGTCAAAAAAAAAAAAAATTGAGGAATGAACTGGGGCGGGGAGGGGGGTAGTGACAGAGGATGGGCCACTGCTCCCCTCACGTGCCCAAAGCCCTCAGCGAAGGCATCTTTCCCCACCCAGCCTCAGCCGCCAGTGGCCGCGTTTTGCTCTCTGTTGGACTGGACGTGGGCATACTTTCTCCCTTCCACGCCTCCTCTGTCCGTAGCTTCCTGTGAGAGCCTTGTAAAGCAGCAGAGAGACAAAAGGCAAGGCGGTTAGGGCTCTGGGGCTCTGGGCTCCCCCTGAACTGGAAGGTGGCAGCAGGGGGCAGTGGCACCACGGGGAGGGCGTCATAGAAGCAGGCTTCTGGATGAAGGCTCTCTCTCTCTCTCTCTCTCTCTCTCTCTCTCTCGATCTGCAGAGCAATCCAGGGTCAGCAGCAGCTGAAAGCCACAAAAACTGACTTTAAAAGTCCTCCTAAGAGCTGCATCTTTTGAGTCCCCAAAACAATCGTGCCTTGTGCCCCGGGACACGGCGCGAGTTACACACTTCAAGCAGTTTCCACAGAACCGCATTCAGTTGGCTTTAAACTCTGGGGAAAGCTGGCAGCCTCTTTGTGGGTTTTTTTAAAAAAACTAGTTAGAGGGACAATTAAACCTTTATGGGCCCCAGAATGCACCTATGCAGACATAAATAAGGGTCATTCTTCATCATGGAGAATCCGCTCTCTGGCACCAGATCCGTTTTCCTGCCGTTGCAGAAGTGAGTGGAGCTCCCAGGCGAAGCGTGGCGATTAGGGGCAGGTGACGGGGTCAGCAGGAGCAGAGGGAGCACTTTGACCCCAAGTTTGGCACAGGCCCTTTCTCAAAAGGACACACCGCAGGCCTCCGGGCTTAGCTGGTCTTAAATAAATCACATAAACTCCCAAAGCCTTTCCAGAAAGCCGCCAGGATTCTGGGCCAAGAAAACTCGTCTTGCTCCATCCTTGTGTTACTCTGGGCCAAAGCGGTCCATTTGTCAAAGAACCCTGACTCCTTCATCCCCACTCTTACAACACAATACAATGCATTCACATATTTACAGTCCAGTGTCCGGGAATGGGCCGCATGATTTTTTTTTTTAATCCAATAATATCGTTAAATGCACCAGGGGGCTCTCATCTTAAAGGAACTTTTGAGTAAGCGCCTTTGTTGAGTGAAGCAGGCTTTTGTAAGGCATGTAATCAGCCACCAATTTGTTTTCCCAGTCGGAGATTTCACACAGGACACTTTCTTATACGGGGCCCACTGTTAGGTGGTGGCCTGCACATTCTCTTTTCTTTTTCTTTTTTTTTCCTCCTCACTTTGGTAAAGACAGACTTTTCCCAAACAGACACTACAGGGTAGGGGTGAAGGCAGCTCAGACACTTGAGAAATAAATCATTTTCAATCACGGGTGACATCCATCATTCCCTGGAACAAGCAGCCTAAAGCAAAATATAATGATCTCTTGACAAAGAATCCAGCCGCACAGATTTGAGGGCCAGTCTATTTGAAGTCCATCTCAAAAGAAATGCAGAGAACAGGCGGAGGGTTTGGGACATCATTGTAGGGGTTTTTTGTTTTCTTTTTTTATTGTGGTGGAATAGCATAATATTCATCACTTTTACCACTTATAAAAGTGGCATTAAACAAATTGAATTCACAGTGTTGTGTAACCACCACTATCTATACTCAAAACTGTTTCATCGTCCCCAACAAAAACTCTGCACCCATTAAACAATGACTGCCCCTCCCTCGCCTGGTAACCTCTGTGCTCCTTTGCTGCCCCCTCTGAACAGAACCGTTTGACACTCTGTGGGGCTTTTTTTGTCTTCCCACGGCTCGGTGGGAGAATAGGCGAAGCTGTGGCCATCTCTTTTCACCTTGTAGATTCTTCCCAGTGCCGCGTCCCCACTGCCCTTTCCTCCACCGACAGCCTCTGAGACGAACCCAGAGCTCATTGCAAGGTTTAAACTTGCAAAGGGGCTGCAGCCCCCAGCGGGAACAAAAGGAGGTCACCGGGTCTGAGTCTCTGTTACCGGCTCAGGAATGGCAGGAATTTTCTGACTTCAATAGTCTGAGGAAGAAGGAACGCAGGAGCAGGAGCCCGGATGGCTGTTCTGGTGTCTGGAGTGTACGTGTGCCCCCTCCCCCTCCCCCGTCCTGCACCCGTTGCGCACCTGAGATCCGTCAGGGCGTCAGGGCGGAGATGGGAATGCCAGGAGAGACAAGGAGGGCTCCCCCAGGGGCCCTCAGATTCCACGCTGTGGAATTTCACACTGAAAAACACTGGCTGAAGCACCCACAGCCCCTGCAAAATTTACGTCTCTTGGACCCGTTCGGAGCCCTGACAGAAGCACGCTCAAAATGAGTCATACCCTTCAGTTTGCATTTTGGCTCAAGGTGCTTGGAAACTCGGGGGAGCTAGCCTCCCCCAGCACCTTCACCCTCACACACAACTCTGGGTAACAGCAGGAGATGGGGCTTAGGAAAAAAAAAGTCTGGGATTGTTTCAAGAACTACACAGGGATCCCCAAGTCTCTCCTCTCCAGCCCTGAGACTGCGTGCCTGCCAGGGACCCCTAGGACAACTGTGGCACGGGGAACCTCCGATTCACTCGGCGGGCAGTGCAAGAGGCGACCTCTCTAACGCAGGACCCCTTCTGCCGCTCCCTTGCTGCAGTCACTTAGGGGCTGGCCTCCCTTCCCTGAGCCTGCTGGGAAGGCCTGTGACCACGTGGGGGTGAGAGGGAGGGAAGCCCTTTGTCTCCCCCAGGTGCCAGCTCCTGCAGGGAAAGCTCAGCTGCAGAGAGGGGGCGATGTGAGGAAGGGGAGATGGTGCCTTTTAGGACAGATTGGGGAGGGCATTTTGGCTGCATCTGTATCAGGAGATGCTTCATGGCAGCTGGAGTTGAGGGGAGAGAGGTTGGGACTGATGGGTGACAAGATGTGAGAGCGATAATAATCCCGGGCCGCACATAGCCAGTGCCGCCCATATGCCAGGCCCTCGGCGAGCATGGACGCGACACCTGTCATTCACATGTACTCCCTCTGACAAAAGTGTTGCTTTTATACACACTTTACGGGTGAGAACAGAAGTATCCTGCCCCAGGTCAGACCAAAAATAAATGGTAGACAGGGCTTGAACTAAGGAGTCTTTTATATTACCTCCGGACACCATGGAGGTAGAAGAGCATTCGAGAGAAGAAATCGTAGTGGGCAGAACCTTGACAAGTCCTTGTAAGAGAATTGAGCACTTACTTTGTGGTAGACACAGTACCTTATCCAAGTTAGTCCTCTCACAGAGCCTACCAAAGAAAGGTATTACTCTCGTGCCCATTTTACAGGAGAGGAAACTAAGGCTCCACAAGTTTAAGGGGATTACCCAGCTGGTAAATCCCGGAGCAAAAAAGTCTGGAAAAGCCAAGCTGTGTGTGTTTCCCTGGCCTCCCTCCTGGCTGTCCTCAAGCTCTCTTTCGTGTACCGGTTACTCCCTTTGCAGGAGTTTGTAGTTGATGCCAGTATTCGAAGTCGGTGGTTCAGGAACTTGCTAAGGGGTTACCAGCTGTCTTGGACTAATGTTTAAGTGTATATTCCAGTTAATTTAAGTGCCACCAGAATAAACCAAGATCCCTGAGGCACTCCCACCTTGTTCCTGTCACACCCACTTCCATGGAGGCGGCTGATTGGTCTAAGAGTCCCACCTCCTTTTCAGTGATTGGTTCAGATAAGAGCACGTGACACAGTGGGGCCAATGAGGCGCAAGGAGAGGTGAGCCGGCACCTTACCTGGCGTTCCTGAGCGCTCCAGTTCCTCACACTCCCTTTGGAGAGTCCTCCTTGCTTTTAGACTTCATCCCGCCGGTGACTACCAGGGAAAAAAGAAGTGAACTCTGAAGTGCAGCGTCCTGCCCGGATTCCCCAGCACGGAGCCAAGGTGTCCCTTATTGTTTAGTAAGCCAGAGGGGCTTGGGACGCTCAGCGCCAGCCGGAATGGAAGCACCATGGAGGCACAGCCTCGTCTGTCTCCACTTCTGCACATCGCCAGCCCTGGCACGGAGTAAGCACAGGCAGAGACCTCGTTCTGTGGCCGAGTTAGCCTAATATGGACACAGGAGATGGTATACCTGGAAAGCACTCTTTGAACCATCTAACCAAGTTTCTCTTTTCTACTCTACAGGGAGAAAAGAAACAGGAGTTGCTGTGTTTGAAAGTTATGGTGTTTGTTTCACGAATTAGGGCAGCCACCCTCCAGGGCTCACCGCGGGGATGTTGGGTCTCTGCAGGGTGAGAATCGGAGAGACTCCGACGCCACACCCGGCCCAAGCTGGAGAACAAGACACTCAGAGGCTCTCGAGATAAAACTAGCATTAGTTGGTAAAAATGGAGACTTAGTAGGGAAGGCACAAGATGTCATCTCCAGCATTTCTTTTAAGTACAAAATGTTGGCTTTTAATGCTTGGTTCATGTTTACTGTTTGATGAATAATTATGGGAGAAGCATGGTCATCACTGCAGGGGCCTTTCGTGTGGGGGATTAGTTCTCTCTGCTTCCTCTTTAGACAGGACTAAGGCTCACCCTAGCCCCGCAACTGAGTTTGATGAGCGCCAAATTCAGAGAGCCAAAAAGAAAGTTGTGAAACATTAGCAAGCTCCTCAGCCTCCAGACATTGCATTCCACAGCTCTTGTCGAGGCTTTTTTTTTTTTAAGATTTTATTTATTTATTTGAGATATAGAGTTACAGACAGAGAGAGGGACACACAGAGAAAAAGATCTTCCATCCACTGGTTCACTCTCCAAATGGCCGCAATGGCCAGAGCTGAGCCAATCCAAAGCCAGGAGCCAGGAGCTTCTTCCAGGTCTCCTACGTGGGTGCAGGAGCCCAAGGACCTGGGCCATCTTCTACTGCTCTCCCAGGCACGTTAGCAGAGAGCTGGCTCAGAAGCGGAGCAGCCAGGACATGAACTGGTGCTCATACAGGATGCCAGCACCACAGGCAGACACAGCACTGGCCCATCTATGCTTTTTGTAAACACTTTATTTTAAATAATATTTTATTTCTTTTAAAATAAATTTGATTGAGGTAGACTTTTCATATAAAATGTGCTGATTTCAAGTGTACATTTGGATCAGATTTGCAAGGATGTATAGTTGTGTTAGTCCCCACCACAGTCCAACAGAAAATGTCCAAAACCCTGAGAGTTTCCTTGTGCCCATGTGCAGACACTATCTATCTTTTTTTCCCAGGCCCCAGGCAACCATTGAACCATAGGTTAGTTTTATATATTCTAGAACTTCAGGTAAAAGGAATTACACAATCCTTAGGTATATTAATCGGCTAGGACTGCTGTTAAATACCGCAACTAGGTAGCACATGCAACAGAAATGTATTCTTGGTTCTGGAGACCAAATGCCCAGGATTAACGTGCGGCAGGTTTGGTTTCTCCTGAGACCTGTTTCTTTGACTGGGAGATGGCCACCTTCTCACCGTGCCCTCATGTGGCCTTTGCTCGGTGTACACACGGCCCAGTGTCTCTTCCTCTTTTTGTAAGAACACCAGTCCTATTGGCTTAGAGCGCCACCCTTTGACCTAGTTAGTGTGCAGTAGTTTCTCATCGTGATGTTAATTTGCATTTCCCTGATGACCAATAATGTCTTGCATCTCTTCCTGGACTCATTTGTCATCCAGATGTCTCATTTGGGGAAGTGTCTGGGCAAATCTTGCTTATTTTTTTGACAGACTATTTTTCACAGAGTAATATCAGGTCATTGGCAAAATGGAGAGAAAGACTCAAAGATTTCTCATATACCCTCCGCCCCCACACATGCATAGCCTCCCCCGTCACCCTCCTCCCCCGCTGCTATGGTACAGTTGTTACCACCAATGAACCAACACTGACACATCTTTATCACCCAAAGCCCACAGCTTACATTAGGGTTCCCTCTGGGTGTTGCTGGGCTTGGACGTGCGCGGGGACCAGGATGGGTATCTGTCATTACAACATCCACTGAGTATTTTCACCGCCCTCAAAATCCTCTGCACTCTGCCTAGTCATCTCCACCCCTATCTTTCCCTTTCAGATTGATTTATTTATTGGAAAGGCAGAGTTGCAAAGAGAAAGGAGAGACAGAGAGAGGAAAGCGAGAGAGAACGAGAGAGCAAGCGAGCGAGAGTGAGCTTCCATCTACTAGTTCATTCCCCAAATGGGTGCAACAGCAGAAGTGGGCCAGGCTGAAGCCAGGAGTCCAGAGCTTCTTGGAGGGTCTCCCACGGGGGTGTAGGGGCCCAAGCACTTGGGTCATCTTCTGCTGCTTTCCCAGGTCTTTAGCAGGGAGGTGGATGGGAAGTGGAGCGGCCAGGACACCAACAAGTGCCCCTATTGGATGCTGGTGTTGCCGTCACTGCTTAACCTGCTGCTCCACAATGCCAGTCCAAACTCCCATCTTTCTTTGAATTGGCACTGGCAAAGCTGTTTATAATAGTTCCTTGTGATATCCTTTTATTACCTGTACAATCTCTAGTGAATTCATCTCTCATTTGTGATAATGATAATTTATGTCTTTTTTTCTCATCCATGTGGCTAGTGGTTTATCAGTACAATTGATCTCAAGAATTAATGTTTGACTTCCTTTTATGGATTGAACACAATGTGGCTCCCCAGACTCATACAGATGTTTGAGTCTCCAAGTCTTATGTTAAGGTTAATGGATTAATGCTAACCGTGGATGGATTAGGGTGGGACCTTGGGGTAGTGATTGGATTAGATTCGGTTGCTGGGGTGGGGCTCTATGATGAAACCATGATAGCATTATAAGGAGACAGCACATAGAGGGTTCCGGAAGAGTGCGCTCCCTGTATGTCTGCTTCCTGGCTCACCAGGTGCTCGGTCCTCCACACCAGCTCCACCATTCCAGGTGCCACACTGATGGGACTGCCCCGTCTTGAACTGTGAACTGTAAGCCGGAATAAACCTTCTTTCCTGCTATGTTGTTCCGGTCCGGTCTTTCAGTTAAAGTAACAAAAAGCCGACTAATACAGCTTCACTGATTTTTCTCCAGTGTTTTTCAGTAATTCTGTCTCATTAACTTCTCTTCTGATCTTTATTATTTGCCTTTCTCTGCTTCTTCTGGTTTTCATTTGCTCTTCTTTCTCTAGTTCCATTATGTAGGTCAGGACATTGAGTTTGCCCTTTTGAGTCTTACTTTAGTGGAACCCACCAGCTTTGATTTTAAGTTTTCAATTCACGCAAAGTGCATTCTAATTCCTTTTTGTATGTCCCTCCCCCGCTTTGGCCCGTAAGTTATTCAGAAGTGTGTTTATCTAGTTCGAATTTTTATTTATTTTTATTTGAAAGACAGAGAGACAGAAACAAGCAGAGGTCCTCCATCCTCTGGTTCACTCCCCAAATAACCTGCAACAGCCAGGGCCTTGCCAGGCTGAAGCCGGGGGCCCAGAATTCAATGCAGGCCTCTCATGTGGGTGACAGGGATTCGGT
This sequence comes from Oryctolagus cuniculus, assembly GCF_051225735.1. Lineage (NCBI taxonomy): Eukaryota > Metazoa > Chordata > Mammalia > Lagomorpha > Leporidae > Oryctolagus > Oryctolagus cuniculus. Next base: position 134,159,657 of record NC_142871.1, on the reverse strand, counting down.
TACTAGAGTCATCACCTCCCAGTGTACACAATAATAGGAAGCTGGAATCAGACGTGGGACTGGGACTCAAACCCAGGTACTCCAACGTGGGATGCAAGCACCCCAAGCGCCATCTTTTTTTTAAAGGCTGAGGCTGGGATTTTTTTTTTTTTCAAACCTTTCTTCCTCCACCCCCCTACCAAAGATTCATTTTTTTATATAAAAGGCAGAGTAACAAAGAGAGAGAGGGAGAGAGAGACAGAGCAAGAGAAAGAATTTTCCACCCACTGGTTCGCTCCCCAGACAGTCACAAGGCTGGCGCTATAGCAGGCCAAAGCGAGGAGCTCAGGGTTCCTTCTGAATCTCCCACCTGGGTACAGGAGCCTAAGCACTTGGACCATCTTCTTCTGCTTTTCCAAGTGCATTAGCAAGGAGCTAGATCAGAAGTGGAGCTGCCAAGACTCGAACCGGTGTCCACTTCAGCTTATCCTGCTATGCCACAATGTCAGTTCCCCAAGCAGCATCTTGAACACTGTGTCAAATGCCCACCTCTTGACTTCTTTTTTAATTCCATTGTGGCAAGAGAACATTTTAAAACTTTAATAATTTATTTATTATTATGTAGTTGAGATAGAGAGGACATTCCCATCTACTGGTTCACTCCGCAAAAGCCCACAACAGCAAGCCCTGAGCCAGGCCAAACCTGGAGCCAGGAACCCAATTCAGGTCTTTCATGGGGTTGGCAGGGACCCAACCACTTGAGCCGTACCTGCTGCCTCACAGGTGCAGATCAGCAGGAAGCGTGAATCAGAAGCAAGGCCAGGACCTGAATCCAGGCACTGCAATCTGCGGCACAAGCATCCCAAGAAGCGTCTTTATTGCTGGGCAAAACCCCTACCCCAGGATTTTTAAATTTTATGACTTTAATCTTTCAAAATTTATTGATACTTTTTATGGCCCAAATATGGACTATTTAGGTGACTATTCCACATGCATTTGACTAGAATGTGCATTCTATTGCTGTTGGATAGAGTGGTTTTTTTTAAAGATCTATTTTATTTATTTGAGAGGCAGAGTTACAGACAGAGAGAGAGAGAGACAGAGATAGAGGTCTTCCATCCTCTAGTTCATTCCCCAAATGGCTGCAACAGCCAGAGCTGAGCTGATCCTAAGCCAGGAGCTGGGAGCTTCTTCTGGGTCTCCCACACAGGGGCCTAAGGACGTGGGCCATCTTCCACTGCTTTCCCAGGCACATTAGCAGAGAGCTGGATCGAAGTAGAGCAGCCAGCACTCGAACCGGTGCCCATATGAGATGCTGGCACTGCAGACAGAGGCTTAACCTACTATGCCACAGTGCCAGCCCTGGATAGAATGTTCTGTATAAATGTCAGTTAGGTCAAACTGATGGATGTTGTTCAAGTCTTTCACACCCTTGCTTATTTTCTGCCCATCTGTATGTCAGTTCTTAAGAGAGAGTATTAAGATCTCCAAGTATAATTGTGATTTTCTATTTGTCTTTATAGTTCTATTTTTTTGTTTGTGTATTTAGAAGCTCTGTTATTAGGTACATAAAGTTTAAAATTTTTGATGAATTGACTCCCTTATCATGAAGCGATCTTCTTTATACATGGTAATATTCTTCACTCCAAAACCGAGTTCATCTGATATTAATATAGTTATTCCATCTTTCTTTTGATAGCTTATCCAATCTGACAACCTCTGCCTTTTAATTAGAGTATTAAACCATTTACTTTTGTTTTGCACTTCAAAGAAATATGTAAGGAGTTGTTTTGTTTTAATTGTGGTAAAATATACAAAATATAGTTTGCCATCTTAACCATTTTCCAGTATACATTTCAGTAGTCTGAAGTATATTCACACTGTTGTGCAACAAACCTCCTGTGCTTTTTCATCTTGCAAAATTGAACTTCCATAACAATTCAGCAACAACTCTGCATCAGTTCTGTAGCAATTCCCCCTCTCCGGGGTCTGGGCAACCACCACTCTGCTTTCCATTCCTGTGAGTTTGGCTGTTCCGGATTCCCCCTCTAAATGGAATCATACAGCATATGCTTTATTATGAGAGTGTTTATTGACAGATCAAGCCCACCATCTCAATCTTTGCTTTATGCTTGTTCCATTTCTTTTTTTCTCTTTTTTCCCCCATTTCTGCCTCTTTTGGATGATTTCATCTCCATTGTTAGGCTTAGTAGTTGTAATTCTCTGTTTTGTAATTTTAGTGGTTGCTTCGGGGTTTAGGATATATACCAGAGTCCGCCTTCTCCACTTCACATACAGGATAAGAACCCTACTTGAATATACTTCCATTTCTCCCTTCCTGACCCTTCTGCATTTATTATCTTTTACTTATACATGTATAACTACATGTACTTTTATTTAAGTAATCATATTTTTTAAAAAGATTTATTTATAATTTATTTGAAAGTCAAAGTTATACAGAAGGAGAGGCAGAGAGAGAGGTCTTCCATCCACTGGTTCACTCCCCAAAGGGCTGCAATGGCCAGAGCTGTGCCAATTTGAAGCCAGGAGCCAGGAGCTTCCTCTGGGTCTCCCACGCAGGTGCAGGGGCCCAAGCACTTGGGCCATCTTCCACTGCTTTCCCAGGCCATAGCAGAGAGCTGGATGGGAAGTGGTGCAGCCGGGACTCGAACCTGCTCCCATATGGGATGCTGGCACTGCAGGTGATGGCTTTAGCTGCTAGGCCACAGCGCTGGCCCCACCAATCATCTTCTAAAAAGATGTGAACCCTTTAACAAGTCTTATGTATTTACTTTGTTTCCTTTGAGTAGATCCATGTTTCCATCTGGTATCATTTTCCTTCTGCCTGGACTTTAACATTTCTCATAGTGCGGTTCTGCTGGTGATTAATTCATTCAACTTGTGTGTCTGAAAGTCTTTTTTTTTTTTTTTTTTTTTATTCGACAGGTAGAATTACAGACAGTGAGAGAGAGACAGAGAGAAAGGTCTTCCTTCCGTTCGTTGGTTCACTCCCCAGATGGCCGCTACGGCCGGTGCGCTGCACTGATCCGAAGCCAGGAGCCAGGTCTCCCATGCGGGTGCAGGACTAAGGACTTGGGCCATCCTCCACTGCACTCCCGGGCCACAGCAGAGAGCTGGACTGGAAGAGGAGCAACTGGGACTAGAACCTGGTGCCCACATGGGATGCTGGCGCCGCAGGCGGAGGATTAACCTAGTGGGCCACGGCACTGGCCTCTGAAAAGGTCTTTATTATAAACCTTCACTTTTGGAGATATTTTTGCTGAGTACAGATTTTAGATTGATAGTTTTTTTTTTCTTTCAGCATTTAAAATATCTTGCTGTACTGTCTTCTCACTTGCACAATTTCCAGCGAACACTTGTGACTATCCTTATATTTGTTCCTCTGTATCTAATATGTCTTTTTCTTCCTCTGGCTGCTTCTAAGATTTCTCTCTTATTATACATATTGAGCAATTTAATTCTATGTGCATGTACTGGTTTCATTTTCTTCGGGTTTCTTGTGCTTGGGCTCATTGAGCTTCACGGATCCATAGTTTTCATCCAGTTTAGAAACATCTGGGCCATTATTGCCTCACACAACCTCTGCACTCCCTCTACTCTCTTTTTCAGGGACTCCAATATTAGGCTGTATATGAGGCTGCTTGAAGTTGTCCCATAGCCCACTGATAATCTTTTAATTTTCAAACTATTTTTTCTTCATGTTTTATTTTGAAGTTTCTTTTGTTATGTCTTCCTGCTCACTAAAAGATTTCCTTGGTAATGTCTCCTCAACTATTAATCTTTTTTTGAGTCATTTTTATTTATTTTGAAAGACAGAGCAGTTACAGACAGAAGTAGAGCGCGCACGCCCACGCGCGCGTGCGAGAGAGAGGTCTTCCATCCACTGGTTCACTCCCCAGATGGCTGCAATGGCCAGAGCTGTGCCCCTCCGAAGCCAGGAGCCAGAAGCTTCTTCCAAGTCTCCCACGTGAGTGCAGGGGCCCAAGGACCTGGGCCATCTTCCACTGCTTTCCCAGGCCATAGCAGAGAGCTGGATCAGAAGAGGAGCAGCCAGGACATGAACCAGCTCCCATATGGGATGCCGGCACTGCAGACTGGGACTTTAACCTGCTGCACCACAGTGCCAGCCCCCTCTACAATTAATCTTAACGAGTATATTGGGGCCGGCGCCATGGGTCACTTGGTTAATCCTCCGCCTGTGGCGCGGGCAGGCGTTCTAGTCCTGGTTGCTCCTATTCCAGTCCAGCTCTCTGCTGTGGCCCAGGAGGGCAGTGAAGGATGGCCCAAGTCCTTGGGCCCCTGCGCCCATGTGGGAGACCAGGAAGAAGCACCTGGATCCTGGCTTCAGATCGGAGCAGCTCCGGCCGGATCGGCGCAGCTCCGGCCATGGCGGCCATTTGGGGGGTGAGTATAATTTTCATCTTATTCATTGTAGTCCTTGTTACCAAAGTTCAGTTTGGAGCATTTTTATATTTTGCCTTTTAAAATTTATGAGCTTTATTTATTTGAGAGACAGCTGCCATCTGCTGGCTCACTGAATGATGCCCCCTACCCCTGGGGCTTGTTCATGCTGAAGCTGGGAGCCAGGAACTCTGGGTCTGCCACTCCCTATCACCTGCTGCCTCCAAGAGTGCACATCAGCAGGAACCTGGGGTCAGGGATCGGCAGGCGGAGCTGAGATCAAACCCAGGCACTCTGACGTGGGGTGGCGGCAACTCAGGAGGCAACTTAACCACTACACAAAACACCTACCCATGCCTGGTGTTGGACATACGGAATACGGTTATGAGAGCTGAACATCCTTGGCTGTCAGTTCTTTTTTTTTTTTTTTTTTTTTTTTTTTGACAGGCAGAGTGGACAGTGAGAGAGAGAGACAGAGAGAAAGGTCTTCCTTTTGCCGTTGGTTCACCCTCCAATGGCTGCCGCGGCCGGCGCACCGCGCTGATCCGATGGCAGGAGCCAGGAGCCAGGTGCTTTTCCTGGTCTCCCATGGGGTGCAGGGCCCAAGCACCTGGGCCATCCTCCACTGCACTCCCTGGCCACAGCAGAGGGCTGGCCTGGAAGAGGGGCAACCGGGACAGAATCCGGTGCCCCGGCCGGGACTAGAACCCGGTGTGCCGGTGCCGCTAGGCGGAGGATTAGCCTAGTGAGCCGCGGCGCCGGCCGAAGTGGCTGTCAGTTCTAACACCTTGGTCAGTTCTGGGTCAGCCTTGACTGATCTTTCTCCTCTCTATGGGTCATATTTTGCATGCCTGCTAATCTTCTATTAGGTGGCCGATATTGTGAATTTTACCTTGTTGGGTACAGAATATTTTGCTATTTCTATAAATATTTTTGAGTTTTGTTATGGGATTCACTTGGATTACTTTGCAATGGTTTGATCCTTTTGGTCTTACTTTTGAGTTATTAGGGCCATTGTTCAGCTTCCTTGGTTTGTCCCCGCCCCCACACCCCACTCTCAGTAACTATCCTCCATTGCCTGAAACATTCCTGAACTCCAGACGTGTTCTCTCTCTCTCTCTCTCTCTCTCTCTCTCTCTCTCTCTCTCTCTCTCCAGAGAAGAGAGTAAATCCAGTCCCTATGGCTCCTGGCTGGAAGCAGTAGTCCTTTCTCTTCTAATTACCTCTTATCCTATCTAGCAACTAGAATAATGCTGTGCACATAGTTGGTTCATTCACTGCTTCCTGAATTAATTCATCTTTGCAAGTAGTAACATTCAAATAAAAATCTGTTTAGAAATTCAATAGTAGGTGCTTGGGTTAATTTTTTTAAGTTCGATGACAGATTACTATAATTCTTACTCAAATGAAGACCATATTTGTTTGTGAAATTGCATGGAGCCAGATTTTAAAACTTGATGACACTAGACAGCAATGTTTTCAACATGCTTGCTTCATGTTGGACCTGCCTTTAGTTATTATTTTGAATTGTTTTCTTACAAATGACAAATATGGGGTCGACATATTATGTTTATTGTTACCACCAGACTCTCCCTGAAAGCCTGGCACAGAGTAAACACTCAGTGGGTATTTAAAGGGTGGTTGAATGAATAGAACCCTTTTTGACTAGAATGCTTTCTACTGCACCAAACGATCTAATTTTGTTTCAGTACCATCTCCATCCAGCATACCTATCTTCCCATTACATAAACCGAGGCTCTGTTTCTAATAGACTCATGCCGCTTCTGGTCTCCTCACAAGGTGCTCAGTTGGCCCTCGCTGTTGAACGTTGCTTTGTCAAAGTCAACAAAATGAATATTTCCAATGCTCATATTCTGCTTTGGAAATCTTAACCGAAGAGACCTGACTTACGCTCTTGGAAGCATCAAACGTGCCTAACTCTTTCACTTCGAGCTTGTGGAATCCCAGGGTCCCGGCCCCTCTCCCACGTCTCTCTGTGGCCCAGCCAAGTGTTCACATCTTTCAAGCCCAGCTTAAGCCGTCCTTCCTCCGGGAAGCCTCCCCCCAGCACAGTCTTCTTCCCTTCTGTCTGCTCCCGAGAAAGGCCTTTTCCACTCAGCCGGGACCTCACCAGCCAGCCAGCCTTGTCAGACCCTCTGTCTTTGTGTGGAAGTGTCTGTCTCGACGGCTGGTAACCGCCTGCAGAAGGGAGGCCCTCGTGGACATGACATGGCCGTAATGACAGCAAGAGCCCACATCCATTCAGTGCTCACTGGGTGCCACGCCCTGCGCTGGGAGTTTTCCACACACGATTTCAGTTCTTCCTGACCACATTCTAAGGGGGTAGTACTGTTTCTGTCCTGTCTCCTAGATGAGGAAAGGCCACTTGCCCCAGGGAGCTAACAGAACCAAGATTCAAACTCAAGCACGTTAGTGCTGGAGCCTGAGCCCGGGACCACACACCAGCACACCTGCCATGGCACCGGGGGTATCACAGTTGCTCCATGTATCTGTTGAGGGAAAGAACACATGGAGGCTTGGCCTGTGCACGAGAGGCATTGCCTCACATCCTTGCTTGTTTCCTGTCACTACTCATACATGCTTGCTATTTATGGTGTGAGTGTGTGTGTGTGTGTGAGAGAGAGAGAGAGAGAGAGGGAGGGAGAGAGGGAGAGGGAGAGAGGGAGAGGGAAAGAAAGAGGGAGAGGGAGAGAAAGAGGGAGAAAGAGGGAGGGAGAGGGAGAGAGGGAGAGAGAGAAGGAGAGAGAGAGGGAGGGAGAGAGAGGGAGAGAAGGAGAGAGAGGGAGAGAGAGAGAGGGAGAGAGGGAGAGGGAGAGGGGAGAGAAGAAGGAGAGAGAGGGAGGGAGAGAGGGAGAGAGGGGGAGGGAGAGAGGGAGAGAAGGAGGGAGAGAGGGAGAGAGATCCTGTGTGGTCCAGGAGGAAAAAGAGGATAGGAAGTGAGCTGCCTGCGCCTCTCTCCTCCCTTGCAGCTTGGGCAGAGGGCAAGTTGAGGCAGTTCTTCTCCCCCCACCCTTGCTTTCAGAGCCAGCCTGCAGACTGCAGCAAGGGGGAAGCAGGAAGGAAGGCATGGGGGCTACTGACAGCCTCGCCATCACTGGTTTCTGGGGCCCTGGCTTCTCAAGGCTCAGTCAACCGGATGTGCCTTTAGCTTGCCGGAATGTGGCTGGATTTGCAGAGATAAGATCAATCTGACCCTTAATTCCCCAAATGTAATTGATGGGCTTGCCTCCTCTGTGCCACAACACGTCTGGCTACCCGAAATCTGGTAATTATTTATGTAAACACGGTATCCTGCCTTTGTGGATTATAATTGGACTTGCACAGGGACTTACGCATTTGGGACTGCACTGAAACCCTCCTTTTGAAAACACTACCTGAGTCTTTGAAACCCTCCCCGTGGCTCATGGGTAGCTTTCAACTAGCACGACTCTTCCTCCAGCAGGCCTGGGCAAATGCATCCCCAACACTTCTCACCTCTTCTGTTCCTCTCTGAGGATGGGGGAAGGGGACCCCACCCGTCTCTGCAGGACCCAGGCTTAGAGGACATGAGCCCCGGGTGGGGCAGGGGCGGGCAGGGGGGGCTTCTCGGGTCTCCTCATTGTTGCAAGGTGCGTTTTCTGCTCCCACCAAGGATAAACAGGATTAGGAATTTTATGCTATTAGGGAAAGAGGAGAGGTGGCTGGTGCAAGAGAAAGGTTTCGCCTTTCACTCACTCTGCAAGTTCCCCGGGAAGCCCTCGCTGTAAGCGCGCGCACACGCACACGCGCACACACACACACACACACACACACACACGAGCGCCAGGAGGATTAGGGGCAAGAAAATGAGCCGATTGAACCAGATGGCCAGGGAGGCCCTCCCCAGAGGCCACTGGGGTGGATGAATCTGCACCTTTAAATAACATTAATTTCTGAAAGGCCCAAATTGTTCCTTAGTGACTGCACAGAACTCGGCTTCCATGTGATTTTACAGCACCTCTTCTGGTTGAAGGTAGGAGCTGCCGCTTTCTGGCGAACCAGCTTTGGAGAAATTCTTCATACTGGTGCCACCTGTGAGGAATCTGGTTCCTAATTAGGAAAAAAAAAAAACCTGTAGGAATCAAGGTGCTTGGAAAAACGGATTTTGGCAGAGAAAACAAAACCCAGCACCCCTGAGTGATCTGAACAAACCACCAAGTTCTAATGCCAGCTGAAACAATCGTTTCCTCAGTAGCTGGGGGCAAACCACTTAACCTCAGTTTCCCCATCTGTAAAATGGGGTTAATAATACTTACCTGCTGCAGGAACGCTGTGAGGTTTTAATTGGGTAATGGTTGTGGAGCCCTTTGATGTAGGAAGTTTTATTAACTTGCAAGGGATTCCCTGAGGCCAGAAAAAGCAGTTAAACCCAAGAGAGAAGAAAGGCATTGAAAGGAAAGCAAAGCCCAGTTAAGCGTTCACTGCCAGCTCTGATTTCAGAATGTGAGTGGAAGCGGTGACCAGCATCTGGGGAGGGGAGGCTGAAGCTGCCTCAGAGGGAGCCGGGCTGTGCAGGCCGTGGCGGGCCACAGCAGACAGAAGGCCGTGTCTGATCAGCCACGATCGTTCTTTGGCCCCACGGAAGTCCCTTTCTTAGAACAAGTCTCCAACAAGAGAATTACTTTGGGGTCAATCCAACGTCCTTGGCATTGAATTCAGAAACCCCCAACCTCTGGTCTCCTGCTTCCCAACAATTAAACACAGAGAGAACTCGAGGTCTGCCCTCTGGCCGGGGCTCCCGACCAGAGAAGGGTTGGGGCGACAGCGCTGGCCAGAAACCAGCAGACGGAGGCTCTCCCCAACCTCTGTTGCTCACAGCAGGGGAGACCAACCTACACCGCCATGCTGGCTCTGCCCGTGCCTCAGTTTCCCACTCCATAAAAGTAATTTTAACCAGACATCCTTGCCTTAGAGGCCCTGACGGTTACGATTTGGAATGTGAAAATGCACTGAGATTATAAAGCACCCTCAAAGTGTCAGCAAATCCCTACTTTTCCATTGAGAACTTTAAAAATACTTCAGTTATTTGAATACCTGTCCTGCAAGCCAACTCGTTCAGCTAAGAACCCCCCTCCTCCTTCTTCCCCCTCTCTATTTTTAAATCTCCTCTCATCCCCCTGACACGTAGCACGCCCAGTCATCAGTCAAGGCTATTGGACATCAGCTGCATGGACACAGCCCAGTAGAACCACCAACGTGTGCCAGTTTGCCTGGGCCTGTCCCAGTGTTAGCACTGAAAACCTTGTGTACCAGGAACCCTCCCCAGGTCCAAGAAGACCAGGATGGTGGTCACCTTACCAGGAGCTGGCCAAACAGCCGCTGAGCACCATGGGTCTATCACAGAAGAGGTTCTGCGGGGAGGGGCAGAGGAGGGCGTCTCAGGACCCCACCTCTCATTCCTGGCCATACCACTCTCTGTACACTGGGCCTCGGCTTCTGAACATGCAAAGGGAGGGGTGTGAGTCGATGCCTTTTCGCCACGTGGTTTGCAAGGGAGGGGCAGGCCGCACGGCGTGCGCACACGCTGGGGCCCAGAGTCCCTCTCTGCGCATGGGGCTCAGCTCCCTGGTGCTCCCGAGTCCTCGGATGCCCTCTCCTTGTGAGAAGCAAGCGTGCGGCTGAGAACGTGTCAGCCCTCCACAGCCAGCGGCTGGAGGCGGCTCTGGGGGCCGCCTTCTTTCCGAAAATGGGCCTGTTAGACCCTCAAGATGCGAAACTTGCCTTTTCCAAGGCTGTGTTTGGTTTGAGTTTGGCAACATGATTGCTGGGGTCCGAAAACGAAGCCCATGGAAAAGATCCAAGGTTTGCCTTATTGTATTTACTCAGGCCACACGCTCCTGAGTGTGGTGTTCTATACCTGCATTTTATGTTGCAGGGTTAAGGCAGACAAAAGTTCCTGCCGAGAAAGGAGCAAAGGGCGGTGATGGCACCTCGGAGTGTGTTCCGACTTCGTGGTCCAGATCTAGTGGCCAGGATGTCCCCTTTGTTCAACCCCGGTAGACGGAGGAGGTAACCAGGGATGGGATTGGCTACTTTGGGGAGGCGGAGTCTTTTAAAGTGCTCCTGACAGGCGCTTATGTCCATGCCAGCAGAATTCTCCTGGCAGATCAGAACCTGGCTTTTATAGCATTTTTTAAAAAAAAGTAATTTACATTGAGAAGAAACGGGAAACAATGGTTGAATCAAAGCCGCCCTCCGTGGCCTCCCCCTACTCCGCCCCATCTGAAAACAGCCCTGTTTCAATTTCGCCGCTGAGCTCAGCCGGCCTGCTCCAGACGGCCAGACCTCGCACTCCATAAATCGTCTCTGCCCTCGCCCGGAGTTGCTGACTACATGTATTTTGGGGCCCGGCATTAATACCCTCATCCTTGGCTGGTGACATTAAGATTTGTAACTGATAGAATGTGTTTTTAATGTATTTCCTGCAGGTTACTATTAAAGAAATCTAATTCTTCTGAACTTGCAAAAGGTTCTGCTTCCAGTTAAAAAAGCATTGGTGGGGCGGGGCAGGGGGGCTGAGGGGACGGGTTACGGGAAGAATTTCCCCTCGCAGATGGAGTGGGCAGCCAGAGGGCTCGGGGCTCGGGGCTCCGCTCCGCCAGCCGCTCTTCTTCCTCCTGCCTTGTCTGTTCCCTCTGCTCCTTTGCTTTCCTGGGTATGAAATGAGAATAAATATTTGTCTATGAGATGAGGGTGTTGTAAGGATTAATTGGTTGGTGCTTCGGGAAGCCTTTGAAGATGAAAGACGCTCTCTACAGATGCTAAGTAAACTCGTAATGTGTCTGGTTTTAATGAGCCAGGTGAAACCAGTGAGGATGGCTGGAGATTAACTGTGCCTAGTTCAGAGCCTGCCTGGAGGGGCTGGACCGAAAACGGGGCTTGGGGGAGGGGGAGCTCCCCACCGGTTCCCTGGCTGGGATCCCACTCCCGGCTCTGTTTCCTCCCAGTGCAGGGCCTGGCACGTTGGTTCTCCGGCACACGCAAAAGGAACTGAAACGGGCTCTAACCCAGACTCCCCAAATCATGCCCATTGCCTGTCATTCCAGCACGTGGCTTGGGCACGTTCCTTGGCCTCTCTGAGCTGAGGTTCGTCGTTGGCTGGCAGGGGCAGTCAGAGTCCCCGTCTCACAGGGTTGTGGCGGGGATCCACCGTAGAAGTGGCGAGTGGCCATCGAGTTCTTGTGATTTGTATTCAAAGCACTTCATCCTCACCAACTCCTCAAACTCTCACACCTGTCCCACGAGGCAGAGACCAGTGTTCTCACCCTCATTCTACAGGGGCAACACTGAGCCCCACAGAGATTCATTGGTGGTTTCCCCAAAGCCCAGTTCCTAAGTGTGAGCTAGAGTCCTGCGTGGTGCACGTGGCATTGCTCTTGTCTGAACAACAGACAAGTGGCTTGGGCAGGTCTCAGACTGTGCCTGGTTGGCCCAGCCAGCAAAGCTGCGTCCCATGGAGGTTCAACCCAGGACAGGCCCTGAACATGGAGAAGCCTGGAAGGAAGGGGACCAGAGCTGGGGGAGGGAGCCAGCTCGCCGTGCAGGTTTTGGTAACGTGTTAAGTCCGGGCCCACCCAGGGTAGGGACTCAAGAAACTTTGTGAAAAGGGTTTCGTGCCAAATCCTGGTACCTCACACGCCGTCTGGACCATGAGGTCTGCATGCTGAAACACAGAAGCTCCTTGGCTCAAGGGAGGGGTGGCCTGTGTTGTCGCTGTTCCAGGCAATCAGCAAACCAGGAGATCAAACACACTAAGCCCCCTGGAATAGATTTCTGGAGGACCCACGTGCCAGGCCACAATCCTTCCTTCAAGTCCACATGAGGAGCCAGAAGGGGGAACTGACAGCCATGCAGGAGTGATCTCACAGCCCAGCCCCGTGACGTCACAGTGCAGCGCTGACCTAGGAACCAGCTGCAATTTGGGCTGGGGAAGCCCCTGGTCAGAACAGAACCATCTTTAGCAACTGCCGCTGGTTATGAACAGGGAAATGGAATTTTGTTTAAACACGATGTTGTTTTGCAAAGTCTGAGTAACGTGAAAGTCCCTATTTAAGAAGGAGTTGACTCTACATTGAAATTGGTTGGTGTTTCCACACCCACATGTTGACTAAGGCCTTGAAAAACAAACTTCCTGGTAGATCCTGATTCAAATCACCTGGGAGTGAATGCTTCCAGGTACAATCTGTGAGCTGTGAGTGGACGGGCCCAGCCAAGAAAAATCCTGTGTCTGTGTTTATGAAAAGGCAAACAGATCCCAAAAGGAGGCCCTGAGTCCTTGCTGGCTTTGGGCACAGGCCCTCCAGGAAAGAACACATGGATGTGGAGGCGGCCCTAGCACAGCCTCCCAGGGACCCTGCTTAACCCCATTCCGAGGCCTTCTCAGAAACAAAGCCTGGAGGCCGAGGGGCACGGCGACGCGGAGCCTTCTCTTCCTGAGCACCCCCCATCATGCCTACCACGGCGCCCACTTTTCCAACACAGAAATAGGCTCAGCGATATGAAGCAGGGTAACCCAAAGAGTTTCAGTGCATGCTCTTGTCTCAGCATAACTAGCTGCAGCCTTCCCCGCCATCCTGCTAAGCGCCCCCCACTGGGTGGTAAATGCTCCGGACAGGACAGACCCAGTGAAGTAAACTGCCCCAATTCAGCTGGCGAGTGGCAGAGTGGGGATCAAGTCCAGGTTCCCCCACCCCACCCTCACCTCGCTCAAAAAGCAGACCTAGGGGCGGGCGTGTGGCGTGGCCGTTAGGTTGCTGCCTGGGACGCCCATATCCCATATTGGAGTGCTTGGGTTCAGGTCCCAGCTCCACTCCTCATGCCAACTTCTGCTGTTGCACACTCCAGCAGGTGATGGCTCAGGTCCTTGGATCCCTGCTACCCATGTAGGAGACGCTGATGGGGTTCCAGGATCCTAGCTTCAGCCTGGCCCAGCCCTGGCTGTTGGAGACATGGGCAGGGGGTGGGAGGGAACCAGCAACTGCAAATTCCATTTCTGTCTCTGAACCTCTCCACATCTCTGTGCCTTTCAAATAAAATGGGGGCGGGGGAGTGGGGTGGAGAACGACCCAGGGAGAGTTCTTCCTCATTGACGATAACAAAAAGGACTCAGGGGAGGGGGCGAACTGCAAAGCCCAGGTGACCCCTTGGGAGCTGCGAGTCTGCTGCCCACCCTGCACCCTGACTTTTACTTAGGGCTTCTCAGGGCCTGCTGAGTGGAAGGAGCACACCGGCCACGTGAGCACTCAGAACACACACGTTCACCGACAACCACCTTGTGTTTGTTTTGTCTGCTGAGCACGGCACTAGCAACTCCTCCGTGAGAATAATGGAAGAACTGGCTTCCCCGTTTGGGCCCCTGGCCCAGCTGCTGCGCCCCAGCCTCTAATTTCAGCCCACCCCACCAAGAGGACCCGCTTTCCTCTGCTGGCTGCCCTGAGATTGTCCTCAGCTGTGTTGTCATTGCTTCTCTGTCTGGCAGTTATCTCTGGGACCCCACTGGGGTCTGTCTGGTGCCCCACGTTCCTCTGCAACATCTATTTATGTGTTGGGACCACAGAACTGACCCAGTGCAAGCTCATTTTTATCAGTGAAGAAACTCAGGTCCAGAGAAGCCAAAAGATAATGCAATTGTGTGCGTTTGCATAAATATAACACTCATTTGAAAGGATGAGACAGATAAAGAGACAGAGGTAGAAAGAGCATTCCCATTAGCTGGTTCACTCTCCAAATGCCTGCTATGGCCAGGCCAAGTCCAGAAGCCGGGAGCTCATGCCAGGCCTCCCACACAGGTGGCAGGATCCCCAACGACTTGAGGTCTCCGCTGCCCCTCAGGATGTGCAGCAGCAGGATGCTGGAGTCAGGAGCCAGAGCTGGGAATGGAACCCGGCACTCGGGGGCAGGCATCCTAACCAGCGCCAAATGCCTGCCCCCATAACTGCAGGTTGAAGGCAAAAGACCAGGTCCCACGGCTCTGAGGCCAGTTCTTTCCGAGCTGTGCTAGTCCTCAGTCTGGCTTGAGGTCCCTTGGTAGGGCGATTCCCTCCATAACACCCGGAGAAACCCTTTAGGTAGTGACACCTGTCGGATGCCAGAGCCCAAGGTGCTTCTGCTACAGTCCCAGGGTGAGCGGCAACCTCCTGCTTGCATCCTCTCCTGCCTCCCCGCCACCCCGCTACATAGTAATGCACAAACACCCCCAGGGTCGGAGACTTCAGCACCCCAGGTGGCCCTCTGCCGTCCCACAGCTGGCTGCCCGGAACGTCCTCCTCTCGCAGAGCCAAGATGGTTTCCTTTCCCTTCCGTCTCAGTTCTTCCCAGTGATCCAACGCAGGGGAAGTCAGATCGGCTTTCTCCCCAATACCCTTGCAGTCATCAAAGACTCACAACTGCTCCTCCTGCCACTGTTCCTCACGTGCGATTGTTTGGGGCTAGGTAGAAGACAGAGGAAAGGTCGAAGCCCACCTCTGCCTTTTATCGGTTGTGTGGCCTTGGGCAACTCTTTTAACCTCTCTGAACTTCAGTCTGCTATTGGAAACATGGAGAGCTCATGAATACTGCTGGCTTCATTGGGTATTCTGAGGATCAGGTGAGATCATCCGTGGAATTGTCTAGATCCAGTGTCTGGCCCAGTAAGCACTTATAATGGGGAGCAATCAGCATTCTCAGTCTTCTTCGGCTTCCTGCTAGATTTCTCTAAACGCAGCACCAAAGCCTTGTTGCTCCGGAAGCCATAATCGTAGGACGGAATTCCATCATCAGCTGAGACCCACGTTCCCCTGGCCCACACCTGGCTGCTGGAGCTGTCACCCTGATCTGCCCTCTCTCCGTTTGGTGTTCCGTTCTCTGCACTGGTTACAGTGTGTCCTCCGAAGGCTGCCCGTCTTCCTGGCTTGTCACAGCTGTCTGTGTCTCATTCTTGGACACCAGGGGAAGATGACAACCACGTGAGCACCACACAGACCCCACCACGTGAGGCTCTGGCTGGCCTCTCTTCTCTTTCCTTCCCCCACTGCGGGTGCATATGAGCAAAGTGACCCCTCCGAGGCAGCCGGGCCACACTGATGTTCCGCTGGCGACTGTCACACTGGAGCCCTTCTGCACTTTTGAAGTGCAGTGGAGTGGAGTGGATTCCAGCGGAGCTGTAACACGCTGTGCTAAAGCCGCCTCCATGGCCAGGCGTGTCCCTTCGGCTCAGCCGCTAACACGGGAGGCTGGGCCGTTCTGAGCTGTCCTGTCTGGTACTACAGCCCCTGCCCTGGCCTTGTATCACAGGACATGAGGCTATGGGCACTCAAAGGGATAGCTCTGTCTAACCTCCCCCTTACAGATGAAGACACTGGGGCGCAGAGAGGGCAAGTGACTCACCTGAGGTCACACAGCTGCCGAGGGGCAGAAGCAGGGCTGGGTCCCTTGTTCTTACCCACCCTCAAGGCTGATTGAGCCCACAAGGCCCTGTCTCTCTCACCCAGGGAAAAAGGACAGCTACTCTGCAAAAGGCTTCTTGCCTGGACTTCTGAATCCACTGGCTGCGGGGCTTACAAGCACTCTGTGCCCCCGCCACACCAGTTGGGAGGGGGAGGGGTCAGGCTGCTTGTCCTGGGGCATCAGCCTGTCTTTGGGAAGGGAAGGCACCCGGCCTATATGGCCCCTTTCCTGGTTCTGTGCCACGGCCTCTCAGGAGCGGAGGCTGGAGAGGGGCTTCCTCGCCCTTGAATGCCAGCAGAGACCCTGGAACAAGACACACAGCTGCCCCCCTCCCGCCTGGCTGAGGGGTGCCGGGAGGCAGAGCATGCTTACTGGGGGCTCCTGTCTGCACGGTCTCCCAGTCAGGAGTAGCCGCTTGCGTTGCCTGTAACCCATTCCTGGTTCTGTCCCTTGCTGGCTACGTGATGGGAACAAGTCACTCAACCTCTCTGAGCCCTTTGCCCCCTCTTGTGGAAATACAAGGACAACAGTCCATCTCCTGGACGGTCACTTGGGAACCCACAAAAGCCCCTAACATGGTGCCTTAAACACATGGGGAGTGGGGGAGAGGTTGGGCCATTCATTCCCTAATTTATTCATTTATGTCCTCCCTGCTGTTTTTTTTTTAAAAAGATTTATTTATTTATTTATTTGAAAGGCAGAGTGACAGAAAGAGAGAGGCAGAAAGATCTTCCACTCACTGGTTCACTCTCCAAATGGCCACAACAGCCAGCGTGGGCCAGGATCCTGAAACTCCACCCAGTCTCGCAAGTACGTGTCAGGGACCCAAGCACTTGGGCCATCTTCTGCTGCCTTCCCAGGTGCAGTAGCAGGAAGCTGGATCTGAAGCAGAGCAGCTGAGACTTGAACTGACGCACTGACATGGGAGGCCACATACACGGCTCCTTAACCTGCTGTGCCACGATACCAGCCCCCTGGAGACATTGTTGGTTAAAACTAGAAGGGTGGTTGGTGGTAGACAGAGGCTAAACACGGGACAGGCTCCCACAAGCAAGAGAGAACAGTGCCAAGTTGAGCTCCAACTGGGCTGCCAGAATTTGGGGGTCCAATTATAAAACAAAGGAGAGAAATGATGCATAGGGCAACAGCAATTCCTGCTACAGTCACACACACACCCAGGGCTGTGACTGAGAGGATTAAGGGGCTATCTTTTCCCAGGGCTATCTCCTTCCAGCAGGGATCAAAGCTTTAAGTCAACAGGGTTTCATGGACTATCAAGCATTAGCCCAGGAGACAGGCAGGATTGTGGCTGGGCGTTCTGGGATTCTCACTCCTGGGTGGCCCGTTTGGAGCCACCAGGGCGACCAGCACTCACACGCCTCTGAGAGATGGGGCCCCACAGGTGGGGTTCCAGCGGGCCCTGCTGCCTTCCACCCTCCGGAAGGTTTTGCCTGAGACGTGTGAAACCCATTTCGGATTGGTTCCGTTTTCCAAGGAGGTGAAATCTGGGCTGGGCAAAAGGCAAGTGAGAGATAAGGGCCTTAATTTCCAAGAAAACAAAAACAAAAAAACACCAAATTGCCCATCTCAAACCCCTGCATGAGAAACCAGGCAACAGACAAGAGTGAGAATTAGGAAACATTTTTTAAGAATTATCCCAATGCCACCCTCCTGAACTGAGATTTCTCAATATCTATGGTTTATTGGGCATCTACAACGTTCCAGAAACAGCCCTCAGCAGTCACTTCCCTTAATCTCTCCATCCATCCATCCATGAAGACGCTATACAGTGGGTCAGAGAGATTAAGTAATTTGCCTAAGGCCACACAGCTAGTGAGATTCGGAATGTCTGGCCCTAAAGCTCCAGTTCATCCCACAACAGCCTCTTTATCTTCCAGGATGGCCACACGGGGCTCTAACCTATTGTTAAGTGTCTACACCTCCAGTGAAGGAGGAGGCTCATCGCATCTCCTCACTTGCTCCGTTGTCTCATCCATAAACAAACCTCACGTCATGGATTACCTCCCCCCTCCCCGCAAAGAAAGGGGCCATCCATCCTCTTGTGTCCATCTGGGAAAACAGGAGCACACAGTGGTCGAGTGGTTTGTTCACAGCCACACAGCAAACCAGAAAGTCACCCAGAGGCCCTGCCTCCCTCTGCTCTCACAAATAAGCAAGCAGCCAGGGTGCACTGCTCTGTGGGTTTTGCCAGGAAAGCTGGGCTCTCCACCTGGGGAAGACTCCAGACTTCCGTAGGTGTGGGACTCATGGGGCCACAGCGGGGAGAGCAGCCAGGGGAGCGAGGTTGTTTTTGCTGGTGTGAAGGAAACAGCAGTGACTCAAAGGCACACGTGCTCTGACTCCATTCAGCAGAAAAGGCCCATTTTTAGATAGATGCTCTTTTGAGCCATCCCACACCCAATGCCACAAGCCAGCCTTTGTCAACAGGAAGCCCAGCCCAAGGATGCGTCTTGGGTTCCCTGGCACTCACTGCCAGGGGTGACTGCTGGGGGGGGGTTGGTGGTGGGAACCAGCAACAAGAGGCTAGGCTACCAGACTGAAGGAGCCAAGCCCAGGCAATGACCTTCACGCCTCTAAGGGGGGCAGTTGTGTCCAGCAGCCAGGACCTCAGATTTTCCCAGGCCAGGTCTACCGCGGAACAGCCTGAAATAACTCTGAGGTTCTGGGCCCACGAGGCCGGGAGGGCAGCGGCAGGCACCGTGGGCAGTGGGAATGAGACAGGCCGCTTTGTTGGAGAGGCAAGGAGCTGCCTCCACCAGGCCGTTCCACCTGCCGTTGACAGCTGAGCAAGATGGTGGCCCAAGGCTCGGCTCAGCAAGGAAGCCATTTGTTAAGCTACAACAAATGTCTCAGGGGCAGGTGTTATGGTGCCATTTGGAATGCCCACCATCCCATGTCAGAGTGCCTGGTTCAAGTCCCAGCCAATCCACTTCCAACCCAGCTTCCTGCTAATGTGCATCTAGAGAGAGAGGAGGAGGTGATAACTCAAGTGCTTGAGTTCCTGCCTCCTACATGGGAGATCTGAGTTCCTGCCTCCTGGCTTCAACCTGGCCCAGCCCTGGCTGTTGTCAGCATTTGGGGAGTGGACCAGCAAATGGAAGATATCTCCCCCTATCCCCTGTCTTGCTACCTTTCAATAAAAATCAAAAAATAAATAAGAATGTTTAATGGTGCAGTGAACCTGAAACTAATCAGAAGAAATCAGACAATCCAAGGGGCTGGTGCTGTGGTGTAGCGGGTAAAGCCACCGCCTGCAGTGCCGGCATCCCATATGGGCATTGGTTCAAGTCCCGGCTGCTCCACTTATGATCCAGCTCTCTGCTATGGCCTGGGAAAGCAGTAGAAGATGGCCCAAGTCCTTGGGTCCCTGTACCCACATGGGAGACCTGGAAGAAGCTCCAGGCTCCTGGCTTTGGATAGGCATCTGGAGAGTGAACGAGTGGAGGGAAGGACTCCCCCCAATGCCCCGCCTCTACCTCTCTCTGTAACTCTGACTTTCAAATAAATAAATAAATCTTAAGAAAAAAAAAAAAGAAATCAGACAATTCAAGTAGAAGAACATGCAGTTAAACAACAATCAGTAGGCTAGCGCTGTGGTGTAGTGAGTAAAGCCGCCGTCTGCAGCATCAGCATCCCCTATGGGTTCTGGTTCTCATCTTGGTTGCTCCACTTCTGATCCAACTCCCTGCTGTGGCCTGGGAAAAGCAGCAGCTGATGCCCAAGTGCTTGGGCCCCTGTACCCATGTGGGAGATCCAGAAGAAGCTCCTGGCTCCTGACTTCGGCCTGGCCCAGCGCTGGCAACTGTGGCCATCTGGGGAGTGAAACAACAGATGGAAGACCTCTCTCTCTTTCTGTCTCTCTCCCCCTCTCTCTGTAACTCTGATTTCTAAATAAATAAATCTTTTTTAAAAAGAAAGAAAGAAATGGCCCAAGGTCCAGCAACAGATGCATGGATAAATAAAATGTTTATAACTTATCCTATAGGTTATAGGATAGTACAGGAATAATTTAGGAATATTATCCAGCCATAAAAAGGAACAAAGTTCTGATTCATGCTACAACACAGATGAATCTGGAAAACATTCTGCCAAGTCAAAGGAAGCACACACAGAAGGCCACATGGTGCAAGGTCCCACTCAGATGAAACGTTTAGAATAGACTTATCCATAGAGATGGAAAGTAGGGACTCCGGAGGCAGAGAAATGAGAGGGACTTGTAATGGGTACAGGGTTTTTTGAGAATGAACAAGCTTTTCTGGAACTAGGTAGCAGTAGTAGTCCTGCAACTTTGTAAAATGTACCAAAAAAGCCACTGAATTGTACTGTATCCTTTAAGGAAGAATTTTATGATATGTGAATTATATCTCAATATAAAAAAATTTAAACCTTACCATAAAATACAATGTGTGGTCTTTGATTGGACTCCGTATTATTTAAAAACAGCTACAAAGGACATCACTGGGCTCATTAGGGACATTTGAAAATAAACGGTGAATCAGAGGACAGTGAGGTCTCAGTGTTTACCTCCCTGAGTTGGTGACGGGGCCAAGGTCACGGAGGGTGGCGTCCCTGTTCCTGGTGGATACGTGTTGAGGTATTCTGAGCAAAATGTCACATACTGACTGTTAGGTGGTCCCACAATTGCCCCAGGGCGCACAGCTAAGAAAAGACGAAGTGGAGGAATTGGGGACTGCCTCTCACGCAGAGCTCAGAGCTTGTCCCTGGAGGCATTTCGGGAATGGTGATGATGGCATCTGCCTCTTGGTGCTACACGGTGCTACAGGGTGTCACATGAAGCCTTGGGAACGAGGCCTGGCCCTGGGAGTGGTCCAAATGTGTTCGGGGCAGACAGCACTGTTGAACGAAAGGGCCCAGCTGCCCCAAGGGGAGGAGGTACAGGGAGACAGGTCAGAGAGAAGAAACAGCAGCCACCAGGGGGCAGGACCTCAGAAAACAAGTCCAGGGGACTGGGGACTGGGGTGAGGGGAGCAGGGAGAGGCCCGGCAGAGATGTGTCACACAGGACACAGGACGGGACTGACTAGGGTGATGCCCTAAACCAAAGGAGAGGGGTCGAGCACAGACCTTCCACGTTCCAGCTGGGGAAACTGGGGCACAGGGCAGGGAGTGACAGGGCCCAGAGCTTGCAGCTGGTAGTGGCACGGCTGGGAGAGTATTGGCAGGGCTCCTGGCTGGTGCCCCACCCTGACTGCCATCCTCAGAAGGCAGTTCTGTTAAAGAACTGAAAACCCCCTGGCTACTTAAACGATGCACATTACTAAAGGGTTCCTTGAAGAATCACCATTGCTTTGAGTACTTTCAATACCTGCTCCCCCACACCGTCTCCCATCTGGTAAGTGGGAAGCTGATATCAAGGAGACCTATCATCTAATATTTATTGCTGCTCACAGGGCATGAAGCTGGGGAATGTACAAAACCCAGCCAGGTGGATTCTACTCCTATTCTCATTTTGCCGATGACAATGCAGTGCCATAAGATTAAGGAGTTTGGGCCGGCGCCGCAGCTCACTAGGCTAATCCTCTGCCTTGCGGTGCCGGCACACCAGGTTCTAGTCCCGGTCAGGGCGCCAGATTCTGTCCCAGTTGCCCCTCTTCCAGGCCAGCTCTCTGCTGTGGCCAGGGAGTGCAATGGAGGATGGCCCAAGTGCTTGGGCCCTGCACCCCATGGGAGACCAGGAAAAGCACCTGACTCCTGCCTTCGGATCAGTGTGGTGCGCCGGCCGCGGCGCACCGGCCACGGCGGCCATTGGAGGGTGAACCAATGGCAAAAGGAAGACCTTTCTCTCTGTCTGTCTCTCTCTCACTGTCCACTCTGCCTGTCAAAAAAAAAAAAAAAAAAAAAATTAAGGAGTTTGACCAAGGCTGCAGCAAGGGAGCGGCAGAAACAGGAAGGAACAATAGAATGTTTTGTTTAATTTGTTTTACGCTATTTATTTGAAAGGCAGAGTTAGAGAGAGAAAGAGAGAGAGGATCTTCCATTCATTAGTTAACTCTCCAAATGGCCATATCCACTGGTTCACTCTCCAAATGGCTACAATGGCCAGGGCTGGCCAGGCTAAAGCCAAGAGCCTAGAACTCCATCCAGGTCTCCCACATGGGTGCAGGGGCCCAAGCACTAAGGCCATCTTCAATGCCTTCCCAGGCGCAATAGCAGGGAGCTGGATTGGAAGTGGAGTAGGTGGGACTCAAACTTTTGCTCTAATATAGGACGCCATCATCACAGGTGGTAGCTTAGCTGTGCCCCAACATTGGCCGTGGTCTATTTGTTTTTATCTCTTCCTTTTAAGTTCCTATCTTCAATGTTTTAATTGTACGTGTTTATGGGGGTACAGTGTGATAACCCATATGTGCATGTGATATGTAATGATCAAATCAGGCTATTTAGCATTTCCCTTCCTTAAAGATTTATCATTTCTTTGGATCTGAAAACTTCAAACTCCTCCCTTCCGCTTCTTTATGAACTACATAATAAGTTGCAGTGAGCTACAGTCAGCCTACCGCGCCTGAACACCAGCAGCCATTCCTCCTTCCAGCTGTATTTTGATACCTGTTAATCGGCCTCCTCTATGCCCCTTCCCTTCCTGGCCTCTGGTAGTCACTGACCTACTAATCCCATCACATCAACTTCTTTAGCTTCTACAGCTAAGTGAGAACACATGGTGTTTGTCCGTCTGGGCCTGGCTTATTTCACTTAGCGCACTATCCTCCAGTTCCATCCACGAAAAGCCCTTTTTTTTTTTTTTATGTAGGTCTTATAACGTACCCAAAACATGATCCCAGGAGGTCATGTGTTTTACAGACTCTACCGGATGACCACACAAGAGCCAGGCCCACCCCCACTTGTCCTCACTGCCTGATCCTTTCTCAGACCCCTCTGCAGCCAGTAAAGCCATATGTGAATCAGGGCGCATTCACCAGAGGGTTCTGGAAAAGACATTTTGCTTCTCAGAAAGGCGCCAGTGTGCTGCTGCTTGGGATGCCTTTGTCCTACATGGGAGTGCCTGGTTTCAGTCCCAGCTACTCTGAACTTCCAGTCCAGCATCCTAATATATCTGTCACTCCTTCTCTCTGCCATTCATCCAAATAAATGAATCTGAAAAAATACAAATTTTAAAAAACGAAAAATGGGAAAGGACCAGGTCCCATTGTGTATATGCTTGGCACTGTCCCCGCCTCCATTTTCCTGCTGAAAGGCAGGATTAACATGTGACTTTGAACATGTGACAAACCGGGGAACAAGAGTCAGCACATTAGGGATGGAGGCACTCTAGAAAGCCAGAGAGGGGTGAGCACCTGGCAAGGTGGTTAAGACGCCAACTTGGGAAGCCCACATCCCATATCAGTGACTGAGTCCCAGGCTGGCTCCACTTCCTCCTAATGTGTACCCTCGAAGGCAGCAGGTGATGGCTCAATAACTTCAGTCTTTGCCACTCACATGGAACACCTGACGGAGTCCAGGCTCCTGGCTTTGGTCTGGCCCAACCCTGGTTGTTGTGGGCATTTGGGGAGTGAACCAACAGGTGGAAGATTTCTGTCTCTCTGCACCTATCACTTTTTAAAAAATGAAAATAAAGAAATAAAAATTTAGAAAAGCCCAGTCCTTAATCCTATCTGTGACCTGATGAACCTCAGGCCGCCCTCCTCCTTAGCAAGTCAAGGTCCTCAGGGATCCAGCCATTGCTGCCAGGCTTTTGGTTACGTGGAGTTCCACACATCCTAAGTCAAGTGTGTGTGCTTAAATTCTTTTACAGGTGGGGATTCATGTAATACGGATCACAAAAATACGGACCCTACCACTGGCGCTGTGCTTTGGAATACAGGGGCAGATATTCTCTGTTCCACCCTCTGGGAGCGTGCAGGGGGTCTGAAATGTGTGTGTTTATAAACAGAAGAGTCTACTCTATGCACCTGCGGAGTGCCTGGGATTCTCATGTGTTCTTCCCCATCAAGGTTTGCTTGGCCACAGGAACAGAAGATGGTGCGTCCTGTGTCAGGTCCTCTCATCTAGAACTCTGGGCAGGATCAAGGGCACAGAAAGACACCTTCCTGGGAGGGCTTTCCCGACCCAGGCCCCGCAGGCATAACTCTGGGGGCTGAGGGCCCTCTGCGCTCCCAGTGAGTGAGCAGGGAAGGAGTGGGAGAGACTGTGCAACCCCAGAATTGAGGTCTCTGACTCTGGAGAAATTAAACTGGGCTGCAAACAACAGAAAACCATATAGCAGTGGCTTAAACAAGATAGAAGTTTCTTTCTTTCACACATAAGAGAAGTCTGAAGAGGGCATCTGGGCTGGTGTGGGATCTCTGGTCATCTGAGACTCGGGCTCTGTCTATATTTCTGCTGTGCTACTCCAGCCACGTTGATCCTCAAAATCACCTCATTGTCTGCAAGAGCTTCTAGCTCCAGCCATTACATCTGAATTCCAGCCATCGAGGAAAGTTTAAAAAAGGTCCCCTGTTGGGCTGGTGCTGTAGCGTAGTGGGTAAAGCCACCACCTGCAGTGCCAGCATCCCATATGGACACCAGTTCAAGTCCCAGCTGCTCTGCTTCTGATCCAGCTCCCTGGGAAAGCAGTAGAAGATGGCCCAAGTCCTTGGGCCCCTGCACCTGCGTGGGGGACCCGGATGAAGCTCCTGGCTCCTGGCTTCAGATTGGCACAGCTCTGGCTGTTGCAGCCATTTGTGGAGTGAACCAACAGATGGAAGACTTCTCTCTGTCTCTCTGCCTTTCTCTCTAACTCTGCCTATCAACTAAATAAATAAATCTTAAATAAAAAGGGGAGGGGTTCCATCATCCCTACCCTATAAGGACTTTTCCTGGGAGTTTCTGCAAGTGAGGCCGGAAGTTTTCTTCTACCTGAGCACTATGCTGCCTTGGACACAATCGAGAGTCCGTTGCTAAGGAAGAAACGGATTTGGGATGGCAATGAGCAGCCTCTGTCCCAGTCTCCAAAGCAGGGTCAGAGAATAAAAGACAGGGCTAGAACTGAAAAGACATCCCCCCCCCCCCCCGTGAGTCCAGGACCCTGGCGAAGGCCTGGACTCTCTCAGAGCGTCTGCTGTGGGAAGGTCAGTGGCGTGACGCTGTGAAGGGGTCACTGTGGCTGCTCCTGCTATGGTTAGCACCCAGGGCCACTGGCTGGCTGGCTGCAGGGAGAAGGCAGAGCCCGGAGGGAGAGGGTGGACAGCGCCTTCTGAGACGAGCAGGAGGAAGGAGCTGCCGCCGCCGTGGCTATGCCCGAGGAGCACTCCAGCGAGCAGGGGTCTGTTCCCCCAGCGCCACGTGCCCAGCTCCTGTGAAAATGCAGCGTGTACAAAGGCCTGTGCTGCCTGCTTCAGTCCGCAGGCCCCAGACGGGCAGGCAAACAAACACGGCTCAGCGGGGGAGTCCCAAACACCCAGTGGAGAAGAAAAGGCCCCTGGGAACAAAAAAACCAAGTTCTGGGTCCCCACAGGGCCAAAATAACCTGCTGATTGAGTCAATCAGCCAACACGCTGGTCAGGCCGTGGGGCAGAAACCAACACCCTGGCCAGATCTATTATTTAGTAGTTTGTCACCAAGCAAAAAATAAAATCTATCCCCTCTCCCTAAACCCAACCGCGGGGTTGTTTGTCATTAGGAGTCACGGAGCCAGCTCGGGTCAGCCCAGGCCAAGTGGGATATTTGGGACCCACTGTCTCCAGTAGGGTGGCCAGGAGCTTGGGGAAGGGGCAGCTCCTCTCCTGGGCCCCTGGACCCTATGCCCTCGGGACCCGTGCTTCAAGGTACTGCAGAGAGCGACCCTTCTCTGCCTGGGGCTGCTCCAGCAACCAGTACTCAGTATTCGCATGTTAAGTAGCTGCACACCCACAGCCGTGGTGGAATTCTATTCCAGGGGCCGCGAGCTTGGGGATCCCGGCGCCTCCTGGTGCTGGGTGTACCCCCTTCCCGCTCAGGCCCCACCCCTCCGCCCGCCCTGTGCAAGCCATACAAAGTCTGCCATTTAGAGTTCAAAGACTAATTGGTTACAGCTCATGGAGGCTGGGGGGAGGGGCAGTACGAGCCTTGCTTTGGAGGCCTTTTGGCTTGGCACAGGTTAAGTGTATAAATTAGGCTTCTAGGGCTTTAGTTTCTAGTTCACCGTTCCCTTCACTCAAGACTGGAACCAGAACTTAAAAAGAAAAAGCAAAAACATCTCATTGAAGCAAACATACATGTAGAGAATAATACATCAGGGCAAAACAGCCTGGAGAATGTTCTAAAGTGAGCACACACAACACACGCAGGGAACATGTCTAGACCAGGAAACGGAATTGCAATCATCAGCCCCGGGAGCCCCCTACTGCTCTTCTCCAATAACCACTCCCCCACGGCGGCCCCATCCTGACCCCTAGCAACACAGGTGAGTGGCGCCTGGTTTTGAACTCTGTAAAAGGAATCATACCGGAAGTGCTCCCTCTATGTCTGGCTCCTTTCACTCAACATCGTGTTTGAGAGATTCACCCAGATGGCTGTAGGTGGTCGTCGTTTGTTTTCATTACTGCATAGTATTCCAGATGGCATTTCATCCGTCCTGTCGGGAACATTCACAAAAGTGCTGCTAAAATTAAAACTGTTTTCACAACCAGGTTCCACAGCCTTTTTTTTTTCTGATAACTTATTTTATTCTGGTAAAATCTATGTAAAGTTTGTCATTTTAGGCATTTATAAGAGTACAATTCAGGGGGCCAGTGCTGTGGCGTAGCTGGTAAAGCCACTGCCTGCAGCACCCGTAACCCATATGGGTACCAGTTCAAGTCCCAGCTGCTCCACTTCTGATCCAGCTCTCTGCTGTGGCCTGGGAAAGCAGTGGAAAATGGCCCAAGTACTCGGGCCCCTGCACCCACATGGGAGACTCAGAAGAAGCTCCTGGCTTCCAATCAGCCTAGCACTGGCCATCGTAAGCATTTGGGGAGTGAACCAGTGGATAGAAGCGCTCCCTCTCCCTCTCTGTGTCTAACTGTGCTTTTCAAATAAATAAACAAATCTTTTAAAAAAAAGTATAATACAATATAGTGACACAATTATATCCACGCTGGTGTACAACTGTTACCACTATGTCCAAAACTTTTCCATCATCCCAAACAGGAACTCTGTATGCATTAAGCAGTAACTCCCCACTTTTCTGGTAACCTCTAATCTACTTGCTATCTCTGTGAATTTGCCTACCCTTGGTATTTCATGTAAGTAGCGTCACACCATATATGTCCTCTCATTTAGCATAATGTTTGCAAGGTTCACGTCTGCTGCAGCACAGATAACCTCATTGCTTTTTGGAGCTGAATAATGGTTCATTGTAGGGTGCACGGCATCTTGCTGATCTGTCCTCTGGTGGACATCTGGGTGGTTTCCACCTTTCGGCATGGTAAACAGTGATGCAGCAAGCACTGCCTACGAGGATCGGACCTGCCACAGCCTTTAGCCAAGGATCTGCTGTGTGCCACAGGCTCAAACAGATACTCCTCATTAGCAGACTATCACATGCATGACGTGAGATTATCGTCCCCAGGTTACAGATGAGGAAACCGAGCCTCCAGAAAGTCAAGGTACTTTCCCAGGGTTGCAGGACGGTCTAAGAGGCCAAGGTCACGGCTCCAATCCAGATCTCCTGGCCCCAAGTCCAGTGTCCTTTCCCTCGCCCCACCGTTCAGCTCCTGCAGCTCTCCTCACAGAGGAAGTTACGAGAATTGGGTTCTTGCTACAGCTCCAGGTAGGAAATCTTTCCCTGGGAGCCCCTAAACCAGGACTTGGGCTTTCTGGAAGCGTTCTCCTCTCTCCTGGCAAACAGCCAGGACAAGGCAAGGAGAGCGGCTTCTCCGCCTCTTTGACCCAGCCCTTAAATTTTGTGCTCTCGATTTTCTCCTTTAAACCTACTGGTTTTGTCACACCTCTGCCTGCCCTCCTGCCATGAGCTGGGCCGCCCAGGGCTCGCGCCACATTTCTAAGTTTCTCTCTTGGTACAAAAACCCAAGAGATATCTAAGATCTAATTTAAAAAAATTTTTTTTTTTTATTCAGGGACACGAAGAAAACTGCTGGACCCGAAGTGTCTTCTTTCTCCACCATGTCACAAATCGGGAGAAAGACTCACCTACTGGTGCTGTGTCAGTAAGGAGCTACATGTGTGACTTAGTGCCAACCCCGGGGCTTCCCGGCTTTGCTGGGGATGCGGGGGGTTAAGCATAACGCATAACCCAACAAACACCAGGCTCTGGAGGTAGGATGTGGCTGCAGAGGCGGGCTCCGGCACATACCCCGCGCAGTGCCCAAGGCCCTTGTCATGCACCTGCAAATGTTTCAGGGTGGGGGGGCTAGATCGGGCCAGGGAGGGGGCCGCTAACCCCGGCAGGGCCGACCCGAGCCATTCCGGGGCTCCAGAAAGAGGCCACCGCCGGGCGGTAAATCCCCCTAAGCAGCGTGCAAGCAGCGATCGCCTTGGCGCCCCATGGAGGCCTTGGCTCGCGCCAACCTTCATGGAGCGGCAGGGTGGACGTGACGGGGCGAGGGGATGCGAGGCGCCGCCCCGGCCCCGGCTTCGCGGTCGGCGATGTCCCCGCGCCGTGCCGCGCCAGCCTCCCCCGGACCGCCGACAATGCGCCTTTCAGCGGCCGCCGCCCCCGCTGGAGAAGCCCCGCGCTGCGGCTCGGGGGGCGGCGGCTTTCCTCGAGGTGAGGGCTTCCGCGCCCGGGGAGGTGCAGCGGCCGTGCGCCCGCAGGCGCCGGCGGAGCCCGCCCGCCCGTGACTCAGCGCCCAGAGCGCGCCGCCGCGGGGGACCCCGCAGCCCGCGCCGGCCTCTCGGGAGTCGCCGCAGGCAAGGTCTCCGGGGCTGGTGTGGACACAGGCAGACTTCTGTGCATTTACACGCACGCGAGTATCCGCGAGTGGCGTCTGCCTAGACTTTTTACCGTATCTTTTCCAGCTCATTATACCTCCTAGGAACTAGAGGGGCCGTCTAGCAGTCTTTTTGAAAATTACGGCCATGCCATTCATCTATTGACATGCATAGCTGGCTGGATTTTTAATTCTGGTAATTACACGCAGTGGAGCAGCCACCACCACGGCCAGTCGCACCTCTGGGCCCCCCCCCCACACACACACCGGCAGCGGACCCTGCCTCCCAACCCACCCCCGCCGCAGTGAATGAGGGTGCCATCTCCCCCATCACACCCCAGCAGCAAACAGGTGACACAGACAGGGACATGACTACCACCACTCTGCCCAGGGCCCCCTGAGGTATCTTTTTTTTTTTTTTTTTTAAGATTTTATCAATTTATTTGAGAGGCAGAGTTACAAAGAGGGAGAGACAGAGAGAAAGGTGTCCCACTGCTGGTTCACTCCTCAAATGGCCTCAATGGCCAGAACTGGACTGATCCAAAGCCAGGAGCCAGGAGCTTCTTCTTGGTCTCCCATAGGGGTGCATGGGCCCAAGCACTTGGGTCATCTTCTGCTTTCCCAGGTCATAGCAGAGAGCTGGATCGGAAGAGGAGCAGCCAAGACTCTGACGGGCGCCCATATGGGATGCCGGCACCAGAGGCAGAGGCTTAGCCTACTATGCCACGGGGCACAGCGCTGCCCCTGCCTGCCCAGGTGTCTTGTTACTGCAGTGTGCTCTCCTCCGAATGAACTGGAGCCACTTCCCTTCTGTGCCGCAGCCTTTGCCTTTGCTTCTGCAGGAACTCTGTCTCGGGCTTTGAAGCACAGGCATTCCCGTGCGCCCAGAATGGCTGGGAAAGGAGGCGCTTGGAGCTAATGGCATACTCTAGTTAGTAGAGAGCTCCCTCATTTGTCACACCCAATGGTGAGCTTCCAAAAGATGAAATCCTAAGGACATGAACGTACTAATAGGACAGTCACAAAGAGGAGAGATCGGGGCCGGTGCCGTGGCTCACTAGGTTAATCCTCCGCCTGTGGCACTGGCATCCCATATGGGCGCCAGGTTCTGTCCTGGTTGCTCCTCTTCCAGTCCAGCTCTCTGCTGTGGCCCGGGAGGGCAGTAGAGGATGGCCCAGGTGCTTGTGTCCCTGCACCCGCATGGGAGTCCAGGAGGAAGCTCCTGGCTCCTGGCTTCGGATCGGCGCGGCACAGGCCGTGGTGGCCATTTGGGGGGGGTGAACTAACGGATGAAGGAAGACCTTTCTTTCTGTCTCTCTCTGTATAACTCTGTCAAATTAAAAAAGAGAGAGAGAGAAGAGATCAATGGACAATGGAGGGTGAATGTGCATTGGGGTGGGGTAAGTTACCTAACCCTTCTGAGCCTCGGTTTGCTCATCCGTGGACTAGGAATAACGGTGATTATGGTTGTTTAAAAGTTGGCAGTAATTTATTAAAGAACGCTGGGTCAGAGTACTTGGTCAGTAAATGCTGGCCAGTTAGGACAAACATGGCTTGGGCCTTGTTCTGGTGCCTCTGGAGACAGGGTTAGCCTGACCCTCCAGCCACACTGCGTGAAACTGGGATGGTTTAAACTTGCTGTGGGCCCAGTGATCAGACTACCAGGAACCGGTGTCTCACAGCCTTAGTACCATGCACATTTTGGGTCACATCCTTTTTGTTGCGACAGGCTATCCTTAGCTTTGTAGAATGTTTACCATGATCTTCAGCTTCTACTCACTAATGGACAGACACGCATCAGTCATAACAATCCAGAATGTTCCCAGACTGGACTAGATGTTCACCACAGGGCTGAATTGCTCCTGGTTGACAACCACTGGTAGCAATCCTTTGGAAGACCCTTCCTGAAGGTTTCCACAGCAAGAGGGAAGTTCCCGCCACACCCCTGCTCCCTCTCCACAGGACAGCCCCTTTTTCCTCAGCTCCCAGAATTCCTGAGCAGGGGCTACATAGCAGCGAGGTGTGGGCAGGGCTCATCAGGGTGGATGGAGCAGACCCGAGCCTGCCCGCCTAACGGGTGGCCTGCGGAGCTCCCGGAGGTAGAAGCTGCCGTGTCTGCCCCCAGAGGCCGGGCAAGGCCAGATGAAATCATCCTGAGTGATGACAAAGGATGGTCTGTCATTTTTTCTTTTACAAACTGTTCTCGCACCCGCCCCCTCCCTGCAGGCTCGGGCCTAGGCAATCAGCAGAGCCGTGGTGTTAACTCTCACGTCTCTGCGGTTGACCAGACAGTCTATATATTCAACCCTTGCTGCACAGTTTCCACTCCCATCTCAAATAGGATACTTCATCCGCAGTGCAAACTCCTCATGGTCCCAAACACAGTTCCTTTTCTTTCCTTCTGATTCTATTCAATGGATATTTATCGGGGGCCTTAGCAAAAACTGCTTGTTGCTCCTCAGTGTCAGTCCTTCCTTTCTTCATTATTAACAGAACCCTGAACGCCATGCACAGCTTTAAAAAAATAAAAATAAAACAACTGTGTTTCCAGGCCTCCCTTGCAGCTCACTGTACCCATGTAACTAAGTTTTGGCTAATGACATGCAACAAAGGGGTGGCTGAGGACTTCTAGAAAGGTTCCTTCAGAGGTTAGGGGGACATAAGTACCCTCTTGCCCTTCTGTCCTCCCTTCTCTCCTCCTGGAAGTCAGACATAATGAGTGGAACTCCAGTAGCTATTTTGGGCCATGAGGAGAATTTGAGGATGACAGTGCCCAGAGACTATGGAGCTGCTGCACTATGGAGCTGTGGATTTTGCAGGAGAGAAGAGGCCCCTGTGTGTTGAAGCCATTGTGACTGGTGGTCAGTTACAGTCCCGACCCCCTCCCAAGGCTCTGCCGCCCTCCCTGTTCTCAGGCAGAGCACTCTGGAACTGTCATCGGCTTATCCCTCATTTTGGTTCCCTCGCCAGCCAGCCAGCACGGCCTGCCGTGTTCGACATTAACTACCTTCTTGCATCCCTCTCTCTTAGCCTCTACGTCACTCTCAGCAGGGCACGCAGCTGACGGGACTCGGTACAGGTGGGCAGGACTCAGGAGATGCGTGGAGCCCATCTGGGACAGGAGACGCCAGTCAGGGCCGGCCAGAGGTGGTAGCGGTCAGCTTAGTAGCTAGCACTCTTTTTTTTTTTTTTTTTTTTTTTGACAGGCAGAGTGGACAGTGAAAGAGAGAGAGAGACAGAGAGAAAGGTCTTCCTTTTGCCATTGGTTCACCCTCCAATGGCTGCTGCGGCTGGCGCGCTTCGGCCGGTGCACCGCGCTGATCCGAATGCAGGAGCCGGGTGCTTCTCCTGGTCTTCCATGGGGTGCAGGGCCCAAGCACTTGGGCCATCCTCCACTGCACTCCCTGACCACAGCAGAGAGCTGGCCTGGAAGAGGGGCAACCGGGACAGAATCCGGCACCCCGACCAGGACTAGAACCCGGGGTGCTGGTGCAGCAGGCGGAGGATTAGCCCAGTGAGCCGTGGCGCCGGCCAGTAGCTAGCACTCTTGTGTCCCCTGTGTGCCCAGTGCTGCCTGGTGCCTGGCACACAGTAAGCACTCAAAAGCACACCTGGGGATTAATGGATTCCCTGACGTCACCTCTCTGCATGGAGAAGACCTCTCCTTTCACCACCCATGCACATACACATTGCCTTTCACGACAGAGACACCAGGCTACAAAGAAAACCCTCAAGAGTTTGCTGTTGACTTCAGGCATGTCACTTGTAAGGGGGGACAAAATATGTATGTGGTCAGCTCCAATCCCAGGCTGACTACTAGAAATAAACTAACCCCTTGTTGAAATGGCACAGGACAACTGCAGGGGGGCAGGAATGGGGGGGTGGGGTAGGGGGGAGCCAGGCGGCAGGAAACCTGCCTGAGATCTGACACAACTTGTGCAAACAGAATGACGGGTTCGCAGCCCCGGGAGTGCAGGAATTAATAGCTCCGCTGAGGCTCCGGGGCTCCGGGGCTCCGGAGATGGAGCTATTTAAAGCCGAGAAATGTCATTTCCACCCACAGAGGCTGCCCCAGTTGTGCGATCTGGACCCTGTTCAGCTCCGGTGTGCCGGCAGCCTCCCTGGCCTGACCTTCCAGTGGTGGGCCCACGGGGCTCCCAGCCAGCCTGTCGTCACCGCTGAGCAGGAGGGCGGCTGACCTTAGCCTCTCCGGGTTCCTCTTCTTCCTCCCTTCTGCTCAGGCCCCAGGCAAGACTGAGTGGACACTCAGAGCCCAGTTTACCCTTCCCCAGGGCAGCTGAGAGCCTGAGGCTGCTGCCCACGCCACTCCAGCGAGGGGTAGGGGGTGCGGGTAGCTGGGGTCTGGAGAAAGAAGACCCTTGTCCCACCAGAATCAGATCCTTGTCCTGCTGTGTGACCTCAGGCCATTTGCTTACCCTCTCTGGACTCCTACTTCCTGATCTGGACTGGGACAAGAGTCTTCCTCTCCCTTCCCTGTCTCTGGGGGAGGCTGCAGGAGATCAGAGAAAGGGAAATCTTTTGAACCTTTAGGAAGAAAAGCACCATAGAAATCCAGGTATTACCTGCAGCTCCTCCCACTCTCCCCTCCAGGCAAGGTAATCCAGGAACGCTTCCTCTGGAGGCAAGGCAGGAAGCTGGCGTTTGAAGTGTCGGTGGGCCCCAGACTCCGCGACAGAGCCTTCAGCTCTGTGCTCCTAGGTGCCCAGGCTCCCCTTCCTGCCAGACACCTAAGGCAAGAACTTCCTCACATCCTGTCTGCTCTGATCTTGTGTATCTGTTCTGGCTGATGTTGCTGTGGCTTAGGGGAGGTGGAAGACTTGGAAGTCTAAAGAACGTGCCAAAACCAAGTCTGCCCTGCAGGTGTCTAATGCCTGGGGATTGCTGGGTTTGTTTTCTGAAGCTGAGGCCTTGGCCAGGGGAGAGCATGGGGCCACTCAGCAGGTTCCTAAGGGAGACGTAGTGAGGTGCCAGGGACACCCAGCCTGAAGTCTCCCTGAATTCATACTGTTCTTGTCCACTGCTGCCACCCAAGGAAGCCACGAAGTGTCTTTTAACATTGTCATTCTGCTACATGTCCTTTGTGGAAGTCCAGAGGCTGTGTCCACTGACAGCACTCAGAGACCCAGCCAGGGGGATGGCTACCACCTCAAACATTGTCAGCAGCGAAACAGAAATCTACATGCTCTCAAAAATGCAAATTTTTTTTAAAGGCAGACAGAGCAAGTTCCCGTCTGTCGCTTCACTCCTTAAATGCCTGCAGGGCCCAAACTGGAAGGAGCTGAAGCCCAGAACTCAATCCAGGTCTTCCTTGTAGGTGGCAGGAATCCAATTACTTGAGCCATCACCACTGCTTCCCACAATCTGTATTAGCAGGAAGCTGGAACTGGGAGTTGGAGCTGGGACTTGAATCCCGGTGCTCAGATATGGGACGTAAGTGTGTCACCACTGGATCACTTGCCTCTCAAAAATGCAACACGTAATGCTCTAGCCTACAGCTCCCTGGCCGGAACCAGTCAATGGTTGGGCTCACTTTCCAACCACGATCTCACTGTGCACATGGAAGGGGAAGGACACTCACGCTTGTTGAACAGTAATGATGACCACGTGATAAAGAATTACATCAGCAACACCAGCCTGGGAAATAACACTGCTGATACCAGGAAGTCCCTGACCTACCTGCCCCAGCCATGTCGCCGCCCTCCCCGCTGAGGTGCCCGTTAGCCTGCGTTTGGTGTTACCACTCCTCGGGTTTCACTTTCTTTTACTGCATACTTCCAATATATGGTGTCGTTCTGCGTGGATTCAAAGGCCGTCTTCATCTGCCACTGTCTTTTCTCCACGGCCCACTGTGTCACGGCCACATTGCATTGCCAGGGTTTTGTCGCTGCGGACAGCACTACCGTGAACGTCCCTGTGCATCCATAAATGAGAGTTTGCGCATAGTAAACACTTGGAAGGGCGTCTGTCATCTGATGACACGCTGCCAAATAGCTCTCCAGCGTGACGGCACAAGTCACAACCCTGCATATCAGCAGCCTTCCAGTTACTCCACGTCCTTGGCCTCACTGGGGTCTATCTGACAAATGTGGACACCTCCTTCATGGTTTGGGGTTTGGTTTATTTATTTATTTATTATTCACTTGAAAGGCAGAGAGACAGAGATCTCCCATCCACTCGTTCACTCCCTAAATGCCCACTACAGCCAGGCTGACACCTGGAGACAAGAATCCAATCTATTTCTCCCACCTGAGTGGCAGGGACCCAAGCACTTAGCTTTCACCTGCTGTCTCCCTGAGGGTGCATTAGCAGGAAGCTGGACTCAGGAACAGAGCTGGGACTTGAACCCAGGCACGCTGGCATGGGATACGGGCATCCCAATCAGTGTCTCAACTGCTGGACCAAATGCCCACCTCTCCTCATGCTTTTAATCAAGTTGAATTCATTGGTTCAGTCCACAGATGTTTCTCCAACACCATCCATGTACCAGCCACACTGCTAGAGTCAAGGATGATGAAGAGGGATAGAGCTCAGGCCCTGCCCTCGGTGCACTTACAGGCTGGTGGGTGAGACAGACGCGCTTACTCAGGAACTGTGAGAACAGGCCAGGAAACAGAGGCCGGTAGCAATCACCCTGCTCTGCGGCCCACCAGCTTCTTTCTCATGGACACGCTCAAAAGCTCAAAATGAGTCAAAGAAGCCTGGGCAGAAGGACTGGGCCCAGCATCCTGAGGCTCAGGCAGCGTGGCTAGAACCTTGGCCCAAGGGTGGGGGCCCTTCAGGTGGGGACCGCTGCCGCATAGCCCGCGCACGACAGCACCATCTGGGGGATCACCCTTGGGTGATTGTGCCCCTGCATTCAGGAGGTCAGCAAGAGGCCTTCCATTCTGAAGGTGCGTGGTTGGCAAGACTGGGCAGGGAACAGTGTCCCAGCAGTATCAACAGTGATGATCATCGTGTGAAAGCAACACTGCAAGGTATGTGTGTGTGTATGTGTGCGTGTGTGTGTGTGTGTGTGTGTGTGTGTACACCTCCTGGAATTTGGGCCTGAGCCGCTGACAAGGAGAGCCAGGTGGGAGACTGAGACTAGGAAGGGAGAATTCTACTTGGGGCCAGCTGTTTGAAGAGCTACTTCAAGCCAGCACTGAGTACCCGCGCTAAGACGGCTCTGATATAGCTGAACTCAGCAAATCAATCCACAAATGCTTTTAGAATCCAGTTATCAGCAGGATGTGACTCTAGACTGTAAGGGATATGAAAACTTAAAAAAAAAAAAAAACACCAAAAACCTTCTTCCAGGAATAATTCACATAAAATGAAATGCAACCATTTTAAGCACATGGCCTTGATGAGCTTTGATAAACACATACACCTGTGTAAGCCCCACCATGCTCAAGATACAGAGAGCATCGATGAGAATACTTTTAAGATTCCTGCCACGTTCTTCAAGGAGCCTTTCATTTGCTTCAAGTTATAGATACATGAGGAAGACAGTCGACTACACAAGGCAGCAAAGAGTTAGTCTCAATTGTTGGCATTGGTTATGAGAGCTGGGCTCTGGAGGGGGCAACCCCTTGGGAAATACCTGGTCCTATTGCAAATATACTTGGGGCTGGAGGCTGACCCATGGAGGGCCAGGGGAGAGGCAGGCCAGGCACCACAAGACTGACTTGTCCCGAAATACCTTGCCGTCCTGAAATGCCACCATGAGTCACTCCTCCGGCTTGAAGCAGTCGGTATTCCCCCTGGAGTAGCCATATTAAAATGCACATAAATGACCTAAGAGACAGCTTTTGAGCACAGAGAATCAGTTACCCGGTTCTGCCACATTGGGGGGGGGGGGGGGCGGGGCTCTCCTGGACAAACCAGAAACAGACAAAGCAGCTGCTGGTATGTGTGTGTGTGGTAGGGGTGGGGGGTCCTCTCAACTTCTTTTTAAAAAATGTATTTATTTAAGAGGGAGAGAAGGAGTGAGACAAACACGCAGAGAGACCTCTTGCCCTCTGGTTTGCTCCCCAAATGTTGAAGCCAGGTACTAGGTTTCCAACTCCTTGAGCCATTACCTAAGCCTTCTAGGATTGCATTAGCAGGAAGCTGAAACCAGGAGGCAGAACCAAGACTCAAACCCAGGCCCTCTAATATGGGACACAGTCAACCCCACTGGTGTCCTAACTGCTGGGCCAAGTGCCTGCCCACTTGTCTTTTTTTTTTTTTTTAAACCTGTATGAGAGAGTGATTTCCCCCCTGTAGGGAGAGCCTACATTATTACATGGAGGCAAGTCCCATCTGAAAGGTTGTAGCATCCATTTTGATCCAGAAAGGGAGTTTTGCTAGGATAATGAATTCTGTGAGTTTAGGGGAGAGACTCAGTGTGGGGAGTGGGGACAGAACACCCCGCATCCAGGGCCTGGAGGTCAGGTCAGCCCTCCCACGTATGAAATGGACAAGAAGACTGGCAGAGGCTTCTATGGCCTGGCGGGCAACAGGATGGGGGTAGCCAGGAGATGCAGGCTGCAGCTCAACACAAGGATGAACTCTCTCTTGATTGTTGTTCAAATCGAGGTTTGATTGGTGTTGAGAATTAATATACAGACACTTCTGGGTCTGGCACTGTGGCACAGAGGGTAAAGCCGCCACCTGCAGTGCTGGCATCCCATATGGGCGCCAGTTCAAGTCCCAACTGCTCCACTTCCAATCCAGCTCTCTGCTATGGCCTGGGAAAGCAGTGGAAGATGGCCCAAATCCTTGGGCGCCTGCCACCAACATGGGAGACCCAGAAGAAGTTCCTGGCTCCTGGCTTCAGATCAGCCCAGCTCCATTGTGGCCATTTGGGGAGTGAGCCAGCAGATGGAAGACTCTCTCTCTCTTCCTCTCTCTCTGCCTCTGCCTCTCTGTAACTCTCTCTGCCTGTCAAATAAATATTTTTGTGTGTGTGTGACAGGCAAAATTAGTGAGAGAGAGACAGAGAGAAAGGTCTTCCTTTCCGTTGGTTCACCCTGCAAATGGCTGCTACGGCCGGCACGCTGCGCCAATCCGAAACCAGGAGCCAGGTGCTTCCTTCTGGTCTCCCATGCAGGTGCAGGGCCCAAGCACTTGGGCCATCCTCCGCTGCACTCCCTGGCCACAGCAGAGAGCTGGACAGGAAAAGGAGCGACTAGGACAGAATCCGGCACCCGGACCGGGACTAGAACCTGGTGTGCCGGCGCCGCAGGCAGAGGATTAGTCTAGTGATCCGCAGCGCCAGCCAATAATTTTTTTTAAAAAAAGTTATTCCAGTGACATTCCAGCTTCCAATTTGGAGTAAACTCTTCCTAAAGAGGAAATGCCAGTCTCTTCAAGTCTTGATAAACTGTCACATAAATCCCACCCACTCAAAATGCATTAGCATACACTATATACTCAAAATGCCAATCTTTCACAGCACATTTTAACAAAATTATTAGGAAAACTGGACCACTGTCCCAAAGATGTTACAGAGTGTGCTCAGTTCTGACAGGGTAACAGGAGTGGTTTTCTGTAGAAACCAATTCTATTCAACAGCACGAGGATAGAAGTCATTGGAAATGTTCAAGACAGAGTAAATGCACACTCACGACTCCAAACTGCCATTTAGCATGTGTTGTATTGCAGGGTTTAAAGACCACCCCTACCTATGGATTGTTGAGCTGACACACAACACATAACACAAAGCCTCCCATAACTCAGTAACCTTCTATTTTCTGGCTGTGCCAAAAAATAAACAACCAGCAAATGATTTCACCTCTTAAAAAATCATTTACACTTAGAAAATGGGATGAAGCTGGATTATCTCCTCCTTAAAGACATTTCTAGAGCTACTAAAACACTTTGATTTATGGAGCAGTACACTCTGTACCCTCTGAGCCACCGAGAGGACGTGTTGTACAACAGTTCTCTCACTTGGTTTCTTCCTCGTCTGCTTCATCAGAGGCTGCACCCCTCATTTTGTTTCTCTGTTTTCTGCAGGCAATTTTTTTTTTGACAGGCAGAGTGGACAGTGAGAGAGAGAGACAGAGAGAAAGGTCTTCCTTTACCGTTGGTTCACCCTCCAATGGCCGTCGCGGCCGGCACGCTGCGGCCGGCGCACTGCGCTGATCCGATGGCAGGAGCCAGGTACTTCTCCTGGTCTCCCATGGGGTGCAGGCCCAAGGACTTGGGCCATCCTCCACTGCACTCCCGGGCAACAGCAAAGAGCTGGCCTGGAAGAGGGGCAACCGGGACAGAATCTGGCACCCCGACCGGGACTAGAACCCGGTGTGCCGGCGCCGCAAGGCGGAGGATTAGCCTAGTGAGCCGCGGCGCCGGCCAAGGCAAATATTTTTAATGAACTTATCTTTTAATTCCCATATTCCCATAAACTTTTCTTTTTTAAAGATTTATTTATTTGAAGGGCAGAGTTAGAGAGAGGTCTTCCATCTACTGGTTCACTTCCCAAATGGCTGCAATGCCCAGGACTGGGCTGATCTGAAGCCAGGAGCTTCTTCTGGGTCTCCCATGTTGGTGGCAGGCACCCAAGGACTTGGGCCATCTTCCACTGCTTTCCCAGGCCGTATCGGAGAGCTGGATTAGAAGTGGAGCATCCGGGACTCAAACCAGTACCCATATGGGATGCCGGCATCACATGTGCGGCTTTACCCTCTATGCCATGGCACTGGCCTCCAGGCAGATCTCTAGTTTCCTGGTGAACCATCTCTGCTGTTTTCCCTTTGCTCCTCTTTTCTGTTTCTCTTGTCTGATGAGTTACCCTTCCTGGCTGCCGTTTTTGGCTTCGTTTCCACTTTCGCAGGAGCAGGTATAGCCGACAACCTGGCCGATTGCCCCTTGGAGCCTCACCACCCCTTTGGCCAAGCCATCTTTCCTCTTGGGCACCTTGGTGGTGGGAAGGGCACAGCTGGGTGCCCGCGGACCTTGGCATGCCAAGAACCTTCGCAAAGCTGGGCTACCTGGCTGTCACTGCTCTTCCCCCCGCCGGAGCTGGATGAACTTTGTTATGTCAGAGCTATCAGGAAGAGATTGCCCCAGAGGTAGCAAGATCCCCACTGCTGGAGACGTGGAAGCTGAAGCCAGGCACCCTTAGCAGGAATTTAGGTGTGGAGGTCCCATCCAGCACTGAGATTCTCTAATGTGTGGAGAACTTCAGGGCCAGCCTGAACGATGCCCACATCTACAACTATTCATTGAACAAGTGCTTTGTAAAGGAGTGATGGGGGAGGGATGAAAAGACACCAGGCATGACCTCTGCTTTCCTTCCAGCTGGGCAGACAGTATGGAGCAGGGTGTGTCTGGAATCGCAGAAGGGATAGAAAACACCTGCTCTGAGAGTTCGGAAGTGGGAGATCCTGACTAGAGTAGTTCTGGGGGGCCTCCAAGGAGGAGGTGACATGGGAATAAGGCCCGAGAGCTACTGCAGAATTCAGACAAGGGGAAAGAAAGGGGAGGGCAGGGGCTGGCACTGTGGCCCAGTGGGTAAAACCGCCACCCGTGATACTGGCATCCCATATGGGCAACAGTTTGTGTCCTGGCTGCCCTACTTCCAATCCAGCTCCCTGCTGAGGCACCTGGGAAAAGCAGCAGGAAATGGCCCAAGTCCTTGAGCCCCTGCTACCCACGTTGAAGACCCGGAAGAAGCTCCTGACTCCTGGCTTTGGCTTGGCCCAGCCCTGGCCATTACAGCCATTTGGGGAGTGAACCAGCAAATGGAAGATCTCCCTCTGTGTCTCTGTCTCTCCCTGTCTCTCTCTGTAACTCTGACTTTCAAATAAATAAATAAATCTTAAAAGAAAGAAGGAAGGAAGGAAGGAAAGGAGGGAAGGGAGGGAGGGAGGAAGGCAGGGAAGGAAAGAAGGAAAGACAGGCGAGGTTCTCCTCGGGGGAGAAGAGGTGCGGGCAAAGGCCAGGAGGTAGGAAATGACCAGGTGTCATGTAGGTGGAGGAACAAACACGAAGGAATAAGAAGGGCTGTTGGAGAGAGAGCTGAGGAGGCTGAGAGAGGACAGAGGGCACATATGCCCCAGGCAGAAGCAGAGAGGCACACATCCAGAGAGAAGGGGCGAGGTCCGGCGTGGGCCTGGGGGCTGGGGTCTCCAGTAGGGACGCAGAGGGTGTGTGGCAGGATTTCTCCCCTGCTCCAAATGAGCTGCAGCTACAAGGCCTAAGGCCCCAAGAGTGCCTCTCACCCCTTCCCCCACAGCTGGGACAGCTCCCCCACAGCCTCTGGGCCCCTCAGGGCAGTGAGCACTGGAGAAAGATGGGAAAACCCACAAAAATCTTCCAAATAAGACAAATATGTGGTGCAGACAAAAGCAGTGCAGGGTGGGATGAGGTTTCCCTTGCTCCCCGATGGGGAGGACCCGTCGAAAGCGGCTTGCGGCTGCTGAAAAATGCGTCATCTCCTGCCCTGGGTGGAGGCTCGCAGCCCCAGCCACCCCCAGAAGGAGCCCAGGCGGGGGGTTCCCATGGTGAGGGGACTGGGGCTTAGCCACTAGCCTCCAGGTCATCACAGGCCCCGCACACTCCCAAGCTGGATGCTCCAGGGCTTCTCAAAGCAAGATGCCCTCTTGACGGTGGCTGTGGAGCCGCTGTCGGCTGCCCCTTGTTGCAGCTCCTGGACTGCCTGGTGTGCAGTGAGGGTCCAGGGCAGGCCCCCATGCAGCCCCTCAGAGCCCCTTGAGAGTGGGGTCTCCCAACAGAGAAGTCCATACCCCTGGGAGCTGCCTCAGGAAGACAGAAGGTGCAGGGGCTGATGGGAGGGGAGAATGCCCCCGTCTCCCCTGCCCCTCCCTGCCTCCACTCCCCTCCAGGCTCCCGGGCCCGGGGTTCACGTTCCATTTCTGCTCCAGTTCCATGCCTGTTAGTGGCCATTGTTCAGTGGAGAAAGACAAAAATGTTTTCAGTTTAGAGGCATTGTTTTGGACTTTCTCTCCATGGGCCAGGGGCTGGGGATGGAAGGCCTCCCTGGGCAGGGTGGCCCCAGGAAAGGAGAGGCTATGCTTGGCAAGGGAGGGGCTGCCTGACGGGGAGGGCCCAGGCAACAACCCCGTCTCTCTGCCTGTGCTGCTTGTGTATGGGGGTGGCCCCCTGGAGAGGCCCGCACTGCAGGAGGTCAGTCCCCCTAGCACAGCTGTGGCCTCAGTCTGCCTTCTGAGCCCTCGGGCCCCGGCCCCACCCCAACTCCTGGGACCCATGTTTCCTTTTCCATTTGGGCTCCCTGCTGTGGATGAGTGAGCAGCCATCTCCCTGGGGGGAGGGTGTCTCCATTTCCTTACGAGAGGATCCTAAGACTGCCAGGGGTTTGAATGTCCCCTCCAGAGCCCCGTGGTGGCAGTGTTAGGGGGTCATTAGGTCGTGAGGGAAGGAGCCCCTGGGATGGATTACTTGGGCCCTATCATGGCAGAGCGCTGGTTAGCACTGGGGTGGGCTCCCTGCCTGGAGCACAACTCCCCAGCACAGGAAGCCTCTACCCTCGCCGCTGGCCGGCACCTGCCCTGGGAGTACTCAGCCCCCAGACTGTAATAACTGTAAGAATTCTGCTCTTTATAAACTACCTAGTCTGCATTATTCTGTCCCAGCAGATAACGGACCAAAACACTCTTCCTGGTTCTGAGCCTCTGGGCATCAATAACTCAGTCGCATCAACAGACTTTAGGCTAAGACTGCAGCAGCTGTGCCTGGCCTAGGGTGGGCGTTTAACCTAGCAGTTGTTATTTGAGATGCCTGCATTCCTCATCAGAGAGCCTGGGGTCAACTCCCAACTCTGGCTTCCTGCTACTACAGATCCTGGCTAAGCAGTTGGGTCCCTGCTACTCACACAGGAGACCTGGATCGAGTCCCATGCATTCAGTGTCTGCCCCAGCCCAGCCTCAGTTGTTGCTGGCATGTGGGGGAATGAACCAGCAGATGGGAGCTCTATCACCTCTGTCTCTCAAATAAATTGATTAAAATTGAAGACGGGGCCGGTGTTGTGGCGCAGTGGGTTAAACCGCCATTTGTGGGACAGGCATTCCATATGGCACCAGTTCAAGTTCCAGCTGCTCCACTTCCGATCCAACTCCCTGCTAATGTGCTTGGAAAGCAGTGGAGGATGGCCCACATGCTCGGGCACCCACACGGGATACCTGGAAGAAGCTCCTGGCTTCAGCCTGGCCTAGCCCTGGCCATTTTGGCCATTTGGGAGTGCACCAGCAGGGGGAAGAGATCTTTTTCTAATTCTGTCTTTCAAAAAAATAAATAAACTCTTTTTAAAAATTAAAGAAAAAAATCTGGCCTAGAATTTGGCTAGTGGCTATTGGTAACCACCTGGGCAGTGAGTGTTGAGAGGGGGAGTACCTGCGCCTGGCATTTTAAATACCATATTATGACTTATTTTGTAGTCTGGAATTCCATCATTAGAGATTTGTTCCTTTGGGCCTATTTCAAAAGCCATTTCCAATAAATGGATCAGATAACCGCTAACATCTGTAACAGGAAGATTAGACCTTTGCTTATATTATTTCTCTGCCCAATGCTGAAATCGTTGTCAGATATTTGATCTCATCGGGGGCTTCAAACAACCTAGGAATTAGCTGACAATCAGGCAGGTTAAGAACTTAGAGGGTGTGGCTCAGTAAAGGAATCTGGACACAGGTGACCTCCTTCCAGGAATTACCTACATTTCCATGGAGGAACTCATGAAGAGAAAAATCATCACAAAGGAATGCCTCCCTGGCGGCAGGAACTTCCAGCCCTAGGACATGGGGCAGGAAGAGGAGGCCAGGGACTATGCGCCCACTTAGCCAAGAGCCAGCTGGGCCTGCTCAGTGCCTGTCCCTGCCCACTCTTATCAAATCCGGTGACTGACCCTTGAACATTTACCGGACAGCCTGCAGGGACAGATCTGTGTGGGCAGGTGTCTGGTTCACAAGAAGCCCCAGAGGACGATCCTAGGAGGTCAAGGCCAACAGGCAAGAGAGCCAGAGAGAGAACAGAAGTAGGGGCTGGGGGCCCAGGAGTCGGGAGTGGTTGAGGCTAGATGAGAACTAGTGTGGAGTCTGGAAGGTGACTGTGGGAAGAAGAGGCGGAGAGTGGTGGTCTCCCACATGGAGGGCCACCTGGATCAAAAAACACATGGCTTGTGGATACTGGGAAGGCCATTTGAAAGTGGCCCGTAATCACTGAAGACCAACCCTGGAACAGCTCTGGTGTCCACGTTTAAAAGAATGGCCCAGGGTGGATGTTCAGTGCAGCAGTAAGACACCCACCTCTCATACCTAAGTGTCTGCTTCAAGTCCGGGTTATTCTGTTTCCAACACAG
This sequence comes from Oryctolagus cuniculus, assembly GCF_051225735.1. Classification (NCBI taxonomy): domain Eukaryota; kingdom Metazoa; phylum Chordata; class Mammalia; order Lagomorpha; family Leporidae; genus Oryctolagus; species Oryctolagus cuniculus. The sequence continues at coordinate 134,115,582 of NC_142871.1, read as the reverse complement.
CTTCCTGCTGATATGCATCCTGGGAAGGAGTGGATGTTGACCCAAGTACTTGGATCCTGCCACCCATAAGAGAGACCGAGAGTAAGTTCCTGAATCCTGGTGTTGGACTGGCCCAGTCCAAGCTGGGCATTCGAGGAGTAAACCAATGGATGGAAGATCTCCCTCTATCTCTCTGCCTTTCAATCAACCAATATTTTTAAAAAGGATAACCATTTATGAGGTCTTCTAGATCTTAAATGTTTTTTGTGCATCATCTTGCTTGACCTTGAACTTTCCTAGAAGTGGATTTTATATGGACAGTTTACAGAGAATCAAGCTGAGGTTGAGAATGAGCATGGAACCCACCCAAAGTCATACTGCTGGACAGTGGTGGGGCTGGAAGTCAAACCCAAGTGAGCTGGGTTCCAGAGCTCGCCTTCTGAGTCACGTGTGCTAGTGACAGCCATCTGTAACACGACCTCCTCTCCCCTCATGTGAGCATTCTGGAGGCACAGAGTATCCTTGCTTCTTCCTGCACAGGTGACAGGGGTTCCTCTTCTGCCCCAGCTGGGGGATGGCAAGAGGAGGAAGAAAATATCCCTATACTGGTCAACAACATTTTATTCAAAGGGTTTTGCAGGTCATCCACCCTCTCTTGCACCAACTCCTCTCTAGGGAAACAGCTACCTTCTACTGCTTCCCCAGGCCACAGCAGAGAGCTGAATCAGAAGTGGAGCAGCCAGGACTGGAACTGGTGCCCATATTGTATGCCAGCACTGCAGGCAGTGGCTTTACCCACTAAACCACAGTGCCAGCCCCTAATTTACATATTTTTGGAACATTGAACTTTTACCAATATATAACAACTTCATCCTCTTCCTCATCCTTTATCTTCTTTTTTAATGCTTTTTTACCCTTGGATTCCATTTATACTTGCCTTATTTTGGTTATCATTTGGTTGGTTATTCTTTCATCTGCCCATATTCAAAGGCTCTTGTCATTTAGTTTTAGCATATCTGTGTACACAGCATAAAGCTGTTTAATTGGGAAGTGGGAAGTTTTTTCTCATGAATTATTAACGAGACTTTTATACTCAGCCTCTCATTTCATCTCATGCTTCCTCTACCTCATTTTCTTCTGTTTTCTCTTTTCTTGCTTTTAAAATTTTTATTTATTTATTTATTTTGAAAAGCAGAGAGGGAAAGAAGAAATAGAGAAAAATACAGACACACACACCCCTTCGATCCACTAATTCATTCCCCATATGCCCACAAAGCTGAGTCAGGAACTCCATCCAGGCCATGGGTGCTGAGGACCCAACCCGAGTCCATGACAAAGAGAAGCTAGAATCAGGAACCAGAACCAGGACTTGAACCCAGGCATTCTGCTATGGGATATGGCTTTTTTTTTTTTTTTTTGACAGGCAGAGTTAGATAGTGAGAGAGAGAGACAGGGAGAAAGGTCTTCCTTCTGTTGGTTCACTCCCCAAATGGCCACCACGGCCGGAGCTACACTGATCTGAAGCCAGGAGCCAGGCGCTTCTCCTGGTCTCCCATGCAGGTGCAGGGCCCAAGCACTTGGGCCATCCTCCACTGCACTCCCGGGCCACGGCAGAGAGCTGGACTGGAAGAGGAGCAACCGGGACAGAATCTGGTGCTCCAACCGGGACTAGAACCTGGTGTGCCGGCGCCACAGGCATAGGAATAGCCTAGTGAGCCACGGCGCCAGCTGGGATATGGCATCTTAACCACTATACCAAACATCTGCCCTTTTTTCCTGCTTTTTATTAGATTAAGTTTTCTTTGCTCTCCCTTCTGTTTGTAACTCACTCTAATGACACAGAAGTTGACTTTCCATCTTCTGTTGGTTACCCTTACATTTGAATCCTATATTCCTTAAGCTGGGATTTTCTATCAATATCTAGAACCAATCAGGAACTTTTTCTCTCTTAGCTTTAACTCCTCACACCCTCCCTCACTCATTTCCACCTCCAAAGCTGAGATCATCTGGGTAGATAATGGCTCCAAATTGTTTGTAAAATGTTTACATTATAACTCAATTATTTAAACTTCTCTACAAATTTTACTAGTTTCTCATGTCTTTTTCTTGAGTCACTGTTTGTTTTTTAACTGAAGGACCTCCTTTAGGAATTCCCTGAAGAATATGAGGGTGGTGAATTTTCTCCTTGTAAAAGAATCTTAATTTTTTCCCTCCCACTTGAATATTTCACTTCCTTCAGAACTTTGGAGTTAGTGTTCTCACATCCAGTCTGACGCCAATTTAATGTTTTACTGGTGACCTGCTTTTTCCTCTCTGGAAGTGTCTAGTCCCCCCCACCTGCTGCCCTCCTTGTGGTTCTGAAATTTCTATAATATGGTCTTCTCTCCTTGGGATGTCAATTTAATGATTAGTTTATTTCTTCTGGCACTGGAAAATTTTCTTTTGTTAGTTCTTTCATTATTTCCTCTCTTCTACTCTGAAGTTCTCTCCTACTGTAATGCCTATCCAAAAGTCAGCTCTTAATTTTTTCTTTCAGCATTTTCATGGACTTCCCAGGCACATTAGCAGAGAGCTGAAGCGGAAGTGGAGCAGCCAGGACTTGAACCAGCACTCTGATTTGGGATGCCAGTATCACAAGCAATGGCTGAACTCACTCTACCACAATATCAGCCCCTCTCCTTTTTATTATTTTCACTTTATTAACAGAGAATTCCTCAGCTTAGTCTTCCTAAATTTAATCCTTAAATCCATTTCAGATCTTCACATTTTAATAATCAATTTTTAAATTTCTAAGACCTCCAATTAACTGTTTTTAATTGATTTAATTTTACTTTGCATTTCTTTAAAACTCTTTAACTTGTTTCAAGTAGTTCTTTATTTGAAAGGCAGAGTGACAGAACAATCTTCTATCTACTAGTTCTCTACCTAAATGCCTACAACAAGCCAGGGCTGGGCTAGGCTGAAGCCAGGAGCCAAGAACCCGGTGTGGGTCACCCCTGGGGGTGGCAGGGACCCAAGTACTTGAGCCATCGCTGCCTTTCCAAGTGCATTCGCAGGGAGCTGGATGGGAAACAGAGTGAAGGGATTCCCTCCAGGCTCTCTGATACGGGATAGGTGCACTCCAAGCAGGGATTCAACCATTGTGCCATACATCCACCCCTATTTTGCATCTCTTGACGATAATAACAATCCTACTCCAACTAAACTGGTTTTTGTTGATGTTTGCACTATTATCTTTATTTCTTTGGTCATTAACTCTCCTATATATTAAGTTTAAAGTTGCACAATCCAGTACAAAGCAGCTTGCTATTTAAATGTAAAACAATTAAACTAAAATTCAGTTCCTTGGTTGCAACAGCCATATTTCAGGCTCTCAGTAGGCATATGTGGCATGTGGCTACATGCTGAACAGCTTAAATATAGAATATTTCCATCACCATAGAAATTTCTATTGGACAATTGGTTTAGTGCTTCTCCCTATGGTGGTTTTTTTAATTTAAATTCTGGTGATTCATGGTGTTCTCATTTTTATTTGCTAGCTTTCTGCTCACTGTAGCCTGTTTCTTTCTCTCTCTCTCTCTCTCTTTTTTTAATTTGAAAGGCAGAGCAACAAAGAGAGAGAGAGAGGCTTTCCATTCCCTGGTTTCACTCCTCCAAATACTTACAACAGCCAGAGCTAGGCCAGGCTGAAGTCAGAAGCCAGGAGCTCTGTCCAGGTCTCCCATATGGGTGGCAGGGACCCAGTATTTAGCCAACACTGGCTGTTTCCCAGGCATTAGCAGGAAGCTGTGTCAGAAGCAGAAGTGGAGTGGGACTTGATCTCAGGCACTCTGATATGAGGTGTGGGCATCCCAAGTGTGCCACAACACCCGCCCTCCTCTCTGGATGTCAAGGTGAGAGAGAGATCAAGGCCTGCCAGCAGCTTTCTTCTGAGACGAGGCCTCTCTCAGCAATCACTAGCTACATGGACTATTGCCCACCTCTCTGCTCCTGCACGCTGCCAACGGGACACAGTTGTTCAGAGATGGGCCTGGGATCTCCTTTGATTCTGAGTTTGCTGCCTCGGGCTCAGAGACCCCCAGACCATGCTCCCTCTGCAGCCGGCTCCTCCTGCCAGCCGTGTAACCCGTGGTTTCCTCTGGTGTTTTTTCCTTGTGGTTTGATACTGTCTCTCAGGGATCCCACATTTTGGATCCACTGATGGTTCTCTCTTATTTTCTCATAACGTATTTATTTTTTTTTTATTTTTTTTTTATTTTTTTTTATTTTTTTTTATTTTTTTTTTGACAGGCAGAGTGGATAGTGAGAGAGAGAGACAGAGAGAAAGGTCTTCCTTTGCCGTTGGTTCACCCTCCAATGGCCGCCGCGGCCGGCGCGCTGCGGCCGGCGCACTGCGCTGATCCAAAGGCAGGAGCCAGGAGCCAGGTGCTTTTCCTGGTCTCCCATGGGGTGCAGGGCCCAAGCACCTGGGCCATCCTCCACTGCACTCCCTGGCCACAGCAGAGGGCTGGCCTGGAAGAGGGGCAACCGGGACAGAATCCGGCGCCCCGACCGGGACTAGAACCCGGTGTGCCGGCGCCGCTAGGCGGAGGATTAGCCTATTGAGCCGCGGCGCCGGCCTCATAACGTATTTATTATTTTATTTGTTCCAATAGTTAGTGTGTGTGCGTGTGCGTGTGTGTGTGTGTGTGTGCTGGTGCAGGAGACAGGATTTTATGCCACCTTGAGCCAAACTTCAACAATGTCTCTGTGTAAAGCATCACTCTGCCTTCTGTAGACACATTGCCCAACCAATGGGTGAAAATTGGTTGCTTCCCAAGTTCAGACAGGTGCATCCCGGCTACACAAGGAACACCTGAGAACCCACAGGTCCTGGGGCTCTTGAATGGACAGCTTGGCCTGGGAAGTGGGATAGGTGGAAACGAGGTGCTCAGGATGGGCCCCCACTTTACCGGAGTCTGTGGCAGGGTCTCTGGGAGCCACAGCCCTGTATCTGTGAGTGAGGGGGGCTCTGGCCGGCTGTGGATATGAGGAGTCTCAGGAAGCCCTTCCCCTTAGAATTGAAGGGGAATGAGAAATTGTAAAATCCATCAGCAAAAACTAAAGGACAAGGGATTCAATAAGTACAATTGGATGAAACTGAAATGCTACAGCCTCCCTCCCTCCCACATCTATATCAACCCCACAAACCCCAGAGATCAAAATTCCCCCATCTAAAGATTAAAAAACAAAACAGAAAAAGCTTTAATTGCTATCCTACTGAGGGCCCCACTCCAGCTTTGAGGAGACGTATTTACTGGTTAGATTTGCAGTAATGATTATTATTGTTACTGTTAGGAAGAATACACTCATTGTCTCCAGCGAGCTCACAATGCTGCACAAACATGACCTCATTTCTCCTATGAGCGGGGCAGGTATTGTTAGCTGTGTTTTCCAAAGGAACACAAGGTCCATTGCGGTCCAACGCCTTGAGCAAGGCCACACATCACGAGAAGGCAGGAAGGAGCAAGCATCTGGCCTAGCAGTTAGGACACTGGTTCAGATGTCTGTGTCCCACATCACAGCGCTCAGGTTCAAGGCCTGGCTCTGTTCCCGATTCCAGCTTCCTGTTAATGCAGATCTTAGGAAGTGACAGATGACGGCTCAAGTCTTTGGGTTGCTACCACACATGTGGGAGAATTGCACTAAGTTCCAAGCTCTTAGCATCAGCTCTGGCCCAGCACTAGCTGTTGCAGGCATTTGGGGGAGTGAACCAGAGGAAGAGAGTTCTTTCTTGGTCTCTCAAGTTTTTTTTTTTAATTAAAAAAAAAAAAAAAAGAGGAAGAGAAATCAACATTGTGGTACAGGTTATGCCACCTGCCATGCTAGCATCCTACATGAGCACTGGTTCGAGTCCTGGCTGTTCCACTTTCTATCCTGCTTCCTACCAATGCTCCTGGGAAAGCAGCAGAGGATGGCCCACGTGCTGGAGTCCCTGCCACCCATGTGAGGAAACACAGATCGAGTTCCAGGCTCCTGGCTTCAGCCTGGCCTAACCACTGCGGCCATCTGGGGAGTGAACCAATGGGTGGAAGATCTCTCTCTCTCCTCCCTCCCTCTAACTCTGATTTCCAAATAAATCAATCTTGAGAGAGAGAGAAGACGGAAGCAGACTCCAGGCCTCTTCGGATTCTGGGGCTCTTGGCACAGGTCTCAGCTCATATGTGTGTGTGTTCCATCATTTGACATCCCTTGTGGCCACAGAGCTGGTTCCAGGGCTCCAAGGGAACCAGAGTCGTCATGATTCCTAACTCTAAAGCACCAGAGGTGGTTTGGTCCAGGCAAACCACAGACTGCGCGATCAAAACCCTCCCTGCTTTCGCCAGGCTCCCACCCAGCCGATTTCCCGCCCCACTAGCTCGGCATTCAGGGGATTCAAGTACTTCACACCCTGCATCCACTTAGACTGAAAACCGCAATCGCACTGGATCTGTCCTCCTGTCCTGTGATCACTGTCTGTCGCCTGCGTGTCCCTTGAGAGCATCACAGTCCGTTTTGGCCACTGTGGTTACATCTGGGGCCTTTGCTTCTGACATCCTCCAAACCTACCCCCGGGCCCATTTTGTCCTTCCAACCCATGCTTCGTGCATCAACGCACCCAGGAAACCTTCCCTTGCCCCTTGGGGAGAACCCCTCTCCTCCTTGGGACTGCCGGCCACTGCCAGATCGTCATTGAGGGCTACTATGTGGCAGGCAGAGTGGGAGGTGACGTGGGTCGCACAGCGAAGGAGCCAGGCAGGGCACCTGCTCTCATGGAGTTTACATTTTAGCAAGGACAACAGGAAAAACAAAGGTAAATAATCCACCAAGTCAAATATTTACAAGCTGTCATAAGTACATATGCAAAGGCCTCCAAGCAAATTCTAAAGCATACCCCAGATCTGCCCATGTCTGTCCATCTCCCACCCTGTCTGGGTTGAGCTTGTTTGTCTCGGATGTCAGAAAGGTTTGGGTGGCTAAAGGCTGATGGTAAACGAGAGCAGAGGACACAGAACAGCGGTGCAGAGGGAGGTGAAACCGGATTGTACAGGGCCTAAAGGGCCCATCCAGCAGCTCTCACGCTCAGAGCACGGCGGGTGCTACATGGCCGCATTATAACCAGGAGATAACATGACCTCACATGCTTCGCGACAGAGATTTGAGTTGGCAGGGGTGCAGTTTTGCTTCCCTTTCCCAAGGGACCTTTGACAATGTCTGGGGAGGAGGGTACTGGGAGAGGCCAGAGATGCTGGGAAACATTCAACAATGCCCAGAACAGCGCCCCCCAGAGGCAGCGAGTAGCAATGCTGAGGTTCACTCTGCCTGTTCCACGCCAGGATACACTGGGTTGCAGGAGTGGAATACGGAGGCCACCTGGGAAACCATTTAAATGAACTCCATACAGTTATCATATTGGCCCACCTGAGCCTCTCTTCCAGTATCCCAAATCCTACATTTCCTGGCCTGGGGAACCAGCCCAACTCATCTTCCAACAAGCATCATTGCATTGGAGACAACGCAACAGCCCAAAGAAACAGCCAGCCTGGCAGAGCTGGGTGCGGGGGGGGGGGGTGGCGGGGGGCACCTGCTCCGGCGGGGGAGGGGGCTCGAGGGGTTCCAGAGCCCAGCTCCAAGTGTGCCCTCTTCCCCCGTAGTCACATCAGCCCCTCTCATGCCAGCTGCTGCCAGCTTGGTGCTCTCCTCCTCCCTGAGCTCCTGAACGCTGGGCCTGTACAGGCTGCACAGGCTCTGGGCACCAAAGGCAGGCGACACCCTGCACTTACAGCAAGTTTATGGGTACTTACCAGCATGTATACCTATCATTTCCAGCCCCGGCATGTAAATCAACCTAGAGGGAAAGGGCTCTCCTCTTGCCCTCCCCCAACTTGAGGTTGATTCCAGATTTGGGAGAAGCCTGGTCGAGCTGTGGCGGCAGTGGGAGGTCTGTGGATGAGGCAGTGTCTCCGAGGAGGAGGGGAAGGAGCCCCCTTAGGAGCAGGACCGGCCAGGCAGGTGGCAAAGAGGGGAGAGTCCAGCCTCGGAGCCCAGTTAGGACTCAGTCTCCTTCCACTGCTACTGAGGCTTTTGACCTTTAGGGTGGGAGTGTGAATGCTAGGGAAACTTTGAAGAATACTATAGAACACCTCTGCCCGGAAACATGAAGACTGAGGACAAAGGTCTGCCTACAACTTGGGAGATTCTCAGGTCCCCTCAAGGCAGCCTTTGACCTGGCAGTTAAAGACACCTGTTAGGGATGCCCAGGTCTCCCTTTGGAGTATCTGAGTCCTAGCTCCCAACCCAGCTTCCTGCCAGTGCAGACCATGGAAGACAGCAGCGGCAACCAAAATGACTGCCACGCACATGGGAGACCCGGATTGCACTCCTACCTCCCAGCACCAGTCCGCAGCCCCAGCTGTTGCAGGCATTTGGGAGTAAATTGGTAGATTGGAGCTAGCACCTCCCCCACTCTGTGTGTGTGTGCGTGTGTGTGTGTGTGCCTTTCAAATAATAATTTTAAAACATTTTAGGGGCCAATGCTGTGGCACAGCGGGTTAATCTGCCGTCTGCAGTGCCAGCATCCCATATGGGCACCAGTTCAAGTCTCGGCTGTTCCACTTCTGGTCTAGCTCCCCTGTCAATGTGCCTGGGAAAGCAGCAGAGGATAGCCCAAGTACTTGGGCTCCATCCACTTGGGAGACCTGGAAGAAGCTCCTGGCTTCGGCCTGGCCCAGCCCTAGCTGTTGTGGTCATTCAGGGAGTGAACCACTGGATGGAAGACCTCGTTCACTCTCTCTCTCTCTGTAATTTTGACTTATAAATAAATCAATCTTTTTTTAAAAAAAAATGTAACGCCTACACCAACAAATGCCTAACAAGTTTCAGTGTATTTCTATTACAAAGGGGAGAGGAGACCTTAAAGCACAGGACTGGGCACTCTTCCTAGGGGAGCTGTGTTGAGACACATTCTAAAGGGCATGGGGAGTGGAGGATGGCCCAAGTCCTTGGGCCCTGCACCCACATGGGAGACCAGGATAAGTACCTGACTCCTGCCATCGGATCAGCGCAATGCACCAGCCACAGCGCGCCGGCCGCGGCGGCCATTGGAGGGTGAACCAACGGCAAAAGGAAGACCTTTCTCTCTGTCTCTCACTGTCCACTCTGCCTGTCAATAAATAAATAAAGGGCATAGGGAAGCGTCTCCTGACTTCTGACTTCCCCATCTGCTGTACCTGCGTATGAAACTGCGCTAGGAGGTGGGGAAGTGACAGAGGGAGGAAGGGCAACAGGGGCTGTTTTCAGGCTAATTTGGAATCTGAGGCTGCCTAACACTCAACCCAATGGAGGTTGCTCAGAACATGGAAACCAGATATTCCTGGTCAGCCCAGAGCATCTGATCTTGTTAATGAGCCAATAAAAATTAGAGGGACAAAGGCCAAGCCCCGGCTACCCAAATGAAATCTCTTCTGTGAAAGGGAGCAACCTCATAAAGAGTTGTAACTGAGCAAATGGAGGGATCATTGCATTTCATTAACTTTAACAGGGCTCGTTAGGTTGGCTTCCAAGGGCTGCGGGACAGGAGCGAGAACGCCAGGGCTGGGAGCGAGCCGGGCCGCTCGGACGTCCCCTGCGTCTCCCAGCCAAACTGGAAGCCGTCGCTCCTGCTTGCCCCTCGGGCTCCCCGGCCTAGCACGACATCCTGACTACACAGGCAAGGAGCCCAGGCCTCAAGGACTAATTCTTTCCTGCCGGAGTGGGGAAAGACAGGGACAAAGAGCACAGGGCAAAACATCCCCAGGGCTGAGCAGGCCACCTGGCTGCAGGCCCCCACACAGAGGTCCCTCCCAGCTCCAGTGTCCAGGAGCCCCCACAAAAGGATTCCCCCAGCCTAGAGCCTGGCCAGGGGACCATTGTCAACGCTGGCCACACCTCTGCCCTCCTCCTCTACCCAGACATGTCCAATGCCAGAAAAACAGCAAACAAACAAACAAGGCCAGCAGAAAACACATCACCAAACAAGCCCTCCTCACATTGTCCGCTGTGGTTGGCCAGGGCCGGGAGCCAGAGGCCGCCGGCTGGAAAAGCCCCAACAGCTCCCAGGGCTCAGCCCCTGAGCTGAGCCCACTGCCAGCGCAGGAGCTGCCTTGCCCCCTCTCCCTCTCCTCCTCTACTCTCTCCCTTTGCCTCACTTGTGCTCTCTCTATCACTTCTTTCTCCTGTCCCCTTCCCTCTCTTTTCTCTTCCTGTGTCTACAACAAAATAAACTTACTATAAACCATAGCATCGAAGAACTCCCGGGTGTACACAAAGCCATACCATGATGGCGAGCTGGCCGTGCTGCCACGTTGCTTTAAAGTTGTTGGAGTTCCTAAGCCTATGCACCTGATGGAAAACAGGCCCCATCCCACCTGTCGGCTCTTCCTCCCCACTGCCTTCAATGCTTGTTTCTGATTGAGCCACATTATTAATTCCCTGAAGGGGCTGGCACTGTGGCGCAGCGGGTTAATGCCCTGGCCTGAAGCGCCGGCATCCCATATGGGCGCCGGTTCTAGTCCCAGCTGCTCCTCTTCAGATCCTGCTCTCTGCTATGGCCTGGGAAAGCAGTAGAAGATAGCCCAAGTCCTTGGGCCCCTGCACCCATGTGGGAGACCTGGAAGAAGCTCCTGGCTTTGGATCGGTGCAGCTCCGTCCATTGCAGCCATCTAGGGAGTGAACCAGTGGATGGAAGACCTCTCTCTCTCTCTCTGCCTCTCCTCTCTCTGTGTAACTCTGACTTTCAAATAAATAAATAAATATTTAAAAAAAATTCCCTGAAGACCTCCCCCTTCCAGGGCCCTGCACACCCACTTGCCTCACCTGGAAAGCTCTGGTCACCCTACTGAGAAGTCTGTGTACTCTCAGAGGTAAGCTTTAGGCAGCCTTCTCCTCCACCGAGCCCAGGTTTCCAGCTGCAATTCATTTGTCTCCTCTATGCCCTCACTGGAATTTTATGTTGGCACCTCTGCCTTATATTCTAATTAGTCTGATGCAAAGCCCTCTCCTGCCAAGTTGTAAACCTGAACGGAGAAACGATGGCATCGTTGAATCTCCACATTCTTTAAGTCCCTGGCACAAAGTGCACAATAAATGTCAAACATTAAAACCTGAATTCTATCCATCTTAATGCCACAGCTTAACGTCGCGCATGGGGGTGTATCTCATTTATAAAAATTTTACTTGCGAATTTGTTTGAGGCCCTGGGTTCCTGGGGCAGGCTCTGGAAGAGGTCTGATTTCAGGACTTCTCAGGGGCTGGAGGATGGGATGTTAGATGGCGGCACCTACTGGTAAAGGGTGGCATTACAGTCACTACAGTCGGTCTACCCAGAGAAGCCACAGAATTTCTCAATCAATCCCAGCAACACTGGACCAGGAGGCAGAGGGTGAGGACAGATGAACACTGGAACAAGTTCCTCTCCCTCCTCAGTAGCCCTTGGGCTAATGGAAGGGTGACATCAGGCCACTGAGTCAGGGTCAGGGCCCCTTTGCCGGCCTTTGAGGCCATTTGGGGAGTGAATCAGCGGATGGACGACTTTTCTGTCTCTCCCTCTCACTGTCTGTGCGTCTACCTCTCAAATAAATAAATAAAATCTTTTTAAAAAATTCCCCCCCTACACACTTGGAATTGGGCCTGTGGGAGCTGCCTCCCCCGGAATTCAGGTAGGAGGTGCCTGTGGCGCCCTCTCCACCTGCTTCAGCCCCCAGGCTTCTTCTTGCCCAGCCTCTGCCTCTGGCTACTTTGTCCAGGCTGCCATTATCCATATCTCCAGACCTGTAAGGGAGCTCCTGAAGTCCGGCTTGGAAGGTCCCAGCTCTGCGTCTCTGTCCTCCAGAAGCCGAGAGCCTTTAGCCAGAATCCCCTCCTGAGTCCTCTGCTTCTCCATGGTCTCTCTCTCTTCAGCTCGAGACTTCCACACGGCCCCTGGCTTCCACGTGGCCCTTCCGTTCAACACCCTCTGCTGCCTCTCATCCTTTAGGCAACAGCAGCACCATCGGCCTGGGCGGAAGCGAGGTCGCAGGGCCTGGAAATGCCCCACCCTCCTCGGGGTTCCCACGAGCTCACCGCTCCTTGAGGCTTGCAGGCATCTCATCCAACAAGCATGCACTGAGCTCAGCTGTATCCGAGGCTTGTGCTGGGGGCTGGGGATCCAGGTGGACTGTGCCTTCCGAGGTTTGACAAAGGCAGCCGCTCGGCCTGGTGGCTGAGACCCCAGTTTACCTGCCTGCGTCCCACAGTGCCTGGACGTGAGTCCCAGCTCTGGCTCCCAATTCCAGCTTCCTGCAAATGCACACCCTGGGAGGCAGCAAATGGGTCCCTGCCGTCTATGTGGGAGGCCTGCATTGAGTTCCTAGCTCCTGGTTCTGGACCTGACCCAGGCCCGGCTGTTGCAGGCATTTGGGGAGTGAACCATAGTGTGGAAGATCTCTCTCTCTCATAGATAAAGGATGACAAGTGGAAGGCAACCTAGACCATTACAATATTGCAATACACAATACCCAGGGGCACCATTTGGGGGTAGGTTTCAAGGACCATGGAGCTTTCCATCCACCAGGGAGTAAAAAAGGCTCCTCAGACACAGCAGCATTCAAGTTGGGTTGTAAAGTGTACACGGAGTGTGTCAGGCATGACGGGGCTCAAGTGCAGTATTGGTGAGATGGGAAGAGAAACACGAAACATCGGTGGGGAGGGAGGCTGGGCACTGGCACAGAGGCCACATACACCGGGCTGGGGAGTTAGCCCCTAGTCCACAGGAGGCACAGCCAGCACCTGGTGCTGTGGCTGCAGCAGTGGGGATGCAGGGGAGGGGTGGATTTGAGGGAGGTTTCAGAAGTTCCACCCTCAGGCTCTGGTGGCCTACAGGGCTCGGGACTTCAGCTGGGACCACTGAGTGGTTTACGGGGCCACTCAAGGTGGAGACTATGTTCAAGTGCTTGGGCTCCTGCCACCCATGTGGGAGACCAGGATGGAGCTCCTGGCTCCTGGCTACAGCACGGCCCAGCCCTGGCTGTTGCAGGCATTTGGGGACTGAACCAGTAGATGGAAGATCTCTCTGTCTCTGTTGCTCTGCCTTTCAAGTAGATGAAAATAAATAACCCATTTTTTTTTTCAAAAGACGGAGCTTATAGGAAGAGGACAGGTGTGTGTGTGGAAGGCAAGTGTTGAGAAGGACACACTGGGTTCTATTAGAAGGTTTAACTTAAGGTCTTGAGAAATACCATTGAAAGCATCTGAACATAAGCGGAACTGGATAAAGACAGGAGGGAGAGCTACAGATCTGCACACCAGACACACAGAGTTAGAGCTGGAAGAGAGATGGGGCCAGGGATGTAGATTTGGGAGTCATCGGCATACTGGCGCTCACACCACACACTACCTCAAGTCCTCGTGCACGACACTCCAAATGCCTGCACGGTCAGAATTTCCTCTCTATTTTCTAGATGAGGAAAGCAAAGCTCGGACAGGCGGAAAACTTGCCCCAGCTCACCCACCGATGGGGCTGGAATTTAACCTCAGGATGGTCTGGCCATAAAGCCAGGTAATCTCTCCACCTCCCTTGTGGTGCCCTGGTGAGAGGCCGCACAGTAGAGAAGTATGGGCAGCTCAGGTGGTAACCCAGATGCTTCAGTAGCTACAGGGCCAGTGGAGTGAGAGCAGGAGAAGAAAGGGCTCCAAGAAGGGGCAGGAAAGGTCAGGCTGGGTACAGCCTGGCAGGCAGCCCTGGAGGTGGGGATGTGCAGGTCGCCGGGGACCATGAGACTGGGCGTCAGAGGGGGCTTGGTAAGGGGTGGAGGGAAGCCCCAACGTGAAGACAGATAGCAGGTGGGGCTCCTGCGAGAAGTCTGGGAGCCTGGAAGGACAAGAAGGGGCAGGGTCTGGAAGAGCTGGTTGATGCCGCTGCTTAGGCTGTATTTCCAGGGGCAGGGAGGCCCAGGAGCCCAAGTGAGAGCTTCTGGCTAGGGAGAGGGAGCTCCCTGTGGGGGCAGGCGGGGATGGAATCCGTGTACAGGTACCATACTGACCCTGGCCAGAACAGGGGCCCCTTCTCTCAGCAGCGGAGGGGGAAGGAGGAAGAGCACTGGAAGTCCATGCCAGATGACTTCTCAGCAGAGCAGGGGCTGAGGGCACTGACTGACGGGGCTTGGGATGCGGGCGGGACAGAGCGCAGGTTCTGGCAGACTGGAGACTTGCCTTGCGACGTGCAGGGGGCTGCAACCACACATCGGTGTTGATGCCAGCTGGCAGGCCGGAGATCTTTGTTCTCTTCGTGGAAGCCGCTGGGGAGCAGGTGGAGAGGAAGCAGGTGTGAAGGTGATTCAGGTGTGGGGTGGGCAGGGAGGAGACTGGGGTCAGGGGCTCAGGAGGTGACCAAAGGAGACAGAGGAGAGGCTGGCACAGGAGTGGGCAGCGTGGGCCTGGCCGCCTCCTCCCCATGTCCTGCAGGACCTCTCTGGGAATGCAAGGCTAGGGCCCCAAAGCAGGTCACTCACAGGACACGGGGCTGGAGCACTTTGAGAGGGCCTTGTTTCCAGTGCTCTGCCTCTGAGCCATCCTGAGGGAGCGTGAAACAAGCACCCACCAGGGCCACCCTGCTCACCGCCTCCCTCTCTCCCTCTTTTCATCTGTGGTTGATGTTGTTGGATCCCCTTGTCTCTCCATTGGCCAGTCATTAGTTCTACTACTGTTCCCATCTCATCTGTTTATTTCTGTCTACGCTCAAATCCCACCTTCTCCATGAAGCCTTCTTGGCCGATGAGCTTCCTGTCCACACAATGATGATCTGAACCCTCTAGTGAGGACCACATGTTTTTTTATTTGTTAAGATTTATTTATTTAGGCCGGCGCCGCGGCTCACTAGGCTAATCCTCCGCCTTGCGGCGCCGGCACACCGGGTTCTAGTCCCGGTCGGGGCGCCGGATTCTGTCCTGGTTGCCCCTCTTCCAGGCCAGCTCTCTGCTGTGGCCAGGGAGTGCAGTGGAGGATGGCCCAGGTGCTTGGGCCCTGCACCCCATGGGAGACCAGGAAAAGCACCTGGCTCCTGGCTCCTGGCTCCTGCCATCGGATCAGCACGGTGCGCCGGCCGCAGCGTGCCGGCCGCGGCGGCCATTGGAGGGTGAACCAACGGCAAAGGAAGACCTTTCTCTCTGTCTCTCTCTCTCACTGTCCACTCTGCCTGTCAAAAAAAAAAAAAAAAAGATTTATTTATTTATTTATTTATTTAGAAAGTCAGAGTTATAGAGGGGGGAGAGACAGAGCAAGAGAGAGAGAGAGAGATCTTCCAACCATTGGTTCACTCTCCAGATGGCTGCATTAGCCAGGGCTGGGCCAGGACGCCAAGAGCTAGGAGCCAAAATCTTTGTCCGGGTCTCCCACATGGGTGCAGGGGCCCAAACACTTGGGCCCTCTTCCACTGCTTCTCCCAGGTCATTATCAGGGAGCTGGATGAGCAGTGGAGCAGCTGGGACATGAATCGGCTCCCATATGGGATGCCAGTATCACAGGCAGTAGCCTTATCTGCTATACCACAAAGCCTGCCCTAGGAACTATGTCTATTTCTTTGGTTCCCCCTAGGGTGCATAGGATGGGGGTGGTAGGAGAGAATTACCATATGCCAGTCGATGAAAGGATTGATGACTGTTGAAATCATGAGGAAGACAAAGGTAGAACTGGAAGGAGGTACTGGCAGCTCTGAAAGTATAGGCTGTGGGGCATTGAGCTGGAGTCAGAAGGCAGGAGAAACATGGATTCCAAATTTGCCTGTTGAATATGTGGTGTGACTTGGGCAGGTCATGTGACCTTTCATCACTACACCAGGGGACTGGCTGGTCTTCAGTAGCTCTACAGCTGCGTGAGCCTCCCCAGCAAAGGTACCGACCAGCACCTTGTAACACGCAGAGGCTGGTCTGGGACCCTCCTGCTTCTCTAAATGGTTAGGCTGGGAGAGTGACAGCAGCGGGTTCAGAAAGCAGAGCGGGTATACAAGCCTCGGAGGCAGGCCCGGGCCCGAGTTCTGCTTTCTCCTTTCTTAGTCTGTCTTCTTGGGCAAATTAGTCTCCTCCAGGGTCAGTTTTCCCATCGGTAAAATGAGAATAACAATTCCTGTCTCATGGGTTTGTGGTGGAGTGCCTGGCACACAGAAAGCACCTGGTATACACGGTAGCAGCGAGCTTTGTGTCTCAGAGTATCTGTGCCTTCTTAAGGCGGAGTGCAAGGTGCAAATAAGTAGAAAAGAGAATACAGAGCTAGCTACCTGGCAGGTGAATTTCCTCCTAACTCTCCATAACCGTGGAAGTGTTGCTGACAAGGGCAGTGTGCTGGTATGCATGGAATTCTTGGAACCTTCTCAGCAGGAATGTGTGACAGCCAGGAACCTGTTGGGGGGTGGTGGTAAGGGAGCACAGTTGGCTGCGCTGGCACTATGCAGCACCAAAGCCCGGCCAGGTTGGAGCTGCTATGCTTTGACTATTCCACACCTGTAGCCTTTTGCCTGCTTCCTTTTACTGAATGCCTACTATGTGGGGGGTGTTTTCCATATATTATCTCCTAACCCTACTAGGTTTTTAGCCCCTGAGGCAGATAAGAAAATGAAGCTAAGATTGAGTAACTTGCCAGAAGTCACACAGGTAGGGGCCACCTGTGATTCCAGGGCCGGTTCATGTCCTGGCTGCTCCATTGCCGATTCAGCTCCCTGCCAATGGCCTGGGAAAACCAGCAGAAGATGGCCTAAGTGCTTGGGCCACTGCCATTTACCTGGAAGATCCAGATGAAGCTCCTGACTCCTGACTTTGGCCTGGCCCAGCCATGGCCCTTGTGACCACCTGGAGAGTGAACCAGAGGATGGAAGACCTCTTTCCCTTTGTCTCTCCATCTCTGTAACTCTGTTCAAGTAAATAAATAATCTTTAAAAAGAAGAGGAGGAAGAAAAAGAGAAAGCAGCCACACAGGTAGAACGGAACCAAGCATTTTAACTCTAGAGCTCATGTATACTGACGTGTACCTTACCTTTGAGGTTTTTATAACCATACCCATTTTCCAGATGAGGAAGCTAAACTTCAGAAAGTAAAATAAATCACCAAGAACAGGAAGTTGGCCAGGAAAGAGGAAGGCCGACCCTGACCTGGGGCAGTCTGGTTCCACGTCATTCCTCTCTCTTTCAGAGGTAGGGTCACTGCACTTAACATATGGGGCAGCAAAGCTTCATGGGAGGAGCATGGGCAGGGCAGGGGATCCTGCCCTGAATGTGGTGGAGCCCAGGCAGGGCATCCTTAAGCAGGATCTGAACCGAGATACATCAGCTATGCAAACTCTAGCCCCGGACAGATCTCCCAGACATACCTGCAGAGAAATTTCTATTAAAAAAAAAAAATTCTATCCACTTGAAAGGCAGAGCGACAGAGAGCCAAAGAGAGAGAGACAGAGAGAGAGAGAGAGAGATCTTCCATCACTGGTTCACCCTCCAAATGCCCACAAAAGCCAGGGCCAGGCCAGGCTGAAACCAAGGAGCCCAGAACTCCATCTGTGTCTCCCACATGGGTGGCAAAGGCCCAAGCACTTGAGCCATCAACTACTTCAGTATCCACACATTAGCAGGAAGGTGGACCAGGAGTGGAAGTACCAGGACTTGAACTGGCACTGTGATACAGGGTGGGGGTGTCCCAAGTGGGGGCCCATCTCCCTGTGCCACAGTTAGAATGAATGACTGTCACAGCATCCCTGGGGCAGAAGGTGAAGCCCCGTGGCAACTTATGGCCTCAGAGGTGAATGCAGGAGCCCAGAGAGCAGGTGCCATTCCTCCCCCGCTGCGGCTCTTGCAGCACTGCTTGTGAGGCCCAGCACATTAGTCCTTGCTTGTCATCCTCCCAAGTGACTACACCACTGTGAGTCCTACAGAAGTGGACAGGGCAGTGGGCCCACTTGACAGTGCCCTCTTGATATAAGCCCTGCTTCTACTCCTACAGACTCCTCTAGAGATCTGGCGGTGGGCTGACAGCAGACTGGGGCAGGGGCAGGGAGCATGCATGCAGGAGGAGCTCACCTGGTCCTATAGGAGCAAAGGAAGCCATCAGAGGGAAACCAGGAGGATGAAGAAAAAGGAAACCAAGTTTAAAGATGCTCAGTTGGGCCGGCGCCGCGGCTCAACAGACTAATCCTCCGCCTAGCGGCACCGGCACACCGGATTCTAGTCCTGGTCAGGGCGCCGGACTCTGTGCCGGTTGCCCCTCTCCCAGGCCAGCTCTCTGCTATGGCCCGGGAGTGCAGTGGAGGATGGCCCAAGTGCTTGGGTCCCTGCACCCCATGGGAGACCAGGAGAAGCACCTGGCTCCTGCCTTTGGATCAGCGCGGTGTGCCAGCCGCGGCGGCCATTGGAGGGTGAACCAACGGCAAAGAAAGACCTTTCTTTCTGTCTTTCTCTCTCTCTCTGTCCACTTTGCCTGTCAAAAAAAAAAATGCTCAGTTGTCTTCCAGGCAGTCTGCCCAAAAGCCAGGGCGATGGCCACACTCAGAGGACCAGGAAATCATGCCCCCCCAGAGGGCAGGTCTCAGAAAACCCCAAGCCTGCCCCTACAGAATCCCACCTGCCACCCCAGCTGTGAGTTAGAGGATGAGCTGAAGTCCCTCTCCTCGCATCCACAGCGGCCCAGAGTCCACATCAGTGTCCCAAGAAGGCAGAAGCAAAGCAAAGCAAGGAAGAGCACAGTGTCCCCTCCCTCCTTGGGTAGGTGACCGGGGGAGACTTCTCAGCTCTTGCCCTGTGTCCCCCTGTAGATCACAGGCACCGTCTGGCAACCTCCAACTCTTTCTTCCTCTTCTTTTTTTCTTAAACCCACTCTCTTGTCTGGGGAAAGAGGATGGCAAGTTTGCACTTGTTCTCCAACTCAGCGTAATTGGTGGCAGCAGGCAAAGCTGCTCCAAGGGGAGGGGTTTGCCAGTGGAATGAAGCAGGGAGGGAGTCTTAGAATGACAGGGCTGGAAGAGACCTCAGGGATCACCTGGCCCACCTCCCTGGCCTCCACACCCCCACCATCTTTGTGCTGCCCCCACAGCCACCTCCCACACCCTGCATGCCTCCCACGGCCTCCTCCCCAGCCTGCCTAAGGTGCTGCCCCCTTCCCACCCCTGAGTGCATCCATCTTTTTGTTTGCTAAACGAGGGACCTGAGGCCCACTGAGATGTGACTTGCCCCAAGTTAATCTCCCTCCCAGAATGGAACCAGGACAAGAAACCCAAGACCTGAATCAGTCTTCATTCTCCACTCTTCCACTCAGTCCCTGGGGGAGATGGGGGTGGTGGTAATGCAGCGGCAGGGAAGGCCCATCCCCCACCCCAGCTGATGTGGACTGCCAGTGTCAAGGGTCTGAAAACTGAGTCCTTTTCAAGGAGGTCCTGGTCGTTGCCCCTTCCTCTTGGGTGCCCTGAGGGCCTTGTGAGGCTAGCCTGGGTCCTTAAGGTGTCTTCCGTGCAGAAAACTGGCTCTGAGGCAGGACTGGCTGCCCGCCTGGCCTTTGGTCTCAGTCTGACTGCAGCCCCTACTCCAGGAAAGCCCTTACTTACCCCTCGTGGGGACTTCCTTCTTTCCCTACACTGGGAGGCCAGCGCATTCATGGGTGGGGGATGCTGCGCTGTGGGCACCACCTCCTGAAGCTGGGAGGGCAGGTCTGGAGGAGTGTGCCTGCATGCCTTTGTAACTGCACACACAGGCATGGTCCTGTGGGTCAGCTTTTGCCCTGTGCTGAACACGAGAATGCCTGTATGCTAGCCCACGGCTACAAGGGTAGGGTAGCCCAGTGGGCTTACCTCCAAGGTCTTTACGAGGAATCTGCCCCGGGACTGGCAGTTACAGTAGGGAGAAGGCTACTTTCTTAGTTTTCAAAGTAAACTCAGACTTAGGAACGGGGATTGAGTGCAGAAAGTGGGGGCAAAGTACGGGTAGGAGTCGGGAGGCCGTTACTCCGCCGCTATAGACGTTTCGAGGTCCCCGAGTTTTCTCAGCGTCTCGCGTGTCGGGCTGTGCCGGTGGACCCGCCCGAACGCCAGTACGTCCACGCCTGCCCAGTCGCCCAGACCTCGCACCCTCTTTGTCTTCCCGACTGAGGTGTGCGTGCGAACCTGCGCTGCTTGGCCCTCGTCGCGTGCGAGCGCGGGGGTGCGCCCTGGCTCCCACACTCTTTCGGCGGGGAGGCAGAACGAGCCGGAGCCCGGTGCTGTTTGGTCTGGAGCCGAGCGGGGCTTGCATTGATCCATTGATTGTGCGCGGTCTGCGCCTGACCTCCCTGCTCCCGGGGAAGCCGTCTCCATGGAGACCGGGCCCGCTCCCCCAGCGCCGGATTGTAAATTCCTGCAGGCAGCGGCCCGGCAGCCTGGGGAGGGGGCCGCCGCGCCGGGGCGCGCAGGGGGAGCGGCCGCCGCGCCGAGGCCCCATTTGAAAGAAAAAAGGGCACGAAAAAGGAGGTGGTGGCGGAGCAGGAGGAGGAGGAGGAGGGGAGGAGGAAGAAAACGAAAAGGAGCGAGGAGAGGAGGAGAAAGGAGGAGGAGGAGGAGGAGGAGGAGGAGGAGGAGGAGGAGGAGGAGGAGGAGGAGGAGGAGAAAGGCGAAGAAAAAGAGACGGAGCCTGAGAGACGGAGAAAGGGCGAGAGAGGAAGAAAGAGGCTGAAAGGGCGTGTTTCTGGAGCTGCCTTTCCCCTCCCCTTTCTCAGGTCCCTCGCTCCGGCTCTGCGCGCTCTCCGGCGGCAGCTCTCTCGGGGCGAAGCTAGGAATAGGGTGGGATTGTACCGGGCAGCCCCGCCGCCGCCGCCGCGGACATAGCTGGGCTGGGAGAGGGCGGGGGTTCCCCGCCGGCAGCCGTGCCGGGCGCCCCTCGCCTCGTCGCGCTCTCCGCCTCGCTCTCCCCGACGTCCGGCCGGGAGGAGCGGGCAGCATCGGAACCTCCCGCCCAGGGCGCCGCGGTCCGCGCTTCGCGCCTGCAGCCCCCCGGCCCCGGCGGGGCGCCCCTCCCCTCCCCACTTCGGCGCGCGGGGCACCCAGGCGGCTTCCGCCCTCCCCGGGCTGCGAGACCGGCCCCGGCGGACCGGCCGCCCGCAGCTCCAGCCATGGGCTCGAGGCGCGTGCCCGGGCTCTGCCTGCTAGTCCTACTGGTCCACGCCCGCGCCGCCCAACACAGCAAAGCTGCGCAAGGTAAGGAAAGAAGGGCGCGCGGCCGCCGGGCTGTCCGGACTGCGGGGTCCGAGGGCCGGGACGCGATCTCCGAGGGGCAGGGCAGGTGCTAGGAAGCGAGCGGCTGTCAGGGCCCGGTCCTGAGGACGCCGACTCCAGCTGGGTGCCCGAGCCCTGCACGCTGCGCCCCGGGCGTAAAGCCGGAGGAGCCTGGCGCCACAGGGCTGAGAAGTTTGGGGGGGGGGGGTGAGAGGCGGTGGGTAGACGTGACCATGCGCCTCGCAAATTCTGCCAGACGTCACCGCCACCCCCAGCATCTCCGTAAGACTTCTTGTCCTCCAAAGTCCCAAAGAGAATCTTCTCTCCCCTCAAACGTTGCCAGAAACTTCAGTTGTGGCCTGGAGAGAGACTAGGGGAGTGAAAACTTTTCAGCCACGCCATGTATTTCTTCTCCCCATTCTCAACCCGCACGCAAGGACCAGAGATTTCGAAGTTGCTGTCTTATCGGTAGAAAAATGTTAAAGAAAATAGGATCTTTTCTGGAAAAACCGACCCCTCCATCACACGATGGTAGGGGCTGCCGGAGAGAAGAGGATCCTTGACTTGTGCCGCTGGCCAGCGAGCTGGGTTTCTGCCTCTTTTGGGGGAGATCTCTTTCGTCTTGCATGGCTTTCATTTCTTATCATAATATTTATTTATTAAGGTCTCGGGTTTCCAATTCCATTTAAATCCAGATCAGAATTGCATTAAAATAACAAAAGTAAAATTCCAGGCTCGGGAGCTCTGACAGATCCCTCCAGGAATGAGAGACAGGGAGGCCCTCCCGCCCTAGCCCTAGTCCCTGACCCAGAGCTCATCGCCCAGCGGTCCCCCAGGGCTGTGCTGGCAAGAAACTAGGCTGATGTGCCACAGAGCTCTTGGGACAGCCTCCCCTCCCCCCTTGACCTCTGGCTGCACCCCTCCCCCCAGGGTGCCCTCACTGACAAGAGATTTATATGGACAAAAAGAAAACTGCTCCTGGCCAAGTTTGCCCAGGAGGCTAGGATTCTGCCTATTGTCCCAGAGGCTCCCAAAGCCAGCCTGGTTGATGAGGTGGCTGGCTGGGCCAGAAGGAAAGTTGAACTTGGGAGTTGGGGAAGCCTGAGGGTCTGGCAGTCAGGCTGCTGTGTCTGCTAGTCTGGGCACTTGGCTTTGAAGCAGCTCTGGGTGCTGGATGGGCTGCCGCCCTCTCACAAAACAACGCCTCCTCAACTAACCCCCTTCCCCCTCCAACCTGTTCTTGAGCAACGGAAACAGGAGAGACCCTCAGCTGTCAAATATCGGACCCCACCCCCAACCCCTTCCAACCTCTTCTCCAGTCCTGGTTCCAGACAACCCACGGCTGCCACCCCCAGCCTGGGAGTAGCCCCTCTCCTCACTGTGGATTTGCTTGTGTTTTCATAAACAAAGCTGGCTTTTGTAGTGTGTGCTGACTTACTCATAACATAGAATTAGCCTGGGAGTTTAGTCTGAAGGAAGGAACAGATTTCATGCTGTAATCTAGAGACAAGATAAGGGCCTCTTTCAAGTTGGAGCCAGTGTCTAGTGGCCTAGTGAGGCTAGGGTAAATGTGCGTGGAGGGTGCAAAAGGAGAGGCAGTATATTCAAGGGGGTAACAGAAGTGGAAGGGGAGCCCCTTAAAAGGGGACAGGTACCATTGAGCCTAGGTGCTCAAGCCTGGGAGATGGGCCCACCCTTCAGGGATGGGTCAGAATCCTTCCGAGGTTCTCCAGAGCCCCCCTCCTCCAATAGACACCCTGCTGGGTGCTGGGGGGAAATGCTGGCTGCCAACTGGTAGTTCTGTCCACTGCTTATCACTTGCTCGGCCTGGACTGCAGTTGGCATGGCTTCTTCCTTCCTTCCTTCTCATTCTTGAGTCCAGAGTGGCTTAGAACGGAAGCCTCTGACTGACCTCTCTGTTCAGGAAATCTATAAACCCCATCTGCCAGAGGCTGCCTAACGACGCGTTGGCGGGATCAGAGGGATGTGTCTGAACCCAAATTTGCAGGCAGATGCTGCAGGAATGCTGGGGGCACCGCGGAGGCCCACCTTCTCCCTACAAATAGGTGTCTCCCCGGTGTCTCCCAGGTGCTACATGGTTTTCAGTAAGGCTGTAGCGGATCTTTAAAGACTACAGATACCCGTGGCAGTGACTTTCGCGTGGATCCACTGTGTCTCTGGGGCTCTGTGGGTCTCTGTTCCTTTTCACTGGTCATCCCACAGTGGGAAAACCAAAGTGAAGTGGAATGGGGGTGCCAGGAAGCGAGCCCTAAGTGTGACGGAGAGGGAGTGTGTGTGAGGCTCACCACGATCACCCACAGGGGACACAGCTGGGTGTCTGTGTCCACTGCAGCTTGGTTGCTTGGAGTGAATGCTCATGTTTGAGTGTCTGGAAGAAGTGTGTGTGGACCAGTGGGTGGGTCCGTGGTGTGGCTGGGAGGGAGTGAGCATGAGAGTACATGGTTTTGAGTGTTTTTCAAGTGCCTGTGTGTGTATTTTAAAGTAGACAGACTGGATAACCAAGATGATTGTTAACTTAAAAGCATTAATTTCCTTTGCCTTTTTTTTTTGGGGGGGGGGTGGGCAACAGCGGCTAAAAAGTCCTAATCCTCAAATAGGGCTCAGGTTACAACTGAATGAAAAGGTCTCCCAGCCTCCAGGGAAGCTGGTCCCCAAGGCAGGGCCTGAGAGGGCCAGCCTGCCCCTTTAGTTTACCCGGTATTTTTCTTGTCTCCATAGGGGCAGTTTTGATAAAGTCACATATGTAGTTTCCGAGTGACACCATCCCTGGACCTTAGCGTGTTCGGCTGGCAGCAAACAGTGTCTGTCTCAGTGCGTCTCTCCGGTCTCTGTCTGCCTCTCTCTCTCTCTCTCTCTCTCTCTCCCCCACCCCTCTCTTCCTCTTTAATGCGCCTGTTTCCTCTCCTCCCGCTCCCCTCAGCTCCTGTGGCCAGCTCTTACAGTGAGGGGACTGTTCCTCCTAGCCCCTCCCTCCAAAATATGAAATGAAAACCATAACCGTGTCAGTGGGCAGCCATGTGGTGGGGAGAGGGAACCCCCACTTCTGGAGCCTGATCTTCAGTCAGTTCCCTCTAAGTCTCCCCCTCCCATTTTTCCAGAAAGGTGGAGAATCGGCGCTGGACTGCTAGAAATTCCTCAGCAATCCCTTTGACCTCTCCTCTCTGTGACTTGTCTTGGCGGGGAGGGAGCCCCCGGGCCAGCGAGTACAGAAACCTTTCACTGTTTTCATCTGCTTGGGTCTCTGCAGGGTGGAGTGAGAGAGGGGCCAGAATTACTGCAGGCAGAGGAGGAGGAAAGTCATCTGCAAGCCCAGATGAGAGTGTGTTCTGAAACCTCCGGGAGTCCAGAGAGCCGTGAGAACCGGTTGGAGATGGGAGCCTGAGCGGCTGAGACCTGTTGTGAGGCCCACCCCCACCCCCACCCCCGCCCGGCAGGAGTTTGGGGAATGTGAGGTGTGCTTTCACCTGGGTGTGTGAGCCTGTGTGCGTGTGCACGCGTGTGCCGCCAGTGAGGGAAAGGGAAGTGGGGCCATGTGGGTTTTGTTTTAGTTGGAGAACTAAAGAAGAGGCAGGGCTCGGTCCAGTGCCTTTTGCTGAGGGTGGGGGAAGGGAACGGATGGCTTCAGACCCTCTGGAGGCTGTGGGGGTGGAGGAGCCTGCCCCCCGGCGCTGGTCCCCGCGTGTGAGGGTGTGGGCCTCCTTTGACGTCCCGTACCCCTAGCACATGACCACTTCTAAGAAAGAGTCCCTGTCGGGGCTGGAAACTGCGGAGCTGGTCTGAGGCTGGCAGCGCCCGCAAGAGGCCCAGACCTGGGGACAGTTTCTTCAGGCCCAGTTAGAAGACAGGAGGCTGAATGAGGAGGGCTGCTGAGCCCTCGGAAAGAAGCAAAACAACAGCCAATCCAGGGATGTCTGGGGTGGGAAGGGCCGGGCACCTGGGGGCAGAGGGGACATGGGCTCCGCTCTCCTCCCGCACTGCCTCACGCTGGCACAAGGGGGTGGAGGCTCTGCGCCAGTGGACTTGGATAAATACAGAGCCTAAGGATTGGGATCCTGGAGGAAATCATTGAAATTCTCCTCACTTGCAAAGAAAATATCAGCTGGGGTCTCCTGCAGTTCTGAGATTCCACCACCTCTCATCAAACCCTGCCTGCTGGAGGCAGAAGCCGCCGTGGCAAGCCTGTTCTGCAGCCGGGTCTCCTCAGGTTCCTCACCTACATGTTGGGACCTCTCCTCCCTGGACCCTGTTCCACTTCTGCCTGCCCAAGTCTAGGTCACTTAGCTGCTCAGGGCCCCACGCACCTGACAGGTCAGTCCTTAACGGGGGTATTTGCTTCTACTCAAAGCCCATGAAGAGTGCATGTGTTGGGATGTGCGGCTGAAATGCCCATGTTGTGGGAACGGGATATTCTCGAGGTGGGACCCTGAGTCCTTGGCCCTACACCATGTATTTCCAGCTCCAAGCCCAGCCCTCTGTATTCCGCCCTGGTCTAGACATCTCCCCTCTTCAGATCAAGGAACTACTCTGTAGTCATGATTGGATGCCGTGATTTGGCCACACAGGTGGGGTGATGACCCCCTAAATGAGGCGCGGTGGCCCTTGCTCTTACCTCTGGTCTTCTCTTGGCGGTGTGCATAGTCCTAGAGAGCTGTGGGGTTGGGGTTTCACAGCCCATGCCAGGAGCTCTCCAGGTCTGATCACTGACAGTGAGCTGAGGAATGACCTGGACAGAAGATCCAAGATAAGGAGACAGATCTAAGGGTCCTTGGGTGAGGGTGGATTACTAGGATCCGTGGGCATTGGTGGGGAGGGCTTAGAGAAGGGGGGGTGCTTAAAGGGGAGCCCCTGGGGAGCAGGTTTACAGAGAGGACGTTTTTACAAGTTTCTAATTATATTTATTTGGAGTTTTCCTCCGGCGGTTTGAAGCTGTTAACAGCAGGAACCTGTATCCCTGGTGTTTGTTTTTGTTTCTAACCAGCTGCTTGGCTTCAGTGTAGAGAACCCAGGGCGCAGGCGACACCTGCCCACTGCTGCGCCGCCCACCCCTTCTTATTGTGACTGTGCCTGCACGCTCCCTGCTCACTCCTCAGCCCTGCTCCCGGCTGCTGCTGCCCCAGACCCAAAGCCTCAGAGCATCCGCATGCCTCCAGGTTTCAGTGCCAGGCCGTTCCACGGTGAGGTACTGAGTGCTCGCTCCACACTGAACCAAATGCTGACTGGGGATCAGGGAGGCACCACAGTGACTGAGTCCCGGCTTCTTCCCTCAAGTGCTTCTAGAAGGCAGTGGCGCTGAGAGCACTGGACGGGGAGTCGGAAAACCTGGGGGCCTGGCTCCACACTAGCCATTTGCTCTTTCCTGGGATGCCTCACTTTGCTTCAGTTTCCTTATCTGTTTAATTAGAGACTAAACCATTTGAGGACTAAATGAAATAACTTACATTAAAAAAAAAAAAACTCTGCAAACTTAGTGAAAGTGTACACATCTGACACCATGGTTGTGTTGTTATCTTTGAAAACTCATAATCGTGAAGCCAGAATCTACCTCTGCCCGCCTCCCTCCTACCCCCTCCCTCTCCAATGCTGTTCTTCCCCCAACTCATTAGCCCCTTCCCGTCCTCGACAGGCCTGACGCAAAGCTGTTAGTTCTGTCCATACCCAAAACTGAAATAAGCAAGGAGCTGGATGAGGGGCAAGGTAGGACTTCAGAGAAGAACTCAGCAGCTTCCCCTGAAAGGTGGTAAGGTCTTAGGGTCAGCCCTGTTCCCTCCGCATCACCACTCATGACTGCTTTTCCTGACTCTTCAGTTGGAGAGGCTAAGATTGTGGGAAAGGGAAGTGTAGTTTTTTAAGAAAGAAATAACTTTTTTCTTTGGGGTCAAGAGGTGGTCATCTGTGTGGTTTCCTGGACTCTGTCTAGGTCTCCTTCACCTCTGACTATGTTTTGTCTAGGCTGAAAATGCACCCAGGCTCCAGCTGAGGTCACAGGGCCTCACTGGGATGACAGCCTGTGACAGCAGTACCGTGGAGCCAGGCCCTGTCAGTTTCCCTAGCTACCGTTTTGATCGAAGAGTTAGAGCAGATGTGTGCAGATGCGGGTGTACATGCAACGTGCTGCAGGTTAGGACGTCATGGCCAAAGCCTGGCTGGTTCTGTCTTGGACATTACTTAGACGAGGAGGAAAGAATGAGGGAACCGACCAGGAGCAGCAAGGGAATGCCGGTCTCTGTCTCAGATGGCCTGTGGTGTCCCGTCATCAGGTGTTCGCGCTGAGGCTCAGGTACCTCTGACAGGGATGCTCTGGAGAGATGCCTCTAGTGGCCCCAGGTGACAGCTGAGTATCCTGGGTCCCAATCTGGTCCCAGCACTCATCAAATGGATGCCTTTTTTAGGTGGGTACCACCCTTCTTTGAGTTTCCCGTCTCTCTTGAGATTAAAATCCCTGGGATTTCTGGACTTCCCTCCACCCAAAACACTGGTAGGGTCACAGGACAGTAAAGAGATGAGCTGCTTCTATGAGCTAACACAGAGCAAAGGATGCCCCCACCATTCACTCCCCCACCAACCCATCTACTCACGCGTCTACTCAGCCGTCTGTCCCCACATACGTACTCACCGCCTTGAATGTGGTATTAGTCTGCCTTGCTTGGCTGATGAACCCCCAAGCACCCAGCACAGCGCTTTTCATGTTGCAGCCACTCAGCAACTACTTGCTGAATGCCTGAATGAATACACTCAACTCTATTCCAGCTGCCACATAGGTTTTAGAGATTCCAAAGTCATGGCCTCAGAGACCTTTAGGCTTCAGTAGGTAATACATGTAAACTAAGACTTAAACAGTGATATCAAGGCAATGTATAAGAGACTGATCGCAAGGCAGTGATCCATAGGTGGCCAAAGAACCTGACAATGAAAGCCTCAGGAGTTAAGGCTGGAGCAGTCCCAGGTAGCTTCCCACCAGTGCCGCCTGAACGGGGCTCTCAGTGATGGGTGAGATTTGGAGCCATTTAGGGAGAGGGAGGAGTGAGGCAGACACCATACATCCTGGGCTAGCCTGGCAGGGACAGAAGGGTGTCACAGCCATGTGAGCGCATTACAACACCAGGCAGCCTGCATCTGACCTTCTGCTTGGGCCCATCAAATTTGCCCATAACTTTATCCACTGCTGTGAGTGGCGTTTGCTGTGGTAATGTAAAAGCAGGGCAGATCCTGTCTGGGGGTGTCTATCCATAGCCCACAGTGCACAGCTCTGCTCATTTCCAAAACTATAAAGTAGAGGAAGTGTTTCCTTGGGGGTCCTGCTGCTCCTTTTTTGGGGTCTACTTCCCCATCCTTAGAAGGGATCTTGAGGCCACCTGTGTTATGATGATCCATCCTTTCTGGTCTGCCCTCCAGGTCGTATCTGCCACCCCGTTTCTCCCTTTTCTGGAGTGTTCCACCAGGCACTGGAGCAAATTCAGATGGAATGTCAGATGGTGCTGGGGAAAGCTGCTGCAGTTACAGACCCGCACCTTTGTACCAGGAGAGGGTGAGGCAGGGAGGGCTCTGCTCATCTGTAGTTAACTCTGCAGCCCACTCTCTCCGATTTCAACGTCTGTTCCAGTCCAGTACCTGTGGTGGGGTCTCCATAGCCTTCACAAAGGACTGTGGAGGGCAACATTTAGCCAGCACGTTCAGGGATATGTCTACCCCGAACTCGTCTGCACAATCATATGCCCTGTGGTGTCTCCACAGCAGGCCTGAAATGGGGCTTTGATAAGGAGGATGGAGTTCAGAAAGGATACAAGAGAAGGAATAATGATAGCAAACATTTATGGAGCACTTACTGTATATCTCCACTGTGGTGCTAACTACTTGATGAGTGTTAACTCATTTGATGCTCACAGCAGCCCTCAGGGAGGTGCTATGATGGTTATTCCCATTTACAGAGGAGGGGACAGGTAAGTTTGGAGGTTGGCCCAGACCACATGGACAGCTGACAGAATAATACTCCAGAACCTCTTCTCTTACACTTTGTCATGCTGCCCCATGGTCTCTTTCCAGCTCCAGCATGGACCAATAGTTTATCCACATTACCTGAGTTGGGAAAGGGAGACAGGTAGCACCCTGGCTTTACTCTGGTTATCCTAATTCAGCTGCTCCAGGGGGTACCTGAACACTCACATTTTTAAAGGGGTCCCCAGTATGCCGTCAAGGTTGAGAACCACTGGTCTCACTCAGTCCATGCCCACTGGCAGCAGGGGCTTGGCCTGTGTCCGGAGAGAATGAGCTGAGGCTGTGCCCATAAGCATTGAAGGGATCCCTGCAAGGCCAGGTTCTGGGTGGGCAGGTAGGCAGGTGGCAGGGGCTCTGAAGAAGCTGCTGGATGAAACTTAGGGCCCTATTTCATAGCTCTGCTTTAGGCCTGTTCTGCTTCTTCTTCTTCTTCTTTTTTTGACAGGCAGAGTGGACAGTGAGAGAGAGAGACAGAGAGAAAGGTCTTCCTTTACTGTTGGTTCACCCTCCAATGGCCGCCGTGGTTGGCGCTCTGTGGCCAGCACACTGCGCTGATCCAAAGGCAGGAGCCAGGTGCTTCTCCTGGTCTCCCATGGGGTGCAGGGCCCAAGCACTTGGCCATCCTCCACTGCACTCCTGGGCCACAGCAGAGAGCTGGCCTGGAAGAGGGGCAACCGGAACAGAATCCAGCACCCCAACCGGGACTAGAACCCGGTGTGCCGGCACCGCAAGCAGGAGGATTAGCCTGTTGAGCCACGGCGCCGGCCTGTTCTGCTTCAAAAGATGCCAGTTTTACACCTTGGTTTCAAGGTGGGAAGCAATGCATCATAAATCTTTAATAAATTTCAATCTCAAACCAGTAGGTGCTTAATGTTTCTTGATTTCTCACTGAACGTCATGGGTTCTATTAATAAGAAGGAAATGTAGGGTCCAAACCATTGTCATCTAATTGCCCTTGGATTTTTTCCAAGATATAAAATGGGGCTTTATGAAAAATTCCAAGCTACCAAGTAACTTTGGAGTGATTCCCTTCCGTCCTGTTCTGGTCCAGAAATGCCAGGCCTTGTAAAGGCAATACAGCTTTTGAAGTACTGGATGGTCCTTGGCTTAATCTACAGGCTTCCGCTTCATGGCCCATTAGTTTTGCCACATGCATAGGAGAGCTGTTCTCTATGAGACAGATCAGAGCTGCAAATACCACATGCAAATGATATGGTAGCTTTGAGAATGGTCTGTATTGTATTTGAAGACCATTTCCCACAAACCTGAAGTTTCCATGTGTGTATTTCAATTTGGTGTGCTAAAAGGTACTGAAATAATGTATAATTCTTCTGTGTTTTTCTTGCAATCTTGTAATCTCAGTTCAAATGTAACTGAAAATATAAAACCCAGATGATTTCAATGCAGTTAAACTGAACTGAAAGGTAACTTGTGTGTGATTCTGAAGATGTATATAAAATATTTTTATTTCTAAAAGAAGATTTCAAACAAATAGTTAGGGTTCTTTCTTCGCCAGTGCTCACCTATGAGGAGAGCTGAACATGATACATGACATGGCTTTAAAGAGTTAGCCATAATGTGCGCCCTGGGAGGTGGCAGATCATGGCCCAAGTACATGGGTCCCTGCCATCACATGAGACCCGGATGGAGTTCCGAGCTCCTGGCTTGGGTCTGGCCCAGCTTCGGCTACTGCAGGCATCTGGAGAGTGAACCAGCAGGTGGAAGATCTCTGTCTCAGGCAAACTGAATCCCCCAGGAACAGGAGTTCACCAGGAATGAGGCTGATCAGAAAGAGCTTTTGCACAGATCTGGAAAGCCAAGCAGTGTAGCTATGAAAGAAAAAAGAGGAATGCACCAGTGTGGTCAGTGAGATGTTGGAAAGGAGCAGAGTAGGTAGGTGCTGTAGAGGCCGTGGGGGGGGTGGTGGTGGTAAAGTCTTCCAGGGAAGAGTCTTTTTGCAGGAGATGGATCAGCATTGTGAGCAGGGAGATGAGGGAGAGCAGGAGATGGCAGGAAGACTGGCTGCTGGAGGGGTTTGAAGGCTCTGCCAAGAGGCCTGGGTTTGTGGTGATATCCATCAAGGTCCATCCTAGCAGTGGTGCACATTAAATGGAGGCAAAGGGAAGAACTGGGAGCCCAGGTAGCCTGTGGCAGGCCCTGGTGAAGCACAGATAGGGGATAGGCACACATCTCTGACGGCCCCAGAGGAGGGGAGGGGCTTCTGTACCAGTTGCTGTAACTTGGCTCCAGGCCCAGGAGTATCCCTTATTCAGAACTCTGTGCTGTCCAGTAGATCTGTGATGTTGGAAATGTCCATGTCTGTGCTGGCCACATGTGGCTATGGAGCATTTGGCCTATGGCTAGTGCAACAAGGGAACTGAATTTTAGATTAATGTAATAGCTACGTGTGGC
This sequence comes from Oryctolagus cuniculus, assembly GCF_051225735.1. Classification (NCBI taxonomy): domain Eukaryota; kingdom Metazoa; phylum Chordata; class Mammalia; order Lagomorpha; family Leporidae; genus Oryctolagus; species Oryctolagus cuniculus. Next base: position 134,083,935 of record NC_142871.1, on the reverse strand, counting down.
TAGCGGCTACCATACTAGCACCATCCTAGAGTAACTGTTGATTTCATACTTATCATGTCAGGCTTCCTACACTGGGAGCCTCCTGTTACCAGACACTCCAATGGGCGCGCTACACAAAGCACCTCATCAACCGCTCACAGCCTCTCATAAGGAGGTATTGCCACCCTCACTTTAAAGGCGGAGGAGACAGACAGTAAAAGTGGCCTCTGCAGAGTGGTGGAGCTGGACTTGAATCCAGAACTAGTGCTTATGACTGTCCTGTGATAGTGCCTTTCTTTGTACCACTTTCTTTCCATTAGTTGGACCAACTGATTCTCCACACAGCCTCTTAACCATCTATAAAGTCCCTTGCACTGGCCGGCGCTGCAGCTCACTTGGCTAATCCTCTGCCTGTGGCACCGGCATCCTGGGTTCTAGTCCCGGTTGGGGTGCCGGATTCTGTCCTGGTTGCTCCTCTTACAGTCCAGCACTCTTCTGTGGCCCAGGAAGGCAGTGGAGGATGGCCCAAGTCCTCGGGCCCTGCACCTGCATGGGAGACCAGGAGGAAGCACCTGGCTCCTGGCTTCGGATCAGCTCAGCATGCCAGCCATTTGGGGGGTGAACCAACGGAAGGAAGACCTTTCTCTCTGTCTCTCTCTCTCTCACTAACTCTACCTGTCAAAAAAAAAAAAAAAAGTCCCTTGCACCCTCACTTATGAACCAGTCTTCCATCCTCCTCTTCTCCATTCTTTCACTTTGGGAGGACTTCCCACAGTGAGAGGGCAGGTGTACACCCTGGCTGCAGGGTCTGAGTGAGGAAGAGTTTAAGTGTGGCCAGGCTCTCTGCACTGGGCATGGGGGGGGGGGTGGCTGCAAAGAAGCAGAAGGGGGTTGAAGGATAGAGCGCAGAGTGCAGAGCTGAACAGACGCCTGGAAGACTTCAGGCAGAGCGTCTGGGTGGCACTCTTCCAGATTCCTGTTCTCTGCTTAGCCCAGGGAACTTCAGACCTGCCCCCTAAAGTATAAACGAAGAGGACAGGTAACTGTGTCCAGCCAGGACTCAAGGGTGCCTAGAGAGAGGTCACTGGTTTACTCACCCATTCATTAAAAACAGATCGAGCTTCTTAAGGATTTGGATTCAATAGGTCTACCATAAGGACTGACAATAGCATTTTTAACAAATTCAGGCTGTTCTATAGCCCACAAAATCATACCTGGCATTCAGGCTATCTTGCTTTCAAATCCTATTTCTTTTACTTGGAGGCTGCCACTTGTATATGACCTTGGATATCCCAGTTCACAGCTCAAAGTAACACAGGTTCTCAGCCCTGGCTGCACATTAGAATCACTGGGATGGATGGCTGTAGAAAAACACTGATGGCCAACAAACCTCAGCCCAGGTTTGTCGACCAGAGTCTCTGGGGGTATGGACAACTCAGGAGAGCGGACTCTGATGTTCTGCAGGGTTGAGGACTCCCCTCACCTAATCTCTAATTTCTCTGAGGGCACGCACCATACCCTGCTTCATGTTACGAGTCTCTTCTGGGCTGGGCTGAGCCTGTGTAGTAAGCACTTGCAACGGAATGAAACATTTCCTCCCATTTCAGTTCAGCTTATGGGCACATGATACTGCCCCGGAAGTTGGAATCTTTTGCCCAAAGACTCTTCCCTGTGGCCTTTCTTCACCATCTTTTTAAAGTTAGATCTTAGAGGTCTGTGTGTAGCACCTGTTATCAGGGCGAGGGGAGAGCAGCACTGTTACAGCACAAGAGCTGAGAGTCCTGGGGTGGACGGCCCGGCCTGTGTCACCGGGAGAGCCAAGAAGGCTGCACCCATCAGTCTTTGGTTGCTGAAGTCCCACGGCTGCTGGTGGCAGAGAGGCCAAGGAGAATCTCCCAGGATGGCACTTCTTTCCTTTATAGCTTCTTGGTGCCATGGAGGACAAGTGGGGGCAGGCCTGGCCTCAAGCAGAATCCTGAAGCCCAGGAGGATCCCTGAGATGCCCTGTCTCTTTCTTCCTCCTTTAATTACCAGTGACCCCTGGACCCTGCCCCCTTTCCAGAGGATGCTGTGCCCAGGCCTTTTCTCTTTCTCTTCCTCCAAGCCTGCTCCTAAGAAAGGCAGTAAATCAATTTATACTAGGTAGATTACTTCTAATCAAAATTAAGTGTACTACTCAGCCAAGAGGTTTTTGTTTGTTTTTAAGTCAAAGAGGAGTGAGCTGTCATTGTGGACTAAGCTTTTCAGAAAGTGTTAGGGGTTCCTTCTGAATTCCTAAGATGACAGAGTCTGTGCAGAAAGATCGGTGATGTGCAGCACATCTCTTTCTGGAGAGGCTGCTGCCTGTTTTAGAGAAGAGGGGATTTTGCCTGGGGAGCCCACCTCAAGACACCTGCTGGGAGATGCCAACAGAAGGTCTCACATGTTCCCCGCTCTGCTCCTGCCAGATGTGGACGAGTGTGTGGAGGGGACTGACAACTGTCACATCGATGCCATCTGCCAGAACACCCCGCGGTCCTACAAATGCATCTGCAAGTCTGGCTACACGGGAGATGGCAAACACTGCAAAGGTGAGGCTGGGAGGGTGCCCAGAGAAGGGTGACCTGTGGGAAAAGGGAAACCAATGCATTGCCCTCAGTTAGCCACACTGGACACAACACCCAGCACTGAAATCTCTGGGGGCAGTGCATCTTCCCAGAGGGTGCTATTTCCTAGTTTGCACAAGGGTGCCATCAGGTTAGCTGAGCCTCTCTGCTGGGACAGTTCACAGCCCCACAACTCAGCTGGGGCGGGAGCATCAGAATCATGGGACTAGGGCAGTTTAGATCCTTACACCACACCAGCAAAGGATGGGAACAGAAAATGTACCTCAGGGGAATTCCTACTGTAAACAAACACATCTTCCCCTCATAATTAAAGCAATGCAAATTAAAGTAGCCTTGAGATACTATTTTAGATTTGTGAACTTCAGTGCTGGTGAGACTTCCACAGGCAAGGTAGAGACTCATTAACTCCTAATGGCATAAACTGGGAAGTACAGTTGTCCGTCAGTATCTACAGGGGATTGGTTCCAGGTCGTCCCCACCCCCACTAGAAGGAGAGCAGACTCCACAGATGCCCAGATCCCTCAGATAAAGTGCTGTGGTATTTGCACATAACACATGCACATTCTCCTGTACACTTTACCTCATCTCCAGATTACCTAAAATGCCTAATGTAAATTAAGTGCCATGTAAATAGGTATACTTGTCATTTAACAATGACAAGAAAAAAGTATGTATGTCTTTGGTACAGATACACTTATTTTTCTTCGAATATTTGTGATTGTGGTTGGTTGAATCTGTGGATGCAGAACCCCTGGAGGGCTAATTTAATTTGAGAAATCTTTAATTTAATTTAAGGAAACTAATTTAATTTAAGGGTTCTTAAAAGGTATTTTATAACTTTCAACCCAGGAATTTTATTCTTGGGAACTTATTCAAAAGAAATTTAAAGAAACAAAATATTTGGGGTAAATATGTTCTCAAATGCATTATTTTTGATATTAAATTAAATGAAAGAAACATAAGTGCCTAACAATGGAGAAAAAGGATTAATGTTATAATATGGCAACACAATGGAATATTCTGCCACCGTATACAATGGTCATTAGAAAGACTGGATGGAGGCCGGCGCTGCGGCTCAACAGGCTAATCCTCCACCTTGCGGCACCGGCACAATGGGTTCTAGTCCTGGTCGGGGTGCCAGATTCTGTCCCAGTTGCCCCTCTTCCAGGCCAGCTCTCTGCTGTGGCCCGGGAGTGCAGTGGAGGATGGCCCAAGTGCTTGGGTCCCTGTACCCACGTGGGAGACCAGGAGAAGCACCTGGCTCCTGCCTTTGGATCAGTGTGGTGCGCCAGCCGCAGCGCACCTGGCCGCAGCGGCCATTGGAGAGTGAACCAATGGCAAAGGAAGACCTTTTTTTCTCTCTCTCTCTCTCTCTCACTGTCCACCCTGCCTGTCAAAAAAAAAAAAAAAAAAAAAAAAAAAAAGACTGGATGGAGATGTGAGAAAAAATGGGCTTAGCTGAAAATCTGCAAAATGTAAAATAGTTTGTAGGCTATGACATGACCATGAAAACACAAAAATGCACACAGAGGTTGTATTTTAAAATAAAGTAACTGCAAGGCTGAGCCCTCGGGTGGACAGTGCAGGGCCCGAGGTGGGGTCAGCTGTCCCAGCTTCTCTTTGCCCACAGACGTGGATGAGTGTGAGCGGGAGGACAACGCAGGTTGCGTGCATGACTGTGTCAACATCCCTGGTAATTACCGATGCACCTGCTACGACGGATTCCACCTGGCACACGATGGACACAACTGTCTGGGTGAGCAAGGGAGAAAGGGGTTGGGGGCGGTGGGATATTTTGCAGGGAAGAGGATGCTTCCAGCATTTCCCATTTCCCAGGCAAGGAGGGGAAAGTAACTTCAAAGAGCTACATTCCCACAAGGGGGCAAGGACAGTCTCCTCTTTGGGTCTGGCCTCTAAGGATGAAATAATCTTGCTGCTGGATGAAAAATAGCAGAGGTGATCCTGCTAGGAAGAGCTCGCAGGCTGAGGGCCAGGAGACGAGAACAGTGAGCGTGGTCACAGTGGATGAACAGAGTAGGAAGATGACTTGGCTCTAGATAAATCCTGGTTCTGCTGCTTACTAACTAGTTGTAGGCCCTTGGGCAAATCAGCTAATCTCTGGAAACCTTAGCTTCCTCATCTCTCAAATGGCAACAGCAGTAACCTACTCAGAGGCTGCTGGGTGGATCCCCGTGAGAGGATATGTCTAAAGAGCCCTGTCCAATCCCTAGTACATAGTAGGTGCTCAACAAGTGGGAGAAATAGTGTTCCTGATGAGTGTGGTGATGTGGCTCCCCAGGGCACAGGGAAGCAGCAGCATCAACAACTGAATGGGCCTCTGTTCCCCCTCTCCCCACTGAGAAATGGAGGAAAAATCTTGGCCAGAGTAGCTGAACTGTGAGGTTGGAACAGAAGGGGACAAATAGAGGGATGGAATGTAGGATGGGGCAAAAGCAGGAAGACAGTGCTGGGGAAGCCCAGGCATAGCAAGAGATAGGGCAGACACAGGAGCAAACCTGAGGAAGGTATACCTCCTTAGCTTATCTAGCAGGTGCACCTCACAGGCAAGAGCCAGCTGGATCCAGGTCTCCCTGCTCTTAGCCAGAAGGGGAAGAGAGGATTTTTAGAGCCTCAGCAGAAAAGATGGGAAGCAAGAGGCTGATGAGTGCCCCAGGAGGCCAAATTCTAGTTGCTCCATTTGGCAACCAATCTCCCTGATGCCTCCTGGGCCAAGGCAAACTGAGAAGGGCTACGGACGTGGGAGGTCAGTAGCTAGCATAGGGATGGAGTCAAGCACTGAAGCTTGGCTCTGGGACTTGGGGGTTGTGATTTGGGGGTGAGAGCCTACTCTTCCCCCTCCCATCGAGGGTGTGGCCTGGCAGTTCTCCCCCTATCCCTCCCCGCCAAGCTGCCAGACTGTGTTTTGTTAAACCAAAATAGGAGAAAGGCTGGGGAATATGGCAGCAAGCCCAGGCATGGGGGAGGGGGGAAAGGACAGGGCTGTGGCCTGTCCATAGAAATGGTCCCCGCCACACAAGGAATTAAGGCCCAGCTGCCTTTACCCGGCATGTCCCTCCAACCTCAGCACCATGGCCATAGGCTCTTCTTGAACTCGGAACCGTTCCTAGGTTCCTTGATCCCCTGGCTGCTCATCACAACCAGCAGCCGCCTCCATTTACCTCTCCCTGACCCTCTTCCCCACCTCCATCCTCGTCTTCATCACTGTTGCTCTTTTCTGAGCACCTCTGCCCCTGGGACCCAGTTTCCCCAGGTGAAGGAAGGGAAGGAACGTCTTTACCAGCGAGAGCCAGGTTCAAATGCCTCCCCTTGCCTAGTTCCCCAGGTATGCCCTGTTTGGGCGGCCTCATCACATTCACTGGAGTGTTAGCTGACAAGGAGCTGGGTTGGAGCTGACGTGTCTGGCCTAAGGCTGGGCTTGGGAGGTAGGAGGCTGGATTCTTAAGACTGTCTTCAGCCCCCTCTCACCCTGCACCTTGGTCTGCACCCCATGGCCCCACCTATTGCCTGTCCTGCACAGACGTGGACGAGTGTGCCGAGGGTAACGGTGGCTGCCAGCAGAGCTGCGTCAACATGATGGGCAGCTATGAGTGCCACTGCCGGGAAGGCTTCTTCCTCAGCGACAACCAGCATACCTGCATCCAGCGGCCAGAAGGTCAGCCCGTGACCTGGGAGGTCCCTGGGCCTGCCCTCCCCAGGCTTCCCTCTCTACCTGTCCCTCACCCTCCTTCCTCAACTCTGCTAACTCCTTCTCTTGTCCTCCGGTTTGATCACATCCTAAGTGCACCATGGACAGATACTCCAAAATAGAGCAAAATGTGGGGAATTAATTTGGGGCTGGGGTCATTTGGAATTGAGGCGACTGTAGTGTGTCCAAGGTCAATGTTTTCCTAACTGCAGGCCTTTGAGCCTCTCTAAGCTCCAGCTTATCCGAGGGCCCCATCAATGCTGTCCTCCTCGCACTCAATTGGGAGTCAGGCAGGGAGAGTGGGGCTTATGTTGTTCTGCTCTGTGACTCTTCTCCCCACCCCAACCCAGTGTGACATCATCCCTGGGGGCAGTGACTCTAATTCATCTTTGTATCCCCAGTACCTTACACACTGCCCTGCACACAGTTGGAGCAAAATCACATGTTTGTTGGGTAAAATCACATAGTAAGTGTACCAGTTACTCCCCACTCACATAATATACCTGATTGGTATTTATCTTCTTCCCAATTTGACAGGAAGAGAGTGCATCTTGTCTGGGTCCTTACTAAGTCCACTCTGTCCCTGGCACAGTGCCAGGCAATTGTTGGACCGCAGTTCAGGTGTTGAAAGGACAGTGTGATTGGGCAGGCTTTCTCTGGGATGGGTATCTGCTCCTGTTACACCAATCAGGATGGCTTTCAGCACTGCTGGGTAGCACCCCATTTTGTGGGTCTGCCCCTGCAGGGAAGACTCCTTGTGTTGCAACCTCAGAGAATTCTTCTAATTTCTGAGGCCCCCAAATGCCCCTTCTAGCCCTTCCTCCCCCAGGAGGGAGACAGGCCATGCACCCCCTCCTCTTCCCTTTTAGAAGGAATGAACTGCATGAACAAGAATCACGGCTGTGCCCACATCTGCCGCGAGACCCCAAAGGGAGGAATCGCCTGTGAATGCCGCCCTGGCTTCGAGCTCACCAAGAATCAACGGGATTGTAAATGTGAGATTCCTGGGATGGCAGCAGAGGGAAGGGTGGACAAAGCAGCAAAAAGACAGGGCTGGGAGGGAAAGGGAGCAGGGGAGGGACTAGAGAAGAGCACCAGTTGCCACGCCGTGGCACTGTGGCACTCAGTGAGGAGAGAGCTGACAGGCCTCCTGCCCTCTCTGCAGTGACGTGCAACTATGGTAACGGTGGCTGCCAGCACACATGTGATGACACAGAGCAGGGGCCCCGGTGCGGCTGCCATGTCAAGTTTGTGCTCCACACGGACGGGAAGACGTGCATCGGTGGGTGAGGCCAGGGGAGAACTCAGTCTGCCTGTGATGGGGGTGGGTGGGGACCCTCGGGAACCAGGGCGAGGAGGGGAGCACAGGGGCCCAGAGATTGGACACAAAGTGACTGATGAGGGAGTTGAACACCCGGACAGTGGCAGGTCCAATGAGGGACAACCTGGAGAGAAACCGATGGCGCTCACCTGAGCCTCTGCCCGATTCACTGGTTGCATCACCCACCCTGAGAGCTTCACTGGCCTCTTTATCCCATAAAGTGTGGCCAAACTGGAGTAATTCGCAGAGGTGCTTGTTGACGGAGGCTACAGTGGGAAGGGGGCAGAGCACGGGGGAAATGTAGCTGGCTGGGCCTGGCTGGCGCCCTGGTGACTAGTGTGGCGAGATGGAGCTGGCCCAGCCCACTACCCCTACTCTGAACTGATGCTGACAGTGTTCCTTCCTGCAGCAACCAACCCTCAACAGAAAAGTGGGTTTCCTGGCTCCAGCACCCTCTTCCTCTCCAGCCTTTCTTCCCTCACTCTCCTCCTGTGTGCCCCTTCGTTCTCTCTTCCAGACCTCAGTGGTTCACACTCTCAGCTCCACCTGTCATGGTCTCACTTCCTCACCACCTCCAGTCTTCCATCCCGCTCACCCTACTTTGAGGCTCTCTTAAGACCTGTTTCCCTTTTCCTGAACTCCTAGGTCTTACCTCACGTATCTTCAGGAACCTCAATTTCCTAAATTCCTGGTTCCCTGGGTCTTTAGGTCATTAATGCTGAGAAGATGACAGGACGAGGTGAGCCCGTGCAGAGGAGAGGTGGGAAATAAACAGGAGAGGAGAGGCTGTGTCCGCAGGCAGGCAGGAGGCAGGCTTGCTCTTGGCATGGGTGTCTGTGGGCAGCTGTTCAACTGGTGGCCCTGACACGTTGGGGATGGGGAGGTGTGAACAGTCATTCTGGGTGAGGTCATGCATGTCAGACGTGAGAACCAGCCCCTCCTACCCTCCACCACCAGAGGCCTGCCCCCCCCCCCAGGAACAGGGGAGCAGGTGATGCTCTCCCAGGTCCCCCTCAGGCACCTGCTCGAGATTCGCACGGCCAGTTCCCAAGTGTGTCTTCAGTTAAGACCCCTCCTGCTGCACGTTTCCCTCTGGATTCACTTTTCAAAGCCCACAGAACATTTTTGATCGTCACTTTGCCTTCTCTGGGCTACTTTTTTCCCAGCTCCTTTCATTTTTCCTCGTAGGTCTAATTCTTCTACTTGCCAACCTCCCACACTCCCCTGGACGTATTCCCACAGCCCAGAGCCTCCCCAAGACACAGCAATGGCCCCCCAGAAAAACTGCATGAATCAGGACAGAGTGCAGGGCACACAGACACAAGGGCCTGACCCCGCTCTGGTTCCCTTCTGTTCGGACAGCCCGTGACACGGCTGCTCGAGTTCTTCTCTAAACCAAGGTTCATCCCGCCACCTGGGCCCCGGGTGCCTGAAGCAGAAGAGGGCTCATGAAGCTGTCCTAGGGTTCCAGCTCCCCCTCCTCTTCTCCCTTAGAACTTTCCTTACCTTGCCCTTTATCTCACTTTTCTCACCAGCCCTGGGAGGAGGAAACTTCGTCGGAGTCAGCCTGACACTTGGAGTTAGTGGGGAGACACAGGGTACAGTGTAGCCGAAAGCGTGGACATGGGATTTGGGACTTGGCTGTTTGTAAGACCCGAGGCTGCCTCCCAGCTTTGTCACTCACGTGCTGTGTGACACTGGGCCTGTGACTGCCCCTCTGAGGCTCAGTTTCTCAGTCCCTTGGTGGGACTCTGTGAGGATGCCAGGCAGGACAACGCTGAGGAACGACTCTGTTGTAGGGTTCCAGGGCTCATTTGGGCGTTAGTGGTGTGGGCTTACGGGGGGAGGAGGGGTAGGGAGGGGTCTGGGGCCCAGTGGGCCACAGTGGCTCCCGCCCAGCATCTAAACAGCTTTTTTACAATGTCAAACAGGGGAAAGGCGGCTAGAGCAGCACATCCCCACTCAGGCCGTTTCTAATGGTAAATATGTCTGCTCTCCCCGCTTACTCTCACTGGCTTGCTAGGGGAAGGGCTAACCTGCTGGGGCTCCCACTAACCGCATGCCCATCAGCCTGCCCGCAGGACTGTCCTGGCAGCCGGGCACTGGGCCCACTGGGAGACAGGAAACCTAAGTCTCTAAGGACTGGCCTGGGAGCCTTCGTGTTGATCTTGTCTTCCTTTGTCCCTCACACTCTTCCTCTTCTGCTCCTTCCTCCCACACCCACTTCCTAACACGCCCCCTCCCAGCCCTCTGCCCCTCCCCACTCACTCCTTCTCAGTTAAAGATCCAGCTAGCACAACCATCTTACCCACCGTGCCCGCTGTGCACTGAGATGGGGGTGCAGTAGGGTTACGTGCCGTCCCTTCCTTGAGATGCCTTCCCTGGGTTCTTACCCACATTCATTCCCAGTACCAGCACCATGCACCATTCTGGTTAAGAGCACAGCATCTGAGTTGGGACAGAGTTGAGTGTGAATCCTGCCTCTGCCACTTTCCGCCTGTATGACCTCAGGCAAGCTACTTTCCTCTGTGATTGTCAGTTCATTTTTCTGTAAGACAAGGAGACGAACGGTCCTCCCTTCAGGTTGCTGTGATGATTCAGACAGTGTGTGTGGTGCACCTGTAAGCACCTGGCATGGAGTAACTTGTGGCTCTAATTCTGCAGCCTTGGAGAGCAAGGGGTGAGGCTGTGTGTGCCCTGGGCTGCCCCACCTGCTCTGCTATGGAGTATGCTGTCCTGCAGAGGCAGGCAGCCATGCCTGGTATTGTGGTCTAGCTGGGGACAGACGGCCTGTCAGCTCTCCTGCTCCCAGCCCTGGATCCTTCAGAAGCTACCTAGACCCGGCCCAGGATCTCTGTTCCCTTGTCTTGGGCCCAGGGCTTAGTGGACTTCTTCTTATGCTAACAGCACTCTTGTTGGGGGAGCTGGGCTTGGGGAATTTCAGGAACAACTACAGTGAGAATGACACAAGGGGATCCCACTGTGGCTCTTCCCAAACCTGGGCATGATGGCCAGGAACCCAGTGCCAGGCGTCTTCTGGAGCCCTGGCCTTGCTGCTTCTGTCATAGTGACAAGAGTTGGGCTGAGTGTCAGGTCTCAGAGATTCCAGAAGATGGTAGTGCTGTCCAGTGCTTTTCTCATTCAGTTTCCATTTGAGAATCACTACTGGAGGCCTTGGGATTCTCCCTCTCAGGGGAGAATGCTACCCCCCCCCCCCAAATGGGCTACCCCTCCACAGCATCAGGGCACCTGTCAGGAACTTGCACTATTTGAGCTGATCGCTTTTCCTCAGACTCACCTGACTACCGAGCTGCTCTCTAAACCTGTTTTTCTTCTGCTCTGAATTCAGAAAACAGTGAGGAGAGTGGTACAGCCACACTCCCCCACCTCCGAGCTCTTGAAAAGCTTAGCAGCCAAGAGGGAGCCACGCAAGACTTAGCTGAAAAAAGGACTTTCGTTTTGTCAAACTCTGAGGTCCTCACACTCTTTCACCCACCTTTCCACACCCTCTGGATTCTTTTTCTCTTTTTGCCCCTTGCCCTAACCTACATCTCTCCCCATTGCCATTGGGAAAGTAAAACAACACAGCCAGCAACTAGAGGGAGGCTTGGGAGGAACTGGAGGAAGATGACCCAGCGTGTGCTGTCTCCTCTGAGGGTGAACAGTCGTCTGGGACTGGGATCTTTCTCAGGATAGCTGGGCAGGGAAGAAGGGGCATGAAAAGAGATGGCGTCCCTCAGTGGGCGTGGGAGGCACCAGGCACACTCTTCCCACCCCACCCACTCTAAGACTGTCCCACATCCCTGCCCCATGAGATGTTCAGTGGTAAGAGGCAATTCCTATCTGTCCCTCTGGTTCCCTGGCCGCCAGAAACCCCCTCACTCGGCTCCCATCCCTCCCTGCTCCCCCTCACCCCCTCCACCCCCTCAGCACATTCCTGCCTGACAGCTCTGGCTTGTACCTGCCTCACTGCTGTCCACCTTGTTTCAATCAAGCAGGGGGCAGGGACGTGGACTGCTTGGCTGCACTTGTGAGGGGATGGGGGCTGGGAGTGATGGGAGGAAGGGGGCTGGGAGCCGGCAGCCGCTGCTTAATACTCCTCCTAAAGCACAGGGAGGGAGCAAGGCCTTCCCTCAGGCCTCCGTGGTTTCCACAGCCCCGAGCTGGGAACTCCTCTAGGCTACTAACCTGGTTCCCATCCCCAACTCCCTCCTAAACAGAGACCTGTGCTGTCAACAATGGGGGCTGCGACAGTAAGTGCCACGATGCAGCCACCGGTGTGCACTGCAGCTGCCCTGTGGGCTTCATGCTGCAGCCAGACCGGAAGACCTGCAAAGGTAAGGACTTGAGAGGACGGGAGCACAGAGCCCCTGGTAAGGGGCTGAGGTTGGGACCAGAGCTGGGTGGTACCCGTTATAGGATGTCTCAACCCCTTTTATGAAGAACCCGGGGTGTGGCTAAGAGCTGTCTCCTATATACTTTTCCCATCTAAGTTCAAGGGGCACAAAAGTCCACCCCGTTCCTTAGTGTCCCCTGCCCCATCTTTACCTCTTTTCCCTACCCATCCCCATTCCCCTGTGGGTCTTTGTGTCCCTGGGTCTGAAAGGCCATCTGAGCCCTGGCTGTGCAAGAGGTCACAGGTGTGGCTCAGAACCTTCTTAACCCACATTCCCTAGACCTCCCAGGAGGCTCGGGGTGGGCGTGGCGGTGGGGTGTGCCGGCTCCCTTGGGAAGGTGTACTGGCCAAAGGAAGACTAAGAGGGTGGTCGGGAGCACTGATGCTGGAGTTCACATCCCACTGGCTGCTGGGTTCAGATCCCAGCTCTGTGATTCTGGGCCAGTTGCTTAACATTTCCATGCCTCAGTTTCCCCACAGTGCTTGCCTCACAGGTGTGTGGTAAGGATTAGATGAGTCACTGTATAGGAAGCACTTAGAACAGAGCGTGGCAAACGGTAAACACTTTGTGTTGGCTGTTATTATGGTATAATCTCCCACAGTGCCCATTCTATTTCCCCTGCCTTTTAATTATCCAGGTCAGGGGGAGGGTGGGGAAGAGGGAGGAGGAGAAAAGGGAGGGCAGCCATACTGAAAATAATGATTCATCAGGTCTGTGTCCCCCGGTCATAAGGAGTGGGGACTCTGAGGAGGACTGGGCTGGTTCTTTGTGTCTCTTGGCCAGACAGCTGCGAGGGGAGGAGGGGGGCGGAGCGGGGGAGGGCTGGGGCAGCAGGTCAGCCCTGCGAGCCCAGAGGCTTCCTGCTGGGAAGGACTGTTGACAGGTATGCTGAGAGTGAAGTGGAAGGCTGCCCTCCCTGCCCCCTTCCCCCAAGTCGGGCTGAGTAGCCTGGGTCCTGTCTGCCACCAGCTTAGGGAACTTGACCTCAGGAAGGAAGCTGCTCACCCACCCCCTTTTCCCTTACTGGTGCTGAAAGCTGCCTCGGGCCTGAGTCTCTCCAGACCTCTCCCAGCCGGCCCCCTGCCTGGCCCCCCAGCCCTCCCCCACCAGCTGCCCAGCCTGACTGGCTCTCCTGAAGGTCCTCCCTCGCCTGGCCTCCTCCCCAGCTCCTCCCAGGAGGGCAGCCCCTTCCCAGCGAGTCCCTTTGAACTCCCCACCTTTCCCTGGCCCCCTCAGGGCTCTTGTCAGGGCCCTTGTGACAGGGCTGGGAGACAGGAGAGGGAGGATCCTACCTACCAGACGTCTCAGGAATGACCTTCAGCTGGAGAGCACAGGTCATGGACTGGCCTGTAGGTCAGGTGCCCAGCTGCTCCCTGGTCCCGGCAGTTCCCTGAGGGCCTTACTCTGGTGCCCATCTGTCCCCTTCTAAGAGGACTCCGTCTCAGAAGACACTGACAGGAGCGTGAGACAGGAGCAGTGGGGCGGGCCCTCCTTTTTCCCCTGTGTCTGGGAGGGAGGCAGAGATTTCGTCTCCTTGCTTCTTTCCAGCCTTCAATATTATCTTCCATTCTGTTTTGTCCTGCTTGCCCAGACATAGACGAGTGCCGCCTGAACAATGGAGGCTGTGACCACATTTGCCGCAACACAGTGGGCAGCTTTGAATGCAGCTGCAAGAAGGGCTATAAGCTTCTCATCAACGAGAGAAACTGCCAGGGTGAGCGGGCTTGGGTGGGAACTTTTAAGGAGGAAAGAGGTCTGGAGTCTGAGAAACTCAATAGACACTGTGGAGAGGCTCTGGAGAGCGCCGTGCTGTGAATTAGCAAATGGTACCACTTCCTCTTGGCGAGCCAGCTCCACGCTGGAGCACACATCCTGGCAACTCACATCCCCCAGCTGCTACCCTTGGCAGAGTACGACCTGCCTGACCACACAGAGTAGCCCAGATCCGCACGCAGCACGTCTCGCAGTTACTGACTTCAAGGACTCCAAATGGAGGGGACCTCGCTCAACCACTGATCCAAGGGCTGGGTTACAACTAGGGGCACTTTCAGCTCAAGGGGGAGAGCCAGGGCCTCTCATCTGGGCCCCTTACCCACGCAAGGGTCAAATGCCCCAAGATAGATTCAGTGGCTGGAATCCTTGCTCTTCCAGATATAGACGAGTGTTCCTTTGATCGCACCTGTGACCACGTATGTGTCAACACACCAGGAAGCTTCCAGTGTCTCTGCCATCGTGGCTACCTGCTGTATGGTGTCACTCACTGTGGGGGTAAGCCAGCAAGCTTGCGACTCCCGGCCCCTCTCACCTCACCCTGGGTGCACGTGCCATGTCTGTAGCCACTGTAATGAAATGCAAGGGATGAAGACAGTCTCTGAAGACCAGCGGGTGACAGGAACACAGGGAACAGAACCCTACCTCCAGAATTTCTCTCTCATCCCCTTCACTGTCCCCAGAACACTATACTCAGCTCTCACATGACAGTCCCACTGGTAGGTAGTTGTGGGAGGCTTTTAAAAGGAGATCAAGCTGTTGGCTCCTTCTGAACAAATTTTACAGAGTACACTAAGGTATGGCTAACTATAGGCACAATGCTGTCCAGTAGATCTCTAGAACTTACTCATCTCGCATAATTTAGGGTGCCTGGAACTAACCAAAGGTCTTTACTCACTGCCCATACCGTGGCTCCCACTGCCCCCCACCATTTGTGTCTCTGTTCCTTCCCCCAGATGTGGATGAATGCAGCATCAACCGAGGAGGTTGCCGCTTTGGCTGCATCAACACTCCTGGCAGCTACCAGTGTACCTGCCCAGCAGGCCACGGCCGGCTGCACTGGAACGGCAAGGACTGCACAGGTGGGCAGTGCCCTCTGCTGGCTGAAGCTGGCACTGCAGTCTCAGGGGGTAGTTGGGGTCCTGAAAAGCTGAAAAGCCACGCTAGGGAGAGTATGAGATGGAAAGGGCTGGAAAATTTAGCCACTGGAAGTTTCTGGCAAATAATTCCCTCATCAGGCTCCACGGGTACAACAGTACCCAAGTAAGGGAGATCGGGGAGAGGAATGTGCCATCTCCTCAGGCCTCTCTTCCCTTCCTAGAGCCAGTGAAGTGTCAGGGCAGTCCTGGGGCCTCGAAAGCCATGCTCAGTTGCAACCGGTCCGGCAAGAAGGACACCTGTGCCCTGACCTGCCCCTCCCGGGCCCGATTTTTGCCAGGTACATGGGAAGAGGGTGTTGGGGGGCTTGGCGGGTGAAGGGAGGAAAGGCTGGCAATTTGGGCAGCTCCTCCGCTCCCCCTGGATTCCACCTCCGGGGGTGGTGTTGGGAGGGCAGGTCAGGGTGGTAACAGGCCCTCTCTCTCAGAGTCTGAGAATGGCTTCACAGTGAGCTGCGGCACTCCCAGCCCCAAGGCTGCTCCAGCCCGAGCCAGCCAACATGGGAACAGCACAAACTCTAACCAATGCCATGGTGAGCACCAGTCCAGAAGTTTTGTTACCACCCTATTCTCTTGAATTAGCCCCTTAGTGCTCTTCTTCATCCATCCCTTGTTTGCTCTGTAATCCCCCTGCCCCGCTGCCTTGCTCCCTCTGAGCCCCTTGACTTTCATGATCTCACTCTCCCAGCCAAGCTTCTGACTCACTGCCCAGCTTCTCAGCACCCTCCCCTGCAGCCCGCACCCTCACGGGACCCCCAGCCTGTGCTGAGCTTCTACCATCCCTCTAGAGACTGCAGTGCTGTCAGTGAAACAGCGGGCCTCCTTCAAGATCAAGGACGCCAAATGCCGTTTGCACCTGCGCAACAAAGGCAAAATGGAGGAGGCTGGCAGAATTCCAGGGCCAGGTCTGGACTGGGGACCCCACTCTGATGGGCCAGTGGGCCACCAAACCCTCCCGGGCCCTTGACTCCACTGCTGCGGGAGCTCTCTTCCCAAAACCCACCAGCACCCAGCACTCTGGAGACAGCAAGGTCAAAGCAGGCGTAGGCGGAGGGCCCGAGAGAGTCCCACATTCCCCTCTCCCAGCTCCTCAGTATCTTAGACTCAAAGGGCACCGAGAGTGCAGTCAGGGATCCAGCACGGTTCGTCTGGGTTAGGGAGGGAAGTGAGAGCTGGGGTGGGCACTTGCCCTGTCCCCAGAGGTGCCCCCCGGGGTTGACAAGGCCTCTCCTCCAGGTGGTGCCCCCTGCTCTGACTGCCAGGTTACCTTCATCCACCTCAAGTGTGACTCCTCTCGGAAGGGCAAGGGCCGGAGAGCCCGGACCCCTCCAGGCAAGGAGGTCACCCGGCTCACCCTGGAACTGGAGGCAGAGGTCAGAGCCGAAGAAATCACAGGTGGGACTGGGGTACTGTTGGGAGGAGGGCCAGAAGGGGACGAGAGAGCTGGGGAAACCACAAGTCTCAGCAGCGAAAGGAAGGGACAAAGCCTGTCCTCGGGCAGATCCTGCCTGACGCCTCTCCCAACAGCTGGTCCCTCTCACCATGCCCTGCCCGCCCCCTGCCCTCTGCTCACACTGCTTTCTCTCCTTCCCTGACTCACACTGCCATCCACCACCAGCGGGCTGTGGGCTGCCCTGCCTCCGGCAGCGGATGGAACGTCGACTGAAAGGGTCCTTGAAGATGCTCAGAAAGTCCATCAACCAGGATCGCTTCCTGCTACGCCTGGCAGGCCTTGACTATGAGCTGGCCCACAAGCCAGGCCCAGCACCCGGGGAACGAGCAGAGTTGGTGGAGGCCTGTAGGCCTGGGCAGCACCGTTCTGGGGCCAAGTGTGGTAAGGGAGCTTGATGGGGGCAGGGGAGTGGGGAAGGCCCAGCTCGGGCCTGGCTCAGAGCAGGACCCCTTAGGGCCTCAGCTGCATCTCTCAAACTGTGAGGCAGCCAAGACCCTCTGACCCACCACCCTCCCTTCCCAGGGTGAACTCTATAGAGAGGTACCAAGCAGGGCCTGCAACTCTCTTGCAGTTTTGAACCCCACCCCCACCCTCACCCCCACCACTTCCCAAGCAGGATTCTGTTTGTTCTCTGACAGAGATTCTCCCCAAATCTGAGGGAGCGGGAAGGGGAGTCCCTGGCCTGGGTGGTGGGAAAAAGGGGGGTGGGTGGCTAGCACGGCCGACTCTCCCTCAGTCAGCTGCCCGCAGGGAACGTATTACCACGGCCAGACGGAGCAGTGTGTGCCATGCCCAGCGGGCACCTTCCAGGAGAGAGAAGGGCAACTCTCCTGCGACCTTTGCCCTGGAAGTGATGCCCACGGGCCTCTTGGAGCCACCAACATCACTACGTGTGCAGGTGCCAGGGGAACAAACAATACAGAGTGGGGAAGGGTGGGATTTCCCAAAGGGCGGACCCAGGCTCTAGGCCACTCTCCTAGTTAACATTCTGTCCGTATGCCTCTGTCCCCTGAAACCGGGTGACCCCATGGGGGTGACTCAGGACCATCCCCATCAGAGTGGGACCCTTGGTTCATTCCAGGTCAGTGCCCACCTGGCCAACACTCCACAGATGGGTTCAAACCCTGCCAGCCATGTCCACGTGGCACCTACCAACCTGAAGCAGGACGGACCCTGTGCTTCCCATGTGGTGGGGGCCTGACCACCAAGCATGAGGGGGCCATCTCCTTCCAGGACTGTGACACCAAAGGTGAGGGGGCTGCGCCACTGGGGACTCTTCAATCCCAGGTGCTCCCCAAAAGACCTCCTCAGGTTCCCAGAACAGACCTGGACAGGTTGTCCCACCATTCTCCCCAAACCGAGAAAGGCCCAGCTGCCTGACCGACCACGCCGTCCTCTTCCAGGACCTGTCCTGGCCCTCTGCTAGTCCCAGGCCTGAGAATCAAGAGTAACAGTCTGCGTTGCAGATCCGTTAACTCTGCTTTGGTGAACTAGAGACACAGTCCCCCTCCATTCCCACATGAGTTTCTGTACAGGTTTGGCACAGTGCTCAGTGCCTGAAAGAAAAGGACTGGCACTGTAGCCAACCAGTCTGTGAGGTTGGTTTTTCCCTGGACTTTGAAGTTCTGACATGACGGGAAAAGGTGGGGACCCTGAAAGAAACTTTGGAGTCTTCCACCTGCGGATTCTCTGTGAAGAACTGCCCCTGCCGCACCCTGACGCCTGCCTCTCCCCCTTGCCTGCAGTCCAGTGCTCCCCAGGGCACTACTACAACACCAGCATCCACCGCTGTATCCGCTGTGCCATGGGCTCCTATCAGCCGGACTTCCGTCAGAACTTCTGCACTCGCTGTCCAGGAAATACAAGCACTGACTTTGATGGCTCTACCAGCGTGGCCCAGTGCAAGAGTATGTGGCAGGCTAGGCTGTGGGAAGCGGGATAGAGAGGCCGGCGGTGGGGAGTGGGGTAGGGGTGGCGGCAGGCAACGGGCAGGAAAGAAAGAAGAGCAGAGAAGAGGGTGGGTGAGCAGGGAAGTTCCATCCTCCACCTCTCCGCAGCCCAGGCAGTACTGAGGCCAGTTGCTAGGCTGGGTACTAAAGCACCCTCTCCCTGGGGACAGCTAATGAGGCAGCAGGGGGAAGTGAGAAGAGCTGGTAGGGAGTAAGAAGGAAGGAGCGCCCAGACCGGGGGCGGGACGAACTCCAGGGAGGCTGCCCGTGGGTCTGACCTCCACCTCAGAACCCTTCAGCCTCCCCACTGAGTTCCCTTCTCGCTCTTGTTCCACCTGCCCGGCTTGCTGCAGATCGCCAGTGTGGTGGGGAGCTAGGTGAGTTCACTGGCTATATCGAGTCCCCAAACTACCCGGGCAACTACCCAGCCGGCGTGGAGTGCATCTGGAACATCAACCCCCCACCCAAGCGCAAGATCCTTATCGTGGTACCTGAGATCTTCCTGCCATCTGAGGACGAGTGTGGGGACGTCCTCGTCATGAGAAAGAACTGTGGGTGGCTGCAGAGCTGGGTCAGGGAAGGGAAGTCCAAAACTGGCTGGGAGGGACAGAGACAGGCACGGGGAGAATTGGGACGGTGAAGTCAGCGACCTGTGAGACAGGCCCAGAAAGAGAGAAGCTGACAAAGGAGAAGATCAGTGAGTGGTTCCTGTTCAGTAGACAGCAGAGTTAAGAGAGCTAGCACTCTAACGATGTTAGGCGTGCCACGTTCCTATCCTAGCATTTTTTGCCACTCCATTCATCTAAATGTCGAATGTCACATGTGGTGGGAGAAAGAGGAGCTGTGGCAGGAGCCCAGGGCAAGTGGGGGAGGGGGGGGCATGTGTGGTGTGTGGATGGGTGTGCGTGTGTCTGTCCGGGGCTAGCCTAGCTCAGGGATCCCTTCCCCGCCCCTGTTCCACAGTCCTCACTCGATCCAGGAGGGCGCGGGTAGCCTCCCCTGCTGCTCCACTGACCTGCTGCTTGCTTTGCCAGCCTCCCCATCCTCCATTACCACTTACGAGACTTGCCAGACCTACGAACGCCCCATCGCCTTCACGGCCCGATCCAGGAAGCTCTGGATCAACTTCAAGACCAGCGAGGCCAACAGCGCCCGTGGCTTTCAGATCCCCTATGTTACCTACGATGGTGAGCAAGGGCAGCAGAGCCAGGGAGGCGGGTGAGAAAGGGCAGGCTCATGCATCTTGGGAGGGAGCCCAGGAAGCAGGAGGAGCTCCCCCTCCCAGCACCAGCCCCTCACCCCTCTGCCATCCCCACTGGGTTGTCTCTGCAGAGGACTACGAGCAGCTAGTAGAAGACATTGTGCGAGATGGCCGGCTCTATGCCTCTGAAAACCACCAGGAAATTTTAAAGGCAAGTGAATATTGACAACAACATGTAATGACGGGCAGGAGCATGCAGAGTGCTATTGTGAACCTTCTCATTTGATACATAGACTTGATCCGTGAGGGAGATGCTTTCATTGTTCCCACTTTACAGATGAGAATACTGAGGCACAAAGAGTTAAATATTTTGTCCAGTGGTAAGGCTGGGCTCTGAGCCCAACCCATCTATCTGACTGCAGCATCATCTACACTATAGTATACCTTTGGGAAAACATGGACAAGACAGGGAAGCTGAGAAGAAATGTCCCTTACCTCTTCTACTAAGAGATACAGGGATCACGAAGTACAGACAGATGCTTTTGCCTAAATCCCTTCCTTCCCTTCTGCCCTCCCCAGCAGCCCCTCCCCCAGAGAATCAGATGTAGCAACTCGTGTGTAGACTTCTTTAGGTAAAAGAAGTATTTCTAACATTAAAGAATGGACTGGATACTGTGGGACTAGGGATCCAAATTCTACTACTCCTAGTCCTAAACACAGAATTGTCCTTCATAAATAACCACTGCAAAAAAGTCCTATCTCTATTAGCAAGTTTTATATTATCATCAAAACAAAAGCCATGATGAAAACAACTTCCTAGAACTTGAAGACATCAAAGAATATAATTTCAGCAATACTTTTCAAATATTTTTAAGCATCTAAATGAGCCTTTACTTCAAGTCAAATGTGCCATGGGACTTTAATGCATAGGGTAGTACAGCTGTTCTGATTAAAGTGTGGTGATGGGCTGGAAGCCCCAGCTCTCATTCTAGAAATCCACCAATGCAGGATGAAGACTACCAGCCCGGGAGCCAGGAGGTCTGAGTTCTAAGGCACAGTACTGGCACGTGGCAGGCTCCCCACACTTCATGGTGCTACTGTAGACAGGGTAGTCAGAAAGGCCTCAGAGAAGAGACCTGAATGAGGTAAAAGGGTTGCCCATTGGAGGATCAGAGGAGGTATACTGCATGGGAGAATCTGACGTGTTCCAGAACCTCAAGGAGGCCAGTGTGGCTCAGTAGCATGAGGAAGTCAGGGGACAGGGGAGAGGGGAGAAAGAACAGAGATCACACTAAGCCAATGGGCCAGACAAGGGATCACTTCGCTCCGAGTGGAAAAGAAACCAGAGAAGTGTCTCAAATAGAAAAAAGATGCACTAATTAAAAATCCACAAAATCCCGCACAGTGTATGAGAGGACACAGGGAGAACAGTTAGGAGGCTACTCTGGTGGCCGAAGGGACAGATGATAGTGGCCTGGAGCAAGGTGGAAGCTGTGCAGACGGTGAGAAGTGGTCAGACCCTGGATATATTTTGAAGGTATAGTCAGTCAGCAGGATGTGCGCTAGTTCCAAGAGGGGCCAAGGATGGCTCCTTGGGTTGAGGACTGAGCAACAGGAGTGGAGCTGCCATGGAGCCAGCTGTGGAGTTCTGGAGGAGCAGATGATGGGGATGAGAATGCAGGGTTCACTCCAGATGTGCTCAGAGAGAGATGTCCATTAGACATCAAGAGGGGCTGCCGAGTAAAAGCCGTGTGCCTCTGTCCCACTGCTGATGCCAAGGCTGACATTGCTGCCTGCCATCCTCTGCAGGACAAGAAGCTCATCAAGGCCTTCTTTGAGGTGCTGGCCCACCCCCAGAACTACTTCAAGTACACAGAGAAACACAAGGAGATGCTGCCAAAATCTTTCATCAAGCTGCTCCGCTCCAAAGTTTCCAGCTTCCTGAGGCCTTACAAATAGTGCCCCGAAATCCAGAGATCCAGGTTTTGAAGCCCCCAGACTCCTCAGCCCTGAGCTGACAGCCCCCACCCCCAGACAAGGAACCCTCCCCTCTCTCTTTGGAGAAAAAAACATATCACTACACAGACCAGGCACTCTCCTTCTCTTCGTTTCCTTTCTTCACTGTTCTCGTTTGTCCTATGTGCTCCCTGAAAAGGCTATTCAGTGCTGGCTTTATCCCCCAGTAGGGGTGAAGGAACAGTACAGCTCATATCCCTGGGCCCAGCAGCTTCGAAGGAAGTGAGCCTAGTTGAGTACGGGGAAGGCAAAGAGGGGCTTCTGCCATTACAGGGTTGTGCCTTGCTAGTTGGGAGCCCAACTGTCCCCTGACTGTGCTCCCTAGGGTTACTCTAGCAGCCCAGGGTCCTGCCAAAGAAACCTTCGGCTTCCAAGCTTAATGCCACCAGCACTCCTCTGGGGCACATGGCTTGTGTCCTAGATCACCTACGTGGCTGGCTTTCTTATCTATACAGTCCTTTCCTTCTTCCCTCCATGTCTTTGCCCAAGGTCCACTCCATAAGGATTTACAAGTGGCCCACGTCGCTGGGCTAGTGGACACAAGCCAAATGAGGAAAGCGACAGGAATTACCATGCTGAATGTGCCACGGTGGCTCCCTGAGAGAGACTATGGCTCTGCAGGACAGATACCAGGTTCTCAAGTATCACTAAAAAAAACCGAAACAGAAAGAAAACATATTATCTAAAGGACGAGACTAGAGAACAACTGGAAGCCAGCCTCAAACACTAATGCCTTTTCTTACTTGTCTTCCCTGGCCCAGCTATCCCCTCAGCCCCACACAAGTGCTCCCTGGGGGAGCCCTTCTCCCCTTGCTGAATGTCCCTAAAGAAGCGTGGCTGTTGACCTGAAGCCAGCTGGGCTTCACCCAACAGTTGTCTTTCCCTTTGTAGCCCCAGGTGGCTTGAGGGCTCCACCAAAGAGGACCCCTGCTCTGCAGCCAGCCTGGAGCCACCTACCTCTGGCCTCAGGCTGTGGGCAACAAGAGGAGTACGTGTGCACCCGACAAGCCTCCTGCCCACCCTGTCCACATCTAATAAGTGCAATCATTTTGAGTCTATGTTGTCTAGAGGGAGGAGTTTTTGTCTTCTGGTATTGTTTTGTTTTGTTTTTTGTTTCTTTTTCTTCAATTAGAACAACCCTATTTATAGCTGCCCAGGAGTGAAGACTGTATGTTTGGAGTGGAAGAATATCAATTTTGAATCTCACGAACCTTGAGTGCTGGAGCATCTGTCTGTCTCTATTCCAGTAGCGGCCACCCAGACCTCCAGGGCCCTCAGCCGGGGGAACCCCAGGGCTGTTACTCAGAGGTATCTGATGTGTAGGATGGGAATTCTGGCAACCTGATGGAGCATTAGGAGAGGTGCATGCGTTTGTTAAGCGTATGCTGCCATCACTATGCCTCTCCATGGACTCAGCACGGACCTTCTGATTACTGAGGCCAATGGAATGGGTCAGTGATTCTCTACCCCAAATAGGGAACACCTGCACCTCTTCCCTGTCTTCATCCTATTTTCTGCTGGTGTGCACATGGAAGAGGACCAGGACAAACCACCTGGGGATGGGCTGACTCCATCCTGAGGCCAGAGACAAGGCTTGGGAGCCAAGAATACGACACAAAGTTGGCAAGGGCACCAGATATTTGCCTGACCCTGGCCACTTCCCTCTCAAAGTTCACTTCAAGCCTAGCTTTCTTGACTACTGTTTTGCAAAAGAAGAATCGAGTGCATGATGAGGCCCAGATCTTAGACACACTCTGCCCTCATTCCAGCTGCCTGTAAGATTATTTTCTATTTGCTCTTTCTAGTTTCCCCAAAGCTATAGTCCTAATCTGAGGTTACCAACAGACCCTTCAGGTCCATTTCTAGGTGACTGTCCCAAGCTATTGTTCTCCTAGGAAACTTAACTAGAGGAGCCTGATGCCCACCTTTCACTCATGGGCCAAAACTGCTTTAGCAGTGAATAGCACTGACACCGCTAGATCCCCTGACACCTGTTAGCCAATACTGCAGCTCTTGGTGGAGTGTCTGGCTGTCTTTGTCTCCCTGGGTCAGAGGGCCACTGTAAAGGTGCAAAATGACTTTTCCAAGCAGGGGAAATAGAAAGTGCCATAAAGATTGTTTTAGTTGCCTTCGACCATCCTAGAATTACCTTCTGATTCCTTTTCCCCTGCCACTTTGTCTCTTAGAAAGACAAAATTGCTCTCCATGTATGCCTTCAGGGTCTGATGGCTCCCTTCCTTTCCTGTCATGTCATACATATACATACATATACTTCCTCCAGCCGTTTATTCCGTGGTTTAAGGGACACAAACAAGTTGCACAGTCTGGAAAGCGTAGACCACTAGGCTTCTTGGTGAGCAGGTCAAGACCTGCTATTGTCCACCAAGTTTAATTTAGATTTTCCGAGTTAGGGGTTAAGAACCCAGGCAAAGCTACTGCTGAACCTATGGAGGGGGCTGGGCCTGGGGCATCCAACTAGGGGTTAAGTGGACTGAATGAGGAGTCGACACTCAGGGACTCTCTAGGCCTTTACAGGTCAGACAGAAAAGAGGTTTTTTACCAATGGAGGGAAACAGGAAGATGGTGTAAATAGCAAACATTCATGAACCAACCCAGAGGCCTCTCGCAGGGTGGGGTGCTTGCAGGGCCATGTATTATGAGTTATTCATCTTAATAGAAAACCTGCTCGGATCTGCATCGGGGAATGGGAAGCTGTTCTCATGAAGCACAAAATGACTGCATACCAGAAAGGCACTTAGCTCCTCAGCAACACGGCAACTCCTCTTTACTTCTCCGCGCCCCTTTTCCCATATTATCAGGCTAGGCCCATTCCCGACTTATGACTTCAGAGAACTCAGTCAGGAGAAAACTGATCCGAGCCTGGACATAAGCTGCCCATCCCAAGCATAGAAATCCCCAAATGCTCGACCTTGAGCTGTGACTGCTCTGACATCCCTGGAGTTTGGTCAGTTTGAGATGGTGGAGACCCAGATTTATGGCTGTAAGTTCAGTAGTACAGGCCTCATCTTTGGCCCTAATGAAACGTTGTGTGCTGAGAAGTGTTCTCCATTTGCATATTCAAGGTGATTCTGGAATGGATTAGGAGGTCCCATCTCAAAATGTTAAAGAGCATTCAAATTTTTATATTTGCTACCTAACCTCAATACAACAGCTTCTAAATGGAGAACAGCAGCAAAGTATAACTGACCATAAGCAGAAAATGTTTCCTTGCCTGGCTTCTTTCTTAAGCACCGTAAAAGAAAAATGAAGCAAACAACAAAAGTATATCTTTAAATGTGACCTGTCTCAAAGGTAGCATACCCTGTCCTTGGGCCACTATTTGGACTAGGAATTCTTTAAGAAAATATATGATTAGAGGGAATAGAAGCCCCAGTTGTTATAAGCTTATCTAAACAACACAGATTGTAGCAGTTTGGACAAACTGAAAACTTTATTCTTCTGTGTGAGTTCAACCGAAGTTTCAGAGAATCATCATCATCATGTGGGAGGCTTTTTTTTTTAAAGCAGAAGAAAATTAAAAATATTGTATTTATATCAGCCTTCCACTGCTGCCAATATAGTAAACACCTCCTACACAATCAACAATAAACATCAAATGATGCAGTTCATAGAGTATTTTGCACTTGGGGAAAAGTATGTATCTGAACTTGTAAAAAGAAATGTTTGGGTTTTGTATTGTCTTTTTTATTATTATTATTAAAATACGAAATGAAACTTCTCAGCCTGGTGTCTCTTCCTTTATCTCAGTAGCTTAACTTAGAGCCAGAAAAACCCTTGAGGAGACACAGGATCTGTTGGTTTCACCTAAATTTTTTGGCAATCCATCTTATTCCTAATGATTTAAGGATTTTAAAAGGCTTGTTTCTATCTTTAAAAGCAGTATCAAGAATTACTGGGGAGCCGGTGCGGTGGCATAGCAGGTAAAGCCGCCACCTGCAGTGCTACCATCCCATATGGGTGCTGCTTCGAGGTCCAGCTGCTCCACTTCCAGCTCTCTGCTATGGCCTAGGAGAGCACCGCAGGCGGAGGATTAACCAAGTGAGCCACGTTTTCATCCTACACATTAAGTTATTTGTTAGCTGCTCAACCCAAAAGTTTAGTACCTAACAAAAATTACTGGAGTTCTTTTTGAATTCTAGATATAATTATGATTTAATTGTTCCCAAAAGTCAAAGATCAGAGTTTGATGCAAGTAGGCACACATAATATGGCTCAAAGCATTACATGACAAGACACAGGGAATGTGCATGTCTACCGATATCTGTGTCTGTGGTCTCTCCGTTTATAAAGCAACCAGGATTCAGTCATGGGGATCCTACCCTAATGACCCAATTTAATCCAATCACTTTCTAAAAGGTTCACTTCTAAGCACCATAGTGGATGACATTTCCACCCTTTCAGTATCATTAACCTAAGAGTAAGGATTAAATTCCTACATGACTCTGGGAGCAAAATCAGGTTCAAGCCATAGCAAGGAATATCATCCTAACAAATCTCTTCCTTTCCTAATTATGTGAACAATATTTTTCAATGCATAGGCCTTAAAAATAAAAAGCAAGTACAGAATTGAGATTGGTACCTTATCCTCTACACTTAGGTAAATTCATGCATGAATACCCAAACTAATTGACAAGAAACACTGTATTTCTCATCAAGAGATGCATTTTTC
The DNA here is from genome assembly GCF_051225735.1 of Oryctolagus cuniculus. NCBI lineage: Eukaryota > Metazoa > Chordata > Mammalia > Lagomorpha > Leporidae > Oryctolagus > Oryctolagus cuniculus. Next base: position 134,057,690 of record NC_142871.1, on the reverse strand, counting down.
AATAAAACTGTGCTTTTTAGGTTTCACAAGCTAAAAAAATGTGTAATATATTTATTTTGTTTAGCAAGCTAAACAAAATACTAGTGAATGGATTAAGGAGTTAGAAAAGAAAGGGAACCATACAAAATTTCCATTAAAGAACTTGTTCATATATCTTTTATTTATTTATTTATTTATTTATTTATTTATTTATTTTTGACAGGCAGAGTGGACAGAGAGAGAGAGAAAGGTCTTCCTTTACCGTTGGTTCACCCTCCAACCAATGGCTGCTGCAGCCGGTACACTGTGGCCGGCGCACCACGCTGATCTGAAGCCATGAGCCAGGTGCTTTCTCCTGGTCTCCCATGCGGGTGCAGGGCCCAAGCACTTGGGCCATCCTCCACTGCCTTCCCGGGCCACAGCAGAGAGCTGGACGGGAAGAGGGGCAACTGGGACAGAATCTGGCACCCCAACCAGGACTAGAACCTGGGGTGCTGGCGCCACAGGCGGAGGATTAGCCTATTGAGCTGCGGCACCAGCCCATATATCTTTTAATGGATGATGGTGGGCATCAAATTTTTAGGACAGGTGGAGTCTACTGGATGCAATTAAGAATGAACGGTTTTAATTTAAAATGCCAAAACTTACAATTAGTCAGAAATTATATCCTCTATATGTACATAAATTGGTGATAGAAAATCTAGGTATCAGGCTGGTGCTGTGGTACAGTGGGTTAACACCCTGGCCTGGAGCACTGGCATCCCATATGGGCGCCGGTTCAAGACCCAGCTGTTCCACTTCCAATCCAGCTCTCTGCTATGGCCTGGGAAAGCAGTAGAAAATGGCCCAAGTCCTTGGGCCCCTGCACCCGCATGGGAGACCCAGAAGAAGCTCCTGGCTTCAGATTGGTGCAGCTCCGGCCATTGCAGCCAATTGGGGAGTGAATCAGCGGATAGAAGACCTCTCTCTCTCTCTCTCTCTCTCCTCTCTCTGTGTAACTCTTTCAAATAAATAAATAAATCTTAAAAAAAAAAAAAGAAAATTTAGGTATCACCTTAAAAATGAACAAGGGATGCAAAGCTTTTAAAACTATTTTATGGCATCCATTTTTTAAAAATGTCTGAAGAGCACTAACCTACATAGAAATGTGTTATGTGTAGACAGAAAAAAGCTCCTAGAAATGATCTTCCGTATGCCACTTCAAAAAAGTCTTCCTTACCAGCTCGCCTGAGGACCTAAAATTATCCACCATTAGAATAATTACTTTAGGGGCAGCAGCTAAGATGTCTATGTTAAAGATAATTACTTTAGCCCAGCAGCTAAGATGTCTATGTTCCACACTGGAATATCTGGGTTCCATTCCTGGCTCCAGCTCCTGTTTCCAGCAGTGATGGCCCAACTGAGTTCCTGCCACCCACATGGGAAACTTGGATTATGTTCTTGGCTCTTGGCTCCAGTCTTGCCATTGTGGGTACTTAAGGGATGAACCTGCTGCTTTCCCAGGTGCATTAGCAGGGAGCTGGATCAGAAGTGGAGCAGCCAGGTCTTGAACCAGCGCTGATATGGGATACCAGTGTCACAGAGGGAGGCTTAACCTGCTGTGCCACAACACTGGCCCCCATAAATAAATAATTAAAAAAAAAAAAAGAGGGGCCAGCGCTGTGGTACAGCGGGTTAAAGCCCCAGCCTGCAACACCAGCACCTCTTTGGATCGCTGCACCCACGTGGGAGACCCAGAAGAAACTCCTGGCTCCAGATCAGCTCAGCTCCAGCCACTGGGGAGTGAACCAGCAGACAGAAGACCTCTTTCTGTCTCTACCTTTCTCTGTGATTCTTTCAAATAAATAAGTAAATCTTTTAAAAAAGAAAGAAAAAGGAGTGAACCGGTAGATAGAAACTCTCTCAAATAAGTAAATTTTTTAAAAAAGAATTACTTTAGATAGACAACAGTTTTCCAGAACTTTTACTGAATGTGTAACATAAAAAAATCATAAGCCAACAGATTAGGATTTGCAGGGAATGTCAGAACATACTTTTTTTACTCTGGAAAAAGATGTATTGGAGGGGACCAACTCAAGTACATCCATGGTTCTGTTCCCTAATACACAGTCACATTTCCCTTGACAACAGGGACGCATTTTGAGAAACGCATCTTAAGTGATTCTGTGATTGTGCAAACATCAGCACGTGTATTTACACTAACGCAGCTCCCTAGGCAGCACAGCCCCTGGGCCCACTGTCGTGTACACAGCCTGCTGTGAACCAGAATGCCATGGTGTGTGTGACTATCTCCTGCTTTAAGACAAGCTACTTGGATGGCGCTGCGGCTCGCTAGGCTAATCCTCCGCCTGCGGTGCCGGCACCCCGGGTTCTAGTCCCAGTCGGGGCACTGGATTCTGTCCCAGTTGCTCCTCTTCCAGTCCAGCTCTCTGCTGTGGCCCGGGAAGGCAGTGGAGGATGGCCCAAGTGCTTGGGCCCTGCACCTGCATGGGAGACCAGGAGGAGGCACCTGGCTCCTTGCTTTGGATTGGCGCAGCATGCCGGCCATAACAGCCATTTGGGGGGTGAACCAACGGAAAAGGAAAACCTTTCTCTCTGTCTCTAACTTCCTGTCAAAAAAAAAAAAAAAAAGACAAGCTATTTATTCTCTCTGTACCTGAAAATAACTTGTCAAACCTCTAGAAAAAGAACAGGAGAGCCAGAGCACCACTGTGGCCTGGCTATTTATTTTTCACCAAGAGATATATAAAGGATAATCAACCACGAGAATGGGCCACCAAGTATCACTGCCCATCTACACCGCGAGCCTGACAACTCTGCTCCCAGTCCTCGCCCTGGAACTGCTGGGAAGAGGGGATGTCTAAGAGGGAAAGGCAGGGCTTCCTGTTCAAACTCTTCAGACGGGTGGGAGGAAAAGACCGCCTGTGTCCCCAAAGTCACCATCAGCTAGCACAGGCCTCAATCCAGTACTTACCACACGTTTGCAGTTTACCTCCTTTTAAAAAAATGAGATTTGTTGTGGCCAGCGCTGTGGTGCAGCAGGTTAAAGCCCTGGCCTGAAGCGCCGGCATCCCATATGGGCACCGGTTCAAGACCCGGCTGCTCCACTTCCGATCCCGCTCTCTGCTATGGCCTGGGAAAGCAGTACAAGATGGCCCAAGTCCTTGGGCCCCTGCACCAGCGTGAGAGACCCGCAAGAAGCTCCTGGCTCCTGGCTTTGGATCGGTGCAGCTCTGGCCGTTGTGGCCAATTGGGGAGTGAACCAGCAGATGGAGGACCTCTCTCTCTCTCTCTTTCCTCTCTCTGTGTAACTCTGACTTTCAAATAAACAAATAAATCTTTTAAAAAATGAGATTTGCTAAGTCAAATTGCAGAGAGGGAGAGTGGAGAATGCGAAAGAAGAATCCGAGTGAAAGGACACAGAGAGAAAGGTTTCTCACCTCACTCCTCCAGGCACCCCGTTCCGCCAAGAGGCCGTCTTTACCGTTCCTTATCCAACTCCTCTCCTTTTTTATTTATTAAAAAAAATTTTTTTTAACTAAAAGAGCATTCCGTTTTAACTTTCTCTCGGCTTTCTTAGAAAGTCACCAGTCGCAGCCCCTCCCTCCTGGGAGGAGGCCACCCCGGGAGAGGGCCTGGACTGTTCACCCCCGCCCCGCAAGCCCTCACTGGGCAGTAACTGCATCGCAGGCCGGAGCGGGCTGACACCGGAACGGGAGAGAACCCCAGAGGACCGCCGTCGGGGCGCGCTCCCCACGGAGGCGAGGAGGCCCTCGCCGCTCCTCCACGTCGTCCTTTTCAACAAGGAGCTCGGAATACCTGCAATTGCTTCCTTCAAGAGGTTGGCTCGCAGATCAGAAGGCACCGAGCACGGCGGAGCGCCGCAGTTGGCGCTGCGGGCGCCCACGGGCAGCCAGGAGGAAGCCGGGGAGCTCGGAGCCCCGCGGAGCGCCGGCAGCCCCAGCGCGAACGCGGGAACCCGCGGAAACCCGCGGGAACCGCTTCCCTCGCAACCGGTCCTCCTGCCGCCCCGCTCCTGAAGCGCTGACGTGCAGCGGGAGCGCTCCTGCGCCCGGGACCGCCGGACTCCCTGAGGTAGCGGCTCCGGATTGCTATAGCGACGACCGGGCTCCGAGCCGCGCCCAGGCCCTGACCCGGCGTGGTGACGTCATCACGCCCTCCCCCGGCGCCCGGCCTCGCGGGCCGTGCGTCACCCCGGCCGGGGGCGGGGCGGGCTCCGAGGGGCCCGGTTCAGAGCCCGGCCGCCGGGGCTCCAGGGGCCCCGGAACCAGGATAAGTGGACGGCCGCCGCGGCGAGGTGGGGGGGGCGGGGTGGAGCGTGCCCTGTATTTTCTAGACGGGTTCCGGGGCCCGGTAGAGGCGCGCCGAGAGGAGAGGAAAAGTGCGGCGGCCCTGGAACCTGGATACCGCGCGAGGCAAGCTGCGCGCGGGCGGGCGGGCTATGGCGCAGGCGGGTTGCGGGGCCGGCGCTGGTGGCGGGGCCCGGTGCATGGCGGTCTGTCGGCGGAGTCGCCCTCGGGGGCTGTCAGGTTGGTGGCTGCGGGAAGAGTGGGTCCACCGTGCCCGAGGCGGGAGGCCGGGCGGGCGCAGGGCCCTGGGAAGATCCCGAGCCCGTCTTGCCCACCCTCCTCCAGCCTTAGCTGGGCCGCTGGACGGTGGCCTGGCCCCTCCCCCACCTAGGGTCCCTGCCCCTCCATTCTACCTTGCCACTCCTCCCCCATGACTCCCAAACCCCACCCCGTGGCTGGGCCAGCCTCCACCTCCTGTGACCCCCACACCCACCCACTGACCCCAGGACCTTAACTCTCACTCGTAGGCTGCCAGCCCAGGGGTTTGCTCAGTACTTCTCGGACCCACCAACCCAGTGACCCTCAGCTCTAAGCCAGTGATTCACACGACCACAGGATCCCCACATTCCTCCTCAGTGACCCCCAAACCTTGCCGCAAGCTCTACCCTGTGTTCGCCAGAAACTTGATGACGCCCCTGGAACTCTCTGGCAGCTCCTAGGCCGTATTCGAGAGTTTCCCACTCACTGATCTTCGGGGTAACCCTCAGTGCCTTTGCCCTGTAACCCCGTGGTCCTCATCTCTGGGTCTCCACCGGTCCTGAAGTCATTCTCACTGGCCTCTGCACCCTCCGCTCTGCAGTGTCAGTCAGCACCTGAGTGGAAAACCCCGCAGTGCCCTTCTGGTGCCGACGAGGATGTGGAGGAATATGAAGTAGCAGTCGTGGGAGGCATCAGAGACTTCGTATTGAGTGTGTAGTCCCAGGTTCAAGTCCCAGCTCTGCCACTCTTGTGCTTTGGGAATGTGGAAAAGGCCTTTACACACCCTGGGCCTCAATGTCTCGTCAGTATTGTGATGAGCTTGGTTTAGGTGATCTCCAGAGCTTCTTTACAGCTATGAAATTCTCCAGTTCTCCATCAAGATAATGTTTCAGATCATTTTTGTACTCTACCTTAGAAGCTTCCTCTAGCAAACTTAACCCCAGAGTCCACTTCGTGAATCTTCCTCCCTTCCTCCCATGACCTCCTACACTCTTAATAGCCCATGCCCATTTCCCTGAATCAGGCCCTGTCCGTTAACATGTTTGCAAGGGGTATAGCGGAGCGGTTCAGCTTGGAGCATGGATGTGATAAGAAATCTGTGTTCCAGTCCGACTGTGGCCCTCCAGCTGCGGGACTTTGCCATAGCGTTTGGCCTGTTGAACTCTGAGTTCCCACCTCTGTGAGGATAATGATAGTGCCTAAGTTAAAACAAGCCTGGCAGCACGTGGAGAGCCTCTAAGTGGAGCTGTAACAACAGCTTATATTATTGGGAAGCTCCTGAGGTTCTTACTCTGTTCTGGGTACTAGGAATTCAGTACATAGTGTCTTACATTCTCTTACTGCACTACTAACCTCTTGGAATCCCCATCCTATTCTTACCTTTGCTATGGCTCCCTCTCTTCTCTGCTTCTTCACCCTGAGAAGGCCTTCATAATGGTTAACTTACTGAGCACCTTCTGTGTTCCAAGCTTTGGTTTACCTCTCAACAAGCCCGATAGGTAGTTAATACTATATTTACCACTTTCTTTTGTTTTTTTCGGGGGCAGGATTTGCTTTTAAGTAAATGAACCTGGAACTCAACATAGCGGCACATCAGAGCTGAAATTTGAACCCACAGCCTCAAAACACCCACTTATTCCATTGCCTCTCTTGTCCTTGAGTCTACCAGATAACATCAACCTCTGCCTTATTTCTAGTGATTCTTAAAGCCAACATCAACTCATTCCAAGACCTTCAAGTTTCAACCCTTTGCCCCAGGGTTTGGTGACTTTCTCATCCTTTTGTTCATGACCTTTGACCCCCCCCAGACTCCTCCTAGAAGGAGAGTGAAAATACCCTAGGTTTATGACTGAGGCCCCTACAACAAAACAGATCAACAAGAGAAAAGCAGACAGATTTATCTAATATTTTATGTGGCCCGAGAGCCAAGGAAACTGTTAAACCTGTGTGCTTATGCTAGGTTTGAAGAGTAGATGATTGTGGAGAACTCTAATAGGGCAAAAGGATATGGTCTTGGGGTCATAAACTGGGGACAGCCCACCAAGGCCTGTTCAGCTTCTCTGTGACCCCTATATCTTCAGACATAAGGCAGCCCTTTTTCCTTTGGGTATAGGAGGACACCTCTCGTACCGGTATGGCCTGCTTTAGGAGAAAGAGCTCTTTCCCAGGTGTCATGCCTTGCTTCAGGGGACAAGGTGAAGATGAAGTGACTCTCCTGCTGTTGTCATTTTCTCAAAGTGCCATATTTTGGGGTAGGATGTCCTGAGCCCAACCAGCCTTAATACCTCTCTTCACCTTTTGCCTAGACAGCCAGTCCTCACCCCATGAGCCCACTCACCCTACTGTGTCTCCTGCCTCACTGACACGCCCACTGATCCTCTTGTTCTGTTAAGTCCCTTATGCCCAGGAATCCATGTGTCCATAAACTAAAACCTGTAGTCTTTCCTCATATGATCCATTCCTGGTTCCATTCTCAGTGTTCTGTCCCCTCTGCCATCCTTACGTCTTGTCACCTGAAACCTTCATTTAGTGACCCCTTCATCTAGTGACCTCCTGCTGTGCCTTGCCTTGGTGAGTGAGCCCCCTCCTCCCCAACGTGAGCACATTCTTCACAACTGTACACCCTCCTGTCCTAAGGTCCTTCGGCACACTCCTGCCTGGTACCCTGTGTGGTCTGACCTCCCAGGTTCCCCATCTCATGGCATCTTCCCTCTATCCACCAGTGATCACTTTCTTAAACTGCAGTTAAAACAGTCAAACCTTCTCCTTCCTGCCTTCCTCTTCTGCCCCCCTAATCTTTGCTCCCTCCTCAGTCTTGATAAGAGATTGATCATCATGTGAATCTCCCTCCCATGCCAACTCAGCCCCTCTTAACTCCACTCTCCTGGATATCTAAGGCCATGGGCGTGTCAGCTGCCTTGCTGCCTTCAACCCTCCTTCATTCACACACACCCTGTCTACCAAATCTCACTGGCCTCTTTGGTTTGTCCAAAGAACTACACCTGGGCACTTGTGAGATAAGAATAGATCACCAAGATCTCCGTCCTTTAGGTAGCAGAAGAGAACCCCTGGAAGCCCTTTAAAGGAGATCTGGCTGTGTCTCCTGGATCCACTCCCACTATCCTATCCTGTTTCTGAAGCTGTTTGCTGTACATGCCTTCAGGGTGGAGCACTTTGAAGTGTCATGGGCATTGAATTAGCTCCATTGTTTTCCCAACCCTGGGAGGGCTTTCCAGTCCCCTCCTGTGGGAAGACTGGATGGTGAATAGAAAATGTGACATTAAAAATCTACACCCAGAAGTCTTTCCTGTGGGTCACCAGATTCCCAGGTAGTACTGACTTATTGGTGATACAGCAATAAATACAGCAGAAGATGAAACTAAAGTTATGGAAGGGCCATAGCCTAAGGTCTACAAATTCTGTGGGTGGCTTTAAAAAGGAAGTTTTACCTTGGGTTTGGTCCGTCTTTTCCAGGATTTTAGTTATTTGTGTACTTTTCTCCTCCCTCCCGCCACTGCCCCCTCCCACACATCCCTGTGACTTTTTGAGAGCAGCAGCTGGGTTTTCTTTATATTTTGTCATTTTAATTATGTCCCTCATGTGGCAATCAGTAAATAAATACTTACTGGATCCAAGTAATGCAGAAATTCTGCGTCAGGTAAAAACAGTTCACACCTGTGTTCATTTTGTCGCCACAACAGGCCCTCTCCCTAAAGCCTTCTAAGTATGATAATGGGCGAGTACCTTGATTTTAGTCCGGAATTTAGATACTTCTTTCTTAGTCCTTGTTCTGGTGGGAGAAGGGTTTTAAGTGCCTTTTTAACTGTATTTTTGTTAAGACTAGAGAGTTTGGTTAGCACGCTTGCTAGAACCAAGTGGTTACAAGGTCAAGGTCTGTCTTATTTAGACCTGTTCTGAAGAAAACAGCTAGGTGAAATCTTCAATGGAGGTTGCAAAGAAGATGAGAAAACAAAGAAAATCAAATTGGCAAGACTGGTAATTGTGGAAGTTGACTAATGGGTTTGTGAGGTTCATTAAGCTATTCGTTCTCCTTCTATGTTGGAAATCTAGAATAAAAAGTTGAAAATGGCTCCCACATTTTTGGCCTAAGCGTATAAAAGGGTGGAATCCCACTTACTGAAATGGGGGAGAGGGAGCAGGTTCTGAAGAAGGGAGAATTTACTTCTGAACATGTCCAGTTTGAGATGTTATTTGGATTTAAAGGCTGTGATGTTGATAAGCAGTTGGGCATGCAAGCCTGTTGGACGTCAGGAGACGTCTGCTCCCTTGGGAACTAGAAAGACACTGGCAGTTCAGGTGCAGGCTCTGCTTTGCCACTGGGTAGCTGTCTGATCCCCGCACACTCTTCCGTAGGACCTGACCTCAGTCTCATCACCTGCAGAATGAGCTGTCTTCTCAGCCCCTCCCGTTGTGAGGCTTGTTGAATTAGGGACTTAAGAGTAGCTAAGATATCTATCTGAGGGCAGTTTGGAAACTGCTGAGCTCTCCATGGAGTGTTAGTGATGACTCCTTCACTAACCACCCAGCAAGTGCCGGCCATGTGCTGGGCTGTGCCGCACACACACGCATATGATGATGGAGAACGTGAATCCATGCCCTCAAGAAGCTCTAGGGAAGAGCCCTGGAGTTGCTTCTTTGCTCCGTGCAGCTGGAGCCTGACGATTCAGTGTGACATTAGCCAGGAAGGGTTTGTTCTCGACCTGAGTGGGAGGAAGCAGTGAACAGGCCTGTCAGGCAAGGAAAGATGTATCACAGGTGGGGAAAATGGTCAGCCTAGTTGGGGAAGAGCTGGGAGAGGTGTGGTACAACTGGGAAAGCGTGGGGTGGTCAATGCCTCCACATTGACCCCATTGCTAGGAGCTTCGTCTAAGGAGCTCGTAGTTCTATAGTAAATAAGGGGTTTCAAATCTCGTCTCAGGAGTTTTCAGTGAGATCCAGTTCACCTAAAGTGGAAATGAATCAGGATTCACATTTAAGCTAAAGTGGCTGGCATTGTAGCGTAGCAGGTTAAGCAGCCCATGATGCCGGCATCCCATAAGGGTGCCAGTTTATGCCCATGTGCGTCATTTCCCATCCAGCTCCCTGCTAGTGCGCCTGAGAAAGCAGCCAAAGAGGGCCCAAATATTTGGGCCCCTGCCACCCCTGGGGGAGACACCAGTGAAGCTCCTGGCTTCAGCCTGGCCCAGTCCTGGACGTTGCAGCCATTTGGGGAGTGAACCAGTGGATGGAAGGTCTCTATATCTCCCTCTCTAACTCTGCCTTTCAAATAAATAAATCTTTTTGTTTGTTTGTTTGTTTTAATTTTAGCTAAAGAGCTCGGCTCTGTAGACCTAATAGTATTAATCATTTGGTAGTTAAAGACACTTTTTTTATTTGAAAGGCAGTTACGGTGAGGCACAGGCAGAGACACAGAGAGGGGTCTTCCACCCACTGATTGGCCCCAACGGCTGGAGTTGGGCTGATCTGAAGCCTGGAGCCTGGAGCTTCTTCTGGGTCTCCCACGTGGTTGCAGGGACCCCAAGACTTGGGCCATCTTCCACTGCTTTCCTGGGCACATTAGCAGGGAGCTGTATCGGAAGCGGAGCAGCCGGAACTCCAACCAGGCCCATGAGGGAGGCCAGCTCTTCAGGAGGCACTTTTTTTTTTTTTTTGGTTAGATGCTAATTAAGCCAAAAAGCTTGTTCCCCAGGAACTTAATTATAATCAGGAAAACACAAAATGTTGTTTTCCCCAGAAAGGTTCAAGTGCTAAACAAAACACACGCAGTGGCAGCATAATCCTTTAACTGTGTAGAGGCTGTTTTATGGCTGTGGTTATCCTTGTGCCGTTTAGATGTTGATGTTTATACAGTAGCCACCCCCTTGTCTGTGAGGGTACGTTCCAGTACCCCCTGTGGATGCCTGAAACCTCCAAAAATACCAAACCCTAAATATACAGTGTGTTTTCCTATTCGTGCATTCACAGATGTAATGCTGTTTTCATCTTAGCTAAGCACTTAGCACACTCTGGCCAGAACGTTTGCAGTTTGGGGTGCAACAGCAAATCTGTCACACCTTTCTTTTTCCTTCCCAATTTCATGGGTTGAGATTTATTCTTGCTGTAGATTTTAGCAATCTCAGCATGCAGTTTTTTTAATTAAGAACTTCCACTTTTCATTTAAAGGAAACACTTTACAACTTTTTGCTTTTTTTTTTTTTTTTTTTTTGGTGCATCTGAATTGCCAGCTATAGTGCTCTGAAGCCATTATTAAGTAAAATAAATGGGTTGCTTGAACGCAAGGAGATTCAATCTGATAACCTCAAGGGCTACTCAGTAACAAGCAGGCAAATAGCAAATATAGCTTGGAGACACTAGACGAGAGTAATTCACCTCCCGTGTCAGACAGAGCAGAATGAAATGAAAACTCCATCCTGCTACTCAGGACAGTGTGCAGTTTAGAATTTTTGACATTTATTTCTGAAATTTTCCATTTAATGTTTTTGGACCACAGATAGCAAACTGAGGATGAAGGGAATTACTGTATTGTGAGGAAAATATCAGGTAAACAAGAATACAAGGTATAACTCATCCTAATTGTTAGGTCATCCACAAAATTAGTTTAAAGTGGTTGTGTAATCTGCATCTACCACTTAATGGAATACAAAACCTTTGTCCCAGGGTTAGAGGGAAGCGATAGAAGTTCAAGTGCAGCTGAATCCATTATCCTTAAGTAATGGCCTTAATCTGCTTCAGGTGCTGTTTCCTAAAGCCATTGGCAAATGAAAGTGCTTCTGGCCCTGGCAGCTGTCACTCAAGGTGTAGAAGTCTGTGGGTCTCAAGTCCTATGCAGTTGTCAGTTTCCCTGGTAGAAGTACTTGGCCTTCTCAGGCCTCCTGCTTATAGTTCCAAATCAGAAAGATCTGTGATGCTGGAGGGGTCATTCAAAGGCTAAAGGCACATTAGACTGTCACCACCTCTAAGTCAGGTCTCTTTTCTAGTGCCTCTGGTTTAACACTGCCCCAGATCTTGTCCTCCAGTGAATTGTTCATCTCTGAGAAGCCCAAATACAACATGGCTTGCCTCTATCTCACTGTGTAACTGTTCATTCATTACAGCCATTGCGGCCATCTGGGGAATGAGTTAACAGATGGAAGATCTCTACTCTGACTTCCAGATAAATAAATAAATCTTAAAAAACAAAAACAACAACAAAAACACTGTTGGTGTCACTGACACCCCATATCAGAGCACAGGTTCAAGTCCTGGCTGCTCTGGTTCCCATCCAGGTCCCTGCTAATGTACCTGGGAAGGCAGCAGAAAATGGTCCACTTGCTTAGGCCCCTGCACCCACATGGGAGACCCAGATGGAGTTCCAGGTTACTCTCCTGGTTTCACCCAGGCCCAGCCCTCGCTGTTGTAGCCATTTGAGGAGTGAATTAGTAGATGGAAGATTCTCTCTCACACTCTCTCACTCTGCCTTTTAAATAAATCTAAAAAAAAAAAAAAAAAAAAAAAAAAAACCCAGTAGGCTAAATTCCTTCCCTTATGTTTGAAAAAGTTAAAAATATCAGGGGCCAGCTTTGTGATGTAGCAGCTTAAGGCTCTGCCTGCAACACTGGCATTGCATATGGCCACCAGTTCAAGTCCCAGCTGCTCCACTTCCAGTCCAGCTTCCTGCTAATGCCCCTAGGAAGACAATGGAGGTAGGCCGGTGCCACGGCTCAATAGGCTAATCCTCTGCCTTGCGGCGCCGGCACACCAGGTTCTAGTCCTGGTCGGGGTGCCGGATTCTGTCCCGGTTGCCCCTCTTCCAGGCCAGCTCTCTGCTATGGCCAGGGAGTGCAGTGGAGGATGGCCCAAGTCCTTGGGCCCTGCACCCCATGGGAGACCAGGAGAAGCACCTGGCTCCTGGCTTCGGATCAGTGCGGTGTGCCGACTGCAGCAGCCATTGGAGGGTGAACCAACGGCAAAAGGAAGACCTATCTCTCTGTCTCTCTCTCTCTCTCACTGTCCACTCTGCCTGTCAAAAAAAAAAAAAAAAAAAATGTGGAGGATGGCGCAGCTACTTGGGCTCCTGTACCCACGTGAAGCTCCTGGCTTCCACATGGCCCAGCCTTCACCATTGCAGCCATTTGAGAAATGAACTGTCAGAGGGAGGACTTCTCTATTTATAACTCTGCCTTTCAATATATATATATTTTATATATATATGTATAAATCAAAGGTGTAACTACATCTTTTGTGATTATAAGAAAAGGGAGAGGGGGCCGGCTCTGTGGCATAGCAGGTAAAAGCCGCATGGGCACCAGCATCGCAGGCTGCAGCTTTACCTGCTATGCCATGATGCTGGCCCCTGATTTTTTTTTAACAAACTCTTTCACTTGATTTTCTTCTGTTTCAGAAGTCCAAACTACTTTCACTTCCTAGTGGGGATCTGCATGCTGTTCCATTTTAATGAACTGATGGTGAAACAGAAATTTAACCTTTTTGTTCCAAGGTGATTTTTAAATAACAGGAAAATATGATGACTTGGTCCTTGATGGAATGTTTCATTTTCTTTTTTTTTTTTTTTCTTAAAGATTGATTTATTTGAAAGAGTTACAGAGAGGCAGAGAGAGAGAGAGGTCTTCCATCCACTGCTTCACTTGCCAAATGACCACAACGGCCAGAGCTGTGCCAATCCTAAGGCAGGAGCCTGGAGCTTTTCCAGGTCTCCCAGGCAGGTGCAGGGGCCAAAGGACTTGGGCCATCTTCTTCTGCTTTCCCAGGATATGGCAGAGCTGAATCAGAAGTGCAGCAGCCAGGACTCGAACCAGCACCCATATGGGATGCTGGCACTGCAGGTGGCGGCTTTACCCGCTGCACCACAGTGCTGGTCCCTGGAATGTTTCATTTCCAAATAGCCCTTCTCAGACCAGTGACCTGAAATTGAATTCCAGCTTGCTTCTTGATGTAAACTTTATCCTTAGGATAATACTTTCAAAATGTCTTTACTTTGGATTTCTCTTTTCATTACTAAAGGCAGGCTTAAAACCGAGCCGTGGCTGTCACGTTAAGGTGTCTACAAGCTAAGGTGTTAAAATTCACTTAAATGTTTGGTCGAAAATTAGGTGAAATATTTTTTCTGTGAACTTTTAAAAAACTACTTATTTGTTTATGTTCCTCTACTTGAAAAGGAGAGCAACAGAGAGAAAAGATATCTTCCATCCACTAACTGGTTGACTTCCCAAATGCCTGCAATAGCCAGGACTGGGCCAGGCCAAAGTCAGGAGCCTGAAGCTCCATCTGGGTCTCTCATGGGGGTGGCAGGGGTGCAGGCACTTAAGCCATCATCCACTGCCTCCCGTGATACGTTAGCAGGAAACTGCATCCACAGAGTAGCTGGGATTCAAACCTGCACCTCCACTATGGGATGCCAGCGTCCCAAGCAGCAGGCACAATGCCTGCCCCCAGATTGATTTATTCATTTGAAATGCAGAGTGACACACAGAGGGAAGCTTTCGAGTTATTTTAAATGCATAACAGTTTGTAATAATAGGGTCTGTGTTTTCTTTTTTAAAAAATTTATTTATTTATTTGAAAGAGTTACACGGGGAGGGGTGGTGGGTGGGTGTCTTCCATCCACTGTTTCACTCCCCAAATGGCTGATCTGAAGCCAGGAGCCAGGAACTTCTTCCGGGTCTCCCACGTGGGTGCAGGGGCCCAAGGACTTGGGCCATCTTCTGCATTCTCAGGCCATAGCAGAGAGCTGGATCGGAAGTGGAGCAGTGGGGATTCGAACTGGTGCCCATACAGGATGCTGGCATTGCAGGCGGTGGCTTTACCCACTACATCACAGCGCTGGCCCTTGGGGTCTGTATTTTCATAGCATTTTGGAATTGGAAATAATCTACTTTACTTAATTACTCCCTTTCTGTGACTAATTCAAATCTATTAAAAATTGCAGTAGTCAAATAGGAACCATACCTAAAAGTGATTGAGTTTTAAAATCAATCTGTCTTTTAGAAAGAGATACTCAGCTGATGTTTTAAATTTGTATCATATTAATGTAAGTTTCTGTTATTGATTTCTCCTTTTTTCTCGTCAGGGGTTTTTGGTGTGCATTGAAGTCTTTTTGTGTAATAACAAATATTGAATCATTTTACTGCAGCTTTTCCAAATCTGGGTCTAATTGCTTGGCCACTGGTTTCCATCAGCCTTCACCCCTCGCAACCTAATGTTTCTTTGTCATCTATGAGAAGTTTTCCATGTTTGAAAGTGAGGAATTTTCTGAATGAAAATTAAGTCATTGTGTTTTTTTTTAAGTCAAAAATTGAACATTCTTCCCTTTCCACGCAAATGTTTCGTTTTTTCCTTTTCTTGATTGCTAAATACGGCTGCCCTCTGGGTACAGAAGGCCTTGTTCCAGTGTTCAGGCAGTTCTGGTTGGCAGAAGCAATAGCAAACAGGTGCCCATGGTCAGCACAGCCTAGCCTGGGTGTGGATCAGATTAGATCTCAACCGTGACAAAATGGAGAAAAACAAATACTGTAGCTGCTCTTCGGTTTCCTCCTTTCACATCCCTCATTTTTCTGCGTTGAGAAGGCAGTCTAAGCAATCTAAGTGCATGTTGTTTCATAGAGTGAATCAAAGGTGCGGAACACCTAAGACGTTTTTCTAAATGTTATTTCTCCCCAATAATTCTAATGTATGTTTTACATTAAGAAACACTGATATATTACAGAGCCAAGTTCATTCACATTTGCAGTCAGTAGACTTGCTGCTGGTTCTGGGAAGGTCAAGAGTGCTCCCTTTTGAGTCCTGGCCTTTTTTTTTTAAATTTTATTTTTAAGATTATTTATTTGAAAGTCAGAGTCACAGAGAAGCAGAGGGGGAGAGAGAGAGAGATCTTCCATCCACTGGTTCACTCCCTAAATGGCTGCAACAGCCAGAGCTGGGCCAATCCGAAGCCAGGAGCCAGGAGCTTCTTCTGGGTCTCCCACATGGGTAAAGGGGCCCAAGGACTTGGGCCATCTTCCACTACTTTCCCAGGCCATAGCAGAGAGCTGGATTGGAAGTGGAGCAGCCAGGACTCGAACCAGTGCCCATATGGGATGCCAGGACTGCAGACAGCAGCTTTACCCGCTATGTCACAGTGCTGGCCCCAGGTCCTGGCCTTTTTGTTACCGATCTCCTCTTTGCCCAGTCTGTCTCTCCCTGTATTCACCTCAGGTCATTACAGAGTTGGTAAACATATGCCCTCTGAGGGTAGAAAAGCAGCCATACCCCCACTCCCAGCCACTTGCATGCCCTTCCTCCGAGGGCCACCAGAGTTATGAAACGCAAGTGCAGGCAGGAACTCTTCCAATACAGCCATCCTGAAGCAGTAACTCAGCTCTGCCCATGTCACTCTTGTTAGTTTGGTGCCAATGCAGGAGAAACCATCATTTAAAGCAGGAATGGGGAAGCTTTTTTTTGCCAAGGGCCGTTTGGATAGTTCTAACATCCGCAGGCCGTACAAAATTATCAAGTTAAAAATTAGTCTGCTACAGATTTATTGTATCTCAGGTCCATCCTGCGGCTGCCTGGGCAGAACCAAACCAAATGACTTCACGGGCCTTATACAGCCCAAGGGGCAGGTGTTCCCCACCCCAGACTCAAAGGAAGGGGGGAAAAATTGGCAGTCCGGGCATTGGTGCAGGCTTGGCAGCAGGGCAGCACCCTCCTCACCCCCTGCAGTCCAGCTCTGGCGCTTGGGGAAGGTTAGAGAGCAACAGTGTGCTATTTTAAAGGTTAGTATTATGAGGCTTTGAGAGGAAAAGTGGGTGAGTTGAGATTATTTAGCCTGGACAGGAGAACTTGCAAAGGCGTAGAGATTTGTTTTCTTTGAGTCCAGGAAGGGTTATTTTGGTAAGTGTGGCTACAGCTATTCCCTCTTACCATTGCAGGCAGGCCAAGAAGGATTCGGTTTAAGTTTCAGTGGCTGAGATGGAAGTTAAACAACCCATATTCAAGTGTTCTCCGTGCTGACAGTGTGCCAGTCACGGTAGATTAGCTGAAGGAAGCAGTAGAGGTGCAGACTCGACCAGCCAGCCTGGCCTTGAATCCTGGAGTCAGCCCTTGGAGGTGTGGGGGCCTCGGGCAAATTATTATTCTGCTGATCATCAGTCAGCTCACCTGTAAGATGGGCAGAATGTGCCTGTTTCTTCATAGGGATATTTTTAAGATTCTAAGAGTTAACATAGGGGCAAGCATTATAACATAGTAGGTTAAGCTGCTGCCATCAGAGTGCCTGCCGGCTGCTGTGCTTCTGATGCAGCTTCCTACTAGTGTGCCCAGGAAAGCAGCAGATAGTGGCTCAAGTACTTGAGTTCCTCCATTCATGTAGGAGACTTGGACAGAGTTCTGGGCTCCTGACTTCAGCCTGACCCTGCCCTGATTCTTACAGGTATTTGAGGGATGAACCACCAGGTGAAAGATCTCTCTTGGTTTCTCCCTTGCTGTGTCATGCTGCCTTTCAAATAAAAATAATTTTTTTCTTTTTTTAAGTTACTATAGGTAAAATGCTTTAAGCAGTAGCTGGCACATATTGAGGGGTATGTCTGTGATCAGTATAATGAACAGTAGAAAAGCTCCTAAGGCCATCTAGGCCAGTGCTTCATTTTACAGGGAGAGAAGCAGACATAGGAGATAGAATCAAGATTAGAAGCCAGTGCTGCAGACTTCTAGTCTGAGGCTGTTGCCACTCCTGGCTACGTAATAGAAATACACATTACTTCAAAAACGTTCCCTTTAGGTTCCCCTTGGCTCCCCTCCTCCCCAGAGCCAGGATTTCTGAAGTACTTCCTGTGTGACAGCACTGTGCTACATGCTGACCTGTGACTTCATTTAATCCTTACAGCAACCCATGACACAGGTGCTGCTATTTTCCCCCATCTTATTAGAAGTGGCACCCGAGGCTCAGAAAGGTTCATTTTCTTGCCCAAATCTACGGCACTTCTAGGAGGGAGAGCCTGCACTGGAACCCAAGCTGGCTGACTCCAGAGCCTGTGTGCCCTTTATTTATTTAATTTTTCTCTATTTATTTGAAAGAGAGACAGAGAGATCTTCCACCTGCTGGTTCACCCCCAAATGCCTGCAACAGTTGCGGCTGGACCAGGCTGAAACCAGAAGCCTGGAGCTCAGTCCAGGTCTCCCACGTGGATGACAGGGATCCAGGCACTTGAGCCTCTCAGGGTGCAGGTTAGGAAGATGGAATCAGAAGCAGAGCTGAGACTGCAGCCCAAGTGTTGCTGTGCCAGATGCCCACTCCAGAGCCTATGCTCTTAATCACGCCACTAATCTTCCTCAGAGTCCCAGGCATCGCTTCAGGAGCCACGGGGCCCAACCATAAAGGTTTGAGGCCAGTTTGCAATGCCTCTTCAACCCACAGTGTGCTTTTTGTTTCGACACGTGAGTCTCTCATATGTGTTCTTATTTCTGATGTAATGCTATTAACGCTAAAGTTACTAAAAGAATCTCTCTTCCTGATTAGAAGATTGAAAGTTGGGGCTAGTTTGGGGTGCAGCCAGTTAAGCTGCTGCCTGCAACACTGATGTCCCATCTGGGCACCAGTTCATGTTCTGGCTGCTCCATTTCCAATCCAGCTCCCTGCTAATATGCCTGGGAAAACAGCAGAAGATGGGAGACATAGATGCTTGGGCTCCTGCCACCCACGTGGGAGACATGGATGAAGCTCCTGGCTCCTGGCTTTGGTCTGGCCCAGCCCTGGCCTTTGTGGCCATTTGAGGAGTGAACCAGCAATGGAAGATCTCTCTCCCCCCCACCCCCCTCTGTAACTCTGCCTTTCAAATAAATTTTTATTTTTTGTAAAGATTTATTTATTTATTTGAAAGGCAGAGTTACACAGAGAGAGAAGGAGAGGAGAGAGGTCTTCCATCTGCTGGTTCACTCCCTAGTTGGCTGCAATGGTCAGAGCTGCGCTGATCCAAAGCTCTTGGATCAAGAGCCAGGAGCTTCCTCTGGGTCTCCCATGCAGTATAGGGGCCCAAGCACTTGCACCATCTTCCACTGCTTTCCCAGGCCATAGCAGAGAGCTGGATCGGAAGTGGAGCAGCCGGGATGTGAACCGGTGCCCATATGGGGTGCTAGCACCCGCTACACCACAGCACTGGCCCCTATAAATACATCTTTTTTAAAAAAATGAAAGTTGAGTGTCATTGGACAGACCCATAGAGGGCAGGACCAGAGCTTTCATGAAATAAGGACCATGTAGGGGTTTTCAGGGCTCTGGGCAAGGTTATGGTCCGTACTAGAACCCTAATAGGTCTGAAAAAATGGATCAAAAATCAGAATTTCCATCTTGACCAGTGGTTCTTTCCTTTAGTCCTTGTCAGACCCTGATGGTAGCCTTGGGCTCCTCTCGCTTTAGAAAAGTACGTAGGCTCATATACCACAAATTTATCTTTAGGTGGCTTCTTGGTTCATAAACAACCAGCTCCAAGAACCTGTGTATTTGGCAGCATAATAAAAAACATGTTAGATCCTCTGGCCTGGGTTCAGATCTCTTCTCCCACTTACTAATTGTGCAACCTTGAGCAAGTTACTTTATATCTTCGGACTCAATTCCTTCAACTGTGAAATAGGGAAAATAATAGTGTGCAAGTAGAAGGTTGCTGTGAGAAGTAATGAGTTAGTATCCGTACTATGCCTAGCACATGGTTAAGTCTATGGTAGTGTTTACTAGTAGTAATATTGCCCCTTGGAGCTTAGTCCATTCAGTAAATGTTTATGGATAGAATGAATGAATAATTCTAGTTGAGATGCCACGCCTCTGGTGGAGAATACCAACCAGCTTGTTGAAGATGGGTTGTAATTATGCTGAGACGTTGATCTGCTCAGCCCTTGGGACTGCCAGACCCCAACTGATTTACTGCTGGCTTCAAGCAGCAGAATCCACACTGTGATGTACAAATATCCTCTCTGGGTGCTCTGATGTGAAAACGCAGTGGGCAGCAGGATGTCAGCTGGTAGGTCATGACGTTCAAATGGGTCAGGTTCCAAGTCCAAACCCAGAGCGGAGGCTGTGGGCCTCCTGCAGGCTTCACAGGTGGGGGCCTACAGCGAGGTGGCTCCACACCACCGTGATGCAGAGGAATCCTGCCAGCTGTAAGGGCCAGAGCTCCCGTGAGTCATGCTAAGAGGCTCTGCAGAGAGCCCACAGTACCAGTTGCTGGAGAAACCGCTGTGAGCCAGAAAGCAGACTAGAGCTGAGTCTGTTAGGCAGTAAAGGTTCAACCGATAGTGCTAAGTACTGAAGCAGGTGAGCCTAGGGCCGTGAGTCCTAGAAAGAGATGGTACCCAGGGCTTCCGGAATTCACAGCAGGGCCTGTGAGGAGATTGCAAGGGCAGGAGGAAGCTGTTGGAGGGCTGTGATCAGGAAAGTGGTGTGTTTAGATTTGTGCTTTATTTCCTTAAGGTTACCATGTGAAAATGAGTTGGAAATGGGCGAGAGTTTATCTGAGGACCTAAGTGAGGAGGCTCTTAGAATATTCAAGAGGTGATACTTGCCTGAAATGAGTACCTGGGCTTCTGAGGGAAGAGGAGCACTCAAGGATGGCCCCACCAATTCCAAGTGGAAGGAGGTGCCTTCCCTGGGATGGGGAACTGGAAAGCAGAGCGGGCCTGGGCCATGGGGGACACTAGGAGTCCTATTGGGAACTCTTTCCATCTGTGATACCTGTGGGGTGTGCCCTGAGGATTGTCACCAGGGTCTGAGCACAGAGAGGTGTGGGGGTGGGCACAGAGAGTCTGCAACAGCAGGGTTGGCTGCCTGCCCATCACAGGGGTCCCCTGGAAGGGGAGCCAGTTTCAGAGTGGGTTTTGATCAGTCAGCTCTTCCTTTACAGCCAGTTTGATTGGCATGCTTCCCGTCTGTGCTCAACCTTTAGAACTCTTAGGTGTGCATATTTTGAACTCTTTCCATAAAACCAACATAGTTCTCTACTTTGAAGAATTTGTCTCCTTTTTCTTCTTGGATGGCCTCATTAACTCTGTCCCTGTGTGTCCTCGAAGCAAGAGGAAGCTGCATAACTCATAACGTGACCCTGTCATTTTCTCAGATTTGTGACCCAGAAGGAAGTCTCTGACCTCAGCTGTGGCTCTCGGTGCTGGCCAGAAGCCAACTTCATGTGTGAGTGCACGAGCAGCAGTTTGCCATGGAGAGCTTGGGGCTGCAGACGGTGACCCTCAGTGATGGGACGACAGCCTACATCCAGCAAGCTGTCAAAGGTGAGTCTTTCCAGAGACCTCAGAATCCTGCCTTGTCCGCAGCCTCTGGGAAGGGATGTCCCTTCTAAGAGTCTCGCCATCCCCCTGCCCACCACCACCTCTTGCTCTGCCTGAGACGTTCAGGTGGTGCTGGATGAAAAGACAAGCTAGAGGCCGGCGCCGCGGCTCACTAGGCTAATCCTCCGCCTAGCGGCGCCAGCACACCGGGTTCTAGTCCCGGTTGGGGCGCCGGATTCTGTCCCGGTTGCCCCTCTTCCAGGCCAGCTCTCTGCTGTGGCCAGGGAGTGCAGTGGAGGATGGCCCAGGTGCTTGGGCCCTGCACCCCATGGGAGACCAGGAAAAGCACCTGGCTCCTGGCTCCTGCCATCGGATCAGCGCGGTGCGCCGGCCGCAGCGCGCCGGCCGTGGCGGCCATTGGAGGGTGAACCAACGGCAAAAGGAAGACCTTTCTCTCTGTCTCTCTCTCTCACTGTCCACTCTGCCTGTCAAAAAATAAAAAAAATAAAATAAAAAAAAAATAAAAGAAAAGACAAGCTAGAAAGTCAGACTGGCCTGTCGGGAGGAGCCAAGACCTCCCAGGGGCCGAGTTGCTCTCATGTAGTGAGGAATTCATAAACATTTCTGGAATGGAGGAGCGCAGTGCTGCGGTGACTTCCTGTTTTTCAAATATTCCCTGTCCAGGTTCTCAGAGCTTTCTAGAAGCAGGCCATCCCTTTAGGTCAAGAAGTTGAAGCACTCAGACTATTTACTAAACATCTGCTGTGCACAAGGAGGCTCTTCCGGGTTCACAGGGAACACCCATGCATGTATCTCACACCTTAGTTTCTGACACTGGGGCTTGCCAGGAATGAAATACAGGACACCTGTTACTTGGATTGCAGATAGCAACAGATACTTTTGTGGTAGAGGTATGTTCCAAATATTGCATGAGGTAGACATGTATGAAACTCTCCGTCTCTCTTTCAAATAAATAAAATAATAAACATTTAAAATGAGATTAAATACTAAAAAATACTAAAGCAGTGTTACTGAGTACAGATTGAATATCCCTTTTTCCCATATGCTTGGGACGGGAGGATTTTCAGATTTTATAGTTTTTTTGGAGTTTGAGATATTTGTGCAGACTTTACCAGTTGAGCATTCCCGATACCAAAATCTGATATCCAGAATGCTCCAAAAGCTGAAACTTTTGGGTGTAAGTATATTTTGGATTTTTGGAACTTTGCATTTCAGATTTTCACATATGAGGATGCTCTGTCTGCACTAAGAAGTCTGTCATTTATCTGACATTCAGATTTACCTAGGCGCATTGTATTTCATCTGGCAGTGCTCCCCACACTTAAGAACTTCCGATCAAGGTAGTGTGGAGTCGAGAGAGTGCTGCTGAGGGCAAGGCCTGAGGCAGGGGCACCCCTGCTTTCCTGCGCCATCTCAGGCACGCTACGTGCCATCGTGGCTTTGGACAACACTAGGCAAACACTGCTCATTCCTACTCTTTAATTTAAAAAAAGTATGTATTTGAGAGATAGAAAGACAGAATTATATAGAAAGAGAGAATGCACAATCCCATCTGCTGGTTCTTTCCCAGAGTAGCTAAGAGTAGACTCGGCCTCGAAGCCAGGAACCAGGAACTCCATCCAGGCTTCCCACGTAGGTGGCAGCAGTCCGATTATTTGAGCCATCTCTCATGCCTCTCCAAGTCTTCATTAGCAGCAAGCTGGAATCAGAGCCAGAGCCAAGTTTCTAACCCAGACGCTCCGACATAGGACGTGGGCTTCCTATCTGTGGCTTAACTACTAGGCTGAACATGTTCCCCACTTCCTGCTCTTTATTTGACCTTTTTTTTATATATATAAAAAGGATTATTTATTTTTTTGAGAGGTAGAGTTACAGACAGTGAGAGGGAGAAACAGAGAGAAAGGTCTTCCTTCCGTTGGTTCACTCCCCAAATGGCCGCAACGGCCAGAGATGCGACTGTCTGAAGCCAGAAGCCAGGTGCTTCCTCCCGGTCTCCCATATGGGTGCAGGGGCCCAAGCACGTGAGCCATCTTCTGCTGCTTTTCCAGGCCACAGCAGAGAGCTGGATTGGAAGAGGAGCAGCCGGGACTCAATCTGGCACCCATATGGGATGCCGGCACCGCAGGTGGAAGATTAACCTACTGCGCCACTGCGCTGGCCCCGATTTGACCTTTTTTGGGGGGGGGATTCCTGAGCAGCAGCATCCTCATGAACACACTGTCTTTGCAACATTCCCCTCCTTCATGTCGGCACATTGCCGAAACAAATCTCTACTGCTAAGTTTACAGAGAAATTGTTTATTGATTTCATTTTAAATTGTCTGTTTCCTGATGACGACTAAAGAGCTGTCCGGATCTCATCAGTAAGTTCTTTCCCGTGGGACTGGGGAGTCACTCTGTCTGCTGTGTCATGTTCTCGCTGGCTTCGTGCTCTTGAGAACGGCACGTCTCTAGAATACTTGTGAAGGCTGAAACCCTCTGTGTGACGCCAGCCCGCCACCGAGGGTCTTGTGGACTGGAAGAATTTCAGAGCCCTTGTTGGGACTGTGTTTACTCCGTGGGCCTGCTTCGTTCCCAGGCCTCAGTTTTTCATGAAGAATTCATGGTTGGATGAATGAATAAAAAACAAATGATCATCTCTGGCCAGAGAAAGCCACTCTCTTCTGTCTTTCCTTCTTATGTCCGGGTCTCTTTGTTGCCCGGCCTCTCCGTTTGTATCTTTGTCTCATCACTCCTGCTAGCTCTGTTCTCTGCTTCCTCCATAGTGTCACATGTGTGCTTGTATGCACGCACATACCTGCACATAGCAGTTTTTCCAGTGGTGAACTGACAGACCACTGAATCCCTCTGATGCTTTTTTATTTTTATTTTTTGAAAGGCAGAGTTACAGAGAGAGAGAGAGAGAGAGAGAGAGAGAGAGAGACTCCCATTCACTGGTTCACTCCCCAAATGGCTGCAACGGCCAGGGCAGGGCCAGGGCAGGGCCAGCCAGGACCCTGGAGCCTCATCCAGGTCTGTCACGTAGGTACAGGGGAACAAGTATGCTGGCCATCCTCTGCTGCTTTCCCAGGCATATTAGCAGGGAGCTGGATTGGAAGCTGAGCAGCCAGGAAACAAACCAGTACATAATTGGGATGCCGGTGTTGCAGGCAGCTGCTTTACCCAACACGCTGCTATGCTGGCCCCTCTGATGCTTTTGATGGAGGTACTTGTCTATCAGCAGGCAGCTCTGTGTGCACCCAGCTTAGCCAGCAAGAAGCCCTAAATCTTGTGGGGTTTATTTATAATTAGGTTGAGCATAAAACATCATTCAAACTTGGTGCTGTTGAGAGTGGAAGAGTGTACTGTTAATGACTGCACTGGGACTGCTCCAGGCCAGTGGGACATGGGGTCACCCCACTATGATGGGGTTCAGGGCTCTCATCCATTATAGTCTCCAATTGTTAGAGCAAATTGTAGGTTGAAATTTTTTCTCTAACAACTCTTTGCAATATTTTGTTCCTGCCTTAAAGCAACGCCTACGGAGCCAGCAGTAGCTCCACTGGGAAGTTCAGAGTCCCAAGTGTTGGCACCCCCGCCAGGGTGGACAAAGTGCGAAAGTGAGGGTAGGCTGCTGCTCTCTTGGTAGGAGGGCAGGGAGCAGGTCCTCGTCCCTCATCTCAGCTGCCTTTCCTACTTCTTACCCTTGCTCCACGCTGCCTCTGGCTGGGTTGTAGGGCTTTTTTTTTGGTTACTGACCACAAGAAGAATCCATCTGGGGGCAAGCTTGGGGAGTTCTCTGAAGAGGAGGCGAAGTAGAGAGCTGGACCAGAGTGTCTGCTTGGTCCTTTTCCCAGATCACGCTGGCTCACGTTCCTAAACTGAACCTTCCAAAGAAAAGGACGAACAAGTCACTGGTCATTACTCTCGGCCTCCCTTTCCTTCTTCTCTTTCTCCCTTCTTTCTTTCTCCCTCTTTCAGACTCACTGCAGCTGTGCAGCCGGTATGTGTAAATCTAGTTTGTACACATTTTAGAAGTACTTTCCAGTAAGATAAAAGGAGAATCTTAGGAAATCTGGAGTCTTGCTGATTTTTTGCTGCTTGTTGTGTCGCCTTAGATGAGTCAATTCTTTATTAGAAGATTGCAGTGAATATATCAGAGGTCACTAGAGGAAGCATTACTTAGCAGTAGCAGTGGAACAAGGCCTAGGTGGACATACAATAGCAGAATAGTCTCACTCACATAGCTTTACTTTCCATTTCCTTAAAGTACAGATTGGACTTATAATAAAAACCAAAGTTTATTTAGGGTTGACCTTGTGCCTGGCACTGTTCCCAATGTTTTATATTCTTTAACTCATTTAACTCTCACTGCAACTCTATGAGGAAAAGACAATTTTTAATCTTCATTTTTATTATTTTTTAAAGATTTATTTATTTAAAAAGCGCAATGACAGAGAAAGGGGAGAGACAGAAAGAGATATCTTCCATCTACTGGTTCATTCCCCAAATGGCTGCAATAGCCAGGGCTGGGCCAGGCCAAAGCCAGGAGCCAGGAACTCTCCCATGTGGGTGTGGGGGCCCAGGTACATGGGCCATCTTCCACTGCCGTCCCAGGCATATTAACAGAGAGCTGGATCAGGTTGGGAGTTGAACTAATGCTCATATAGGATGCTGGCATTGCAAGCAGTGGCTTAACCCACTGCACCACAATGACAACCCCTAATCCCCATTTTAGGAGAAGGAAACTGAGGCACAGAGAGGTTAAGCGAGGTATCCAAGATCACAGTCAATAAGAGGTAGAGTTGGAATTGAAGGAAGCTGTGGGCTGCCTCCAGAGCCCATTGCTCTTAGCCACAGTGCTCGACTCTGCCTTTTTGGAGGCTCTGGTGTTGGTGTGCTGCCACAGGGAAGGATGGGGGGGTGTGTTTTGATTTTGTTAGCTTGAGCTTCACTTAATTTTGACCCATTGAGTCCCTCGCAGGTGTCAGGGCATCCCTTGTTCAACTCAGCAGCTTCCTGTGAGGTTGGAAGTCTCCACTTTGCTGATAGCACTAATAAATGAAGTTGCTCCTCTTAGGAGTAAGTAATGGGAGAGTTCCGTTGGGAGATGTAGGGTTCCTACATGGCAGAATGTCTTCGCCCTCAGGGCCTTGAGGCTCAGCTCTGGGGAGGCAGGGGGTGAGGGAACGCAGAGAATGTTACCAGGCTTAGACCTGCAGGCTGGAGCCCTGAGACAGAGGCCTCTGCCACAGACAGGCAGGCATCTCTTAGTCCTCCTCTGGGCCTGGGCCCTTTCTCTCCCTCTTACCTCCACAGGAGAGAAGCTGCTTGAAGGGCAAGTGATCCAGCTTGAGGATGGGACCACAGCATACATTCACCAAGTGACAGTACAGAAAGGTGAGGCCATCCCGACACCCTGCCCTGAGAGAGACCTGGGCCCCCCGCAGGCCCTGAGATCCAGAGAAAGGCGGGCAATGTTCTCATTACAGAATCTCTCTCCTTTGAGGATGGACAGCCTGTACAACTGGAAGATGGCAGCATGGCCTACATTCACCGTACACCCAAAGGTGGGTCACAGTTACCATGGCCAGCAGGGAAGGAGGCGGGGCAGAAGTGACAGAGGTTGAGGGCTGGAGTACCACACAGGAGGTTGGGCTGTAGATGCAGGGCCTGTGTTCTCCAAGGTACATACATGCTCACCTGGGTTAGCAGCCTCCCTTTCCTGGTGCACATCACGGGAGCGGCTGTTTTCTGCCAGCCTTGAACCTCAGTAGTGTGGGATGTGGTTCCTTACAGACACAAGGTTCTTAGAGCTTCAAACAGGAAAGAAAGACATCACCTGAGACCTTCCTAATATTCAAGAATGAAGCTCCTAAGGGACTTTATTCCTTCTATGTGTAACTTCTTTAAAGATTTATTCATTCATTCATTCATTCATTCATTGGAAAGGCAGAGTTACAGAGAGGCAGAGGCAGACAGAGAGAGGTCTTCCATCTGCTGGTTTACTTCCCAAATGGCTGCAACGGCTGGAGCTTCACTGATCCAAAGCCAGGAGCCAGGAGCTTCCTCCAGGTCTCCCACGTGGGTGCAGGGGCCCAAGGACTTGGACCATCTTTTACTGCTGTCCCAGGAGGCCTTAGCAGAGAGCTGGATCAGAAGTGGAGCAGCCAGGTCTTGAACAGATGGCCAATTGGGATTTCAGCACTGCAGGCAGCAGCCTTACCCACTATGCCACAGCACTGGCCCCAACGAGTAGCTTCTTGAGTGACTACTGCATGCCAGGCAGTGCGCTTGGTGTGGAGCACGTAGAGGGAAACAGACTCAGACGTTGCTTTTGCAGTCTTTTTGGGGAAAAGAGAAGTGAAACAGCTGTCCCCGATGACAACATCTTTACAGAGAGGGATCAGGCTCAGGGAAGGCTTCTGAGGAAGTGATGCAGCCGAGAGCTAACAGATGGAGTGGGCTTAGCTAGGGGAAGTAGGGTGACAGGGAGGGCTCAGTACTGCAGACAGAAGGGTCAGCACATGCAGGCCTGGGGCTATGGCCCATTCCAAAAAGCTGGGAGCTGGAGTGCTGGCGTGAGGACGGGCTGCATGAGATGCAGCCCAGGAGAGAAAGGCAGGGCCAGAGTACTCGGGGCTTGGGTGTCAGGATGGCAGTGGGAAGTATTAGAAACGTTTAGGCAGTCAAGTGGCATGATCACATCCGTGTGCTGCCGAGATCCGTCCGAATGCTCTGCAGCCTAGAAGGAGCTGGAAGGTGGGGAAGGACAACCGGCCAGGAAGCTCCTGTGGTCATCTAGGCCAAGAGGATGATGGTCTCCCATCGGGTCCTCATGGAGCTTTTGAGTTCCCCAGCAGTGACCCACAGGAGACCCCATCCTTTGGAGAGGTAGCTGCAGAGGGAGGGCTAGAAAGAGTGAATCACCACGGTGGGGGGTTGAGGAGAGACAGAATCCTGGAACCCTCCTTGGTGTATGTGCCGCTCATGAACCTAAAGCCAGGCTCCCGTCTGTATCTCTTCCCCTTGTGCAGCCTTGGGGCTAACCTTGTGTTCCCTGCAGAGGGCTATGACCCCAGCGCCCTGGAAGCCGTCCAGCTGGAAGACGGCTCCACTGCCTACATTCACCACCCCGTGGCTGTGCCGTCCAACAGCACCATCCTTGCTGTGCAGACAGAGGTGGGCTTGGAGGACCTCGCAGCAGAGGACGACGAGGGCTTCAGTGCAGACACAGTGGTGGCCCTGGAGCAGTACGCCAGCAAAGTGAGCACACACAGCCTGACGCTGCCTGTCACTCACACCTGCCCACTGCCTCTTGGCCC
Source organism: Oryctolagus cuniculus (assembly GCF_051225735.1). Taxonomy (NCBI): domain Eukaryota; kingdom Metazoa; phylum Chordata; class Mammalia; order Lagomorpha; family Leporidae; genus Oryctolagus; species Oryctolagus cuniculus. The sequence goes on along the minus strand of NC_142871.1, from coordinate 134,029,553 downwards.
CGCTAGAACTTTATTGGGGACGAGGGCAGCCTGTGCTTGGGCATAGTCTGGGCTACTCCCTTTGCCCCTCTACCCTAGTTCTCCCCCCAAATCATCGCTCATGGGTCGGGGCCAGGGCCGCTGACAGCTGCTTATGCTCCCCCTTATCCATGGTGTCTCTGCAGAGGGAAGGCCTCTGTAAGAAACAGTGACATCCGTATGGTAGGAAGGGAGGCTCGGCTTTGCTTTGGCTGCTGTACTAATCCTCTGTGCTATTTGGGAAAGCTCTCGCCATTACAAAAGCTCTTTGTATTAGTCTCCAATCCACTGGAGTCAGATGCTCTTGTATTTATTTCTTCTCTTTGACTCATGCAGTCATTTGGGAAAATAGCCTCAGTAGGCAACGGTGAGGGCACATGAAACAGAGCAGCCGGGATTCTTGGGCGCGAGGCCCACACAGTCGCTCGGCTAAAGAGGAGAAGGACCCTGGTTGTCCCAGCATCAGCCAGTCCAAGCGCCATCCACTGGAACTGTGCTCGCGCCTGTGTGGGGACCAGGAGTGCAGGGGTCTCTGAGCTTCCAGGCCTGGGGCTGCCTCCTGGGCTGGACTGCAAGACCTCTGCATGAATGTGGCAGGGCTTCCTGAAGCTTCCCCCCGGAGACTGGCAGACTAGTGCAGCAGTGTGGTTGGGGAGATGAGGGAAATCCTCGTGTCTCTTCAAAAGGAAGCACAGCCGTGTGGCCCCCTGTGGTGTGTTTCAGACCACATTTGAGACTAGCTGCTCGTGAAGGGAGACTTGAGCTTTACTGAGTTATGTTTATGTTTATCTGAAAGGCAGAGAGGCAAAGACAGGAAGATTTCTGTCTGCTGGTCCAATCCCTAAATGCCCACATCAGCCAGGCAGGAGCCAGGTGCCAGCAGCTCCATCCGGGTCTCCCACGGGAGTGGCAAGGACCCGAGTACTTGAGGGATCACTGCCACCCCCGGGGTGCACGTTAGCAGGAAGGTGGAATGGAGCTGGAGCGCTCTGCTAAGGGCTGTGGCATCTTCACTGTGAGGGCAGACAGTCACCCTGTGCCCGCTAGCTGACGAGCCTTCCCCTCTCATCTCCACTCCCGGGGCACTGCCAGAGCCTCCGTCTCACACCATCCTCTGGCCATAGGGAGCCCTCACTGCTCTTTCACTTTCCTGGGCAGGGTCCTTTAGTCCGGCTGTTGCAGGCATTTGGGGAATGAATCAATAGGTGGGAGCTGTCTGTCTCTCTGTCTATATGTGTGTGTGTGTGTGTGTGTGTGTGTGTATAAACATATACATATATGTATGTATATAAACTCTGTGTGTGTGTATGTATATAAACTTCAGACTTGAATTCTATATAAAGAAGCCCTAAGTCCCATTGTGCTTTAAGGAAAAAAAAAAAAAGTGAGCTGGGTGCCCCTGCTGAGATTTCTGTCGTCATGGCTGCTTCTCTCTGGGCCCTCGGTAGCTCTTCCCCACAGCAAGCCCCGGTGTTAAGGCCCCTTTTGAGCACAGGTGTCCCACGGGGAGGAAGGGGGTTCCTCCCGCCGGAGAACAGAGCTGTCAAAGCCAGGGCCTCCTAGGTGGGTGAGGGTGAAAGGGGGGTTTCTGGCAGTTAGCCTGACTCAGCGTGAGCATTCAGACAAACCTCTCCCCATGTTACCCAGCTGTCTAGGTGATACCCTGCTGTCACAGCCCCTGTGACAGCCCCCCCCCTCCATCAGAGAGGGGTGGGGGCACCAGTGCCAGCCCTGGCTCACCACAGCATTTACTCCTGGTCCATCGGGATATGCCATTCCACCCCTAGGCCACGGTCAGGCGTCGTCCTCTTGACTGGGTCTTGAGCTGCCAGCCAGGCCCTGTGCCCCCCTGTTCCCTGTCCTTCATTGAGGGGGAGTCCATGGAGGGACCCCAAGGCTTTTTCCTCAGGTTCTGCAGGACAACCAGGCTCCCCTGAATGGCAAAGGGCAGCAGGCTGGAGACCGGGCGTTCCGCTGTGGCTACAAGGGCTGTGGGCGGCTCTACACCACCGCACATCACCTGAAGGTACGGGCGCTGGCGCAGCTTGCAGTGGTCTTCCCTTCAGCTCTGCTGGAACTGCTCACTGCCCTGCAGTAGCACACTAGCTGCCGAAGGCCAGAGACAAGGGGCAGGAGTGTCGGCACGGGGACTGTGACACACATGGACACGTGGAGGGACGGGAAGCAGGCCCAGGCCACGCCCTTGTCCCTCTGAAGCGTGTGATTGCTTGTCCTCACAGGTGCATGAACGAGCTCACACGGGTGACCGCCCCTACAGGTGTGACTTCCCCAGCTGCGGAAAGGCCTTTGCCACAGGTAACCCGCCTGGATGGACACTGAAGGCGGACTGCATACACTGGAGGGCAGGGGGCTCTAGACGAGCTTGGGGAACCCCACACCTGAGCAGCTACTGCAAGAGCACTCACACTCGCAGGGCGCTCTCGGGAGGCAACCCTGTTGCAGAAGTGAAAGGCAGCATGGTCCTGGCCAGCACCAGAGATCTGGGGGGCTTGCTGGAGAGATCTACACTCTGTGTCAGCTCCGACGCTGACCAGCCATGCGGTGGGAGGTGGGCCGTGCTGTCTCCGTGGGCTTTACCTTCCCTCTGTGAAACGAGGACCTTTAGCTGTGGGCAATGAGATTCCCGTTCATGTTCGTGTTCTGGCATGGCTCTGGCTTGCTCTGGAGAGGGAAGGAGGGCAGAGTGGGTTTGCCCAGCATCCCTTATGCGCCCAGGTGGGATTGGGATAGCAGTAAACACGGGCTTCCTGAGCCAGAGGAATTCTGGAACTTCCCAGAGCACACCTTAAGATAGAAACCTCCAGATGAGGTGGACAGTGGAGATTGAGGCCCCGCTGGGTGCTCTTCTTCCCCTCCCTGCCACATGCGGACAGGTTATGGGCTGAAGAGCCACGTTCGCACCCACACTGGTGAGAAACCTTACAAGTGCCCAGAGGAGCTGTGCAGCAAGGCCTTCAAGACCTCAGGAGACCTGCAGAAGCATGTCCGCACCCACACCGGTAGGCTGGGCCCTGACCACACCGTTCCTTGGGAAAGGGAGCTCAGCCCGCCTTCCAGACTTAGACCTGGAACCATCCCATTTGCCTGAGCCGCCCCTCACAACCCCTGTCTGCACAGGTGAACGCCCGTTCCGGTGCCCTTTTGAGGGCTGCGGCCGCTCCTTTACCACGTCTAATATCCGCAAGGTCCATGTGCGCACCCACACAGGCGAGCGGCCCTACACCTGCCCCGAACCCCACTGTGGCCGTGGCTTCACCAGTGCCACCAACTACAAGAATCACGTGCGCATCCATACAGGTGGGCCAGCCAGCATGCGAGGACCACCCCTCTGAGGCCCCAGCCCCCTCTGCAGGCTGCTGATTGGAGACAGTCTCAACTCCTAGCCTAAAGCCCTTCCCTGCTAGCTGCTCCCATCCGGTCTTGGGGTGGAGATCCCCAGAACCGTGTTTCCCGGGCAGTGAGCAGTGCCCCCATTTCCTGTCAGTTGCACCATGATGGGTATTGCTAGCTCTCTCTCCCTGGGGTCCCTCAGCTCCCCACCCACCCTGCACTTTCCCCATCCAGCCAAGCTCCTGAAAAGCAGCCAGGGCCATGGATGAGAGGGAAGTAGATGAGCTGTCACTCTCAGCTCCCCACCTTGCCCACTGCCCATGTGACTCCTACGTACCCTCGCCTCCCTAGTGTCACATCCCTCGGCTGGCCTTCTGCGTGGGCAGTGTGCGGCCTGACACTTTAGGCATCCTCCCTAGCCCCTGCCTCTTCTGTTCACACTCTGAACCCTCCCACCCTCAACCTTGTAAGCCCCAGGACCCCCAGGAGCCCCTGACTCACCCCAGCCTCGGCCCCTCCTCTCATCTTCCCAACCCTGATCATTCAGAGTTTCAAGCCGCAGCCCCTCTCCCTCCCTCTGGCTCTCCTTTCACAGCCCTGCACCTCCCTCCCCCTTCCCCCTAGTTTCCCCTTTGCCAGCCCCAGTTCCCACCCCCCTCACAGCCCAGTGTCCCCAGGGGAGAAGCCATACGTTTGCACCGTGCCAGGCTGTGGGAAGCGCTTCACCGAGTACTCGAGCCTGTACAAGCACCATGTGGTGCACACGCACTGCAAGCCCTACACCTGTAGCACCTGCGGCAAGACCTACCGGCAGACCTCCACCCTGGCCATGCACAAGCGCAGCGCCCACGGCGAGCTGGAGGCCACGGAGGAGAGCGAGCAGGCCCTCTATGAGCAACAGCAGCTGGAGGGTGAGGGGAGCGGGCAGAGGGTGCGAATGGGGACAAGCCAGGCCTCCCCCATGGCATCCAAAGGGCAGGTGTCAACCTGGGCTCTCATCTCCAGCCGCCTCTGCAGCCGAGGAGAGCCCGCCACCCAAACGACCCCGCATTACTTACCTTTCGGAGGTGAAAGAAGAGGGTGACGACATCCCAACCCAGGTGGCCATGGTGACTGAGGAAGACGGGGCTGCCCAGGTGGCTCTCATCACTCAGGATGGCGCCCAGCAGGTACGCGCCCTGGGAGACAGGGGCGGAGTGGGCCGTTCTTGTCTGCTCCCCCTCCTCCCATTCTCTGGAGAGCCCTGAAGTTCCAGTAGTCCTGCTTCTCCTGTTTTGGAGCCCAGGCTGAAGGGGCCAAATCTTGGGGCACAGCCCCTCCTCCTCATGCTTCCAGCTCTGCATGAGAGGCTCTGGAGCAGTTAGAAGTTTTACTCTTTACTCGGCCGCTGACAGGCCTCAGTCCTCTGAGTGAGACACTTGGATGTCCTCCTGCAGAGAGGCATGCTGGTAGAGGGGCCAGAGCATGGAGTGGGGTCTGGAAGCCAAGGGTCTGGTCCCACCATGGCCCTGGGCGGCACCCATACCTGTCAGTTGCGCCGTCTGGAGTTGTTGGGACGAGGAGATTGAAGTGCATACAACAGGGCCCGGAAGCAAAGTGGTGGTAAATAGAGGTGGTCAGCAGAGCGCCTCCAGCGCAGCTTCTCTCAGCAACCTGGGACCTGTTCTCTCTGCTGGCTCCCCCCACCCCATCCCAGGATCTAAAGCTATCCTGGCTCACCAGTAAGCTAGCCTCATCCAGGAAAACAGATGCACCCTCCACTGGCACTCCCAGCCCACCTGCTCCCGTCTGTCGGCAGGTCAGCCTCTCCCCAGAGGACCTGCAGGCCCTGGGGAGTGCCATCAGTATGGTGACCCAGCACGGCGGCACCACCCTCGCCATCCCCAGTCATGACGACGACCTGACCACATCTGGCACGCACACGGTCACCATGGTCAGCGCCGATGGCACGCAGACGCAGCCCGTATGACCAGGCGGTTTGCTCGGGGTTTCCTCTTCGCTTGTCGTTCCTTTCTGTGGGGTGGGCAATAAAACAGAGGCTAACCCCGTCAAGCCTCTTAGGAAGACACAGATTACCTACGGAAAAGGACCGTCCCCACAGCTCCCCTGGGCCAGCAGCTGCTCCCGCCCTTAAAGCATTTGGGAGTCAAGAAACAGCTTCTTGATGTCAGTCTGTCCCTAGTTTGCTGTGACCGTAGATAGGTCACTCTTCCATTTTCAAGTGAGGTTCAGTTACTCTGTTTTTTTTTTTTTTTTTTTTTTTTTTTTTTTTTTTTACAGCTTTGCCTTGTGTAATTCAAAATCCCTAAATTAAGCTGGGCTCTAAATTGGGAAAAATCCAACCTCCTTTGCTCTCAGCCCTAAGCTAATTAGTCTGACCCATAATGGTTTTATCCATTCCCTTCTGGTTGTTCCCAGCTATCCCATCTACCTTGCTTGGAGGGATATTTTTATTTTGAGTGTGTGGGCGGGGAGAGTCTTGTGAATGAGTGGGAAGACCTCATGTTTTAGAAAATGTTCTAGGGCCGGCGCCGCGGCTCACTAGGCTAATCCTCCGCCTAGCGGCGCCGGCACACCGGGTTCTAGTCCCGGTCGGGGCGCCGGATTCTGTCCCGGTTGCCCCTCTTCCAGGCCAGCCCTCTGCTGTGGCCAGGGAGTGCAGTGGAGGATGGCCCAGGTGCTTGGGCCCTGCACCCCATGGGAGACCAGGAAAAGCACCTGGCTCCTGGCTCCTGCCATCGGATCAGCGCGGTGCGCCGGCCGCAGCGCGCCGGCCGCGGCGGCCATTGGAGGGTGAACCAACGGCAAAGGAAGACCTTTCTCTCTGTCTCTCTCTCCCACTGTCCACTCTGCCTGTCAAAAAAAAAAAAAAAAAAAAAAAAAAGTTCTAATTTACATTCTTTTAAAGATTTATCTATTTGAAAGAGAGAAAGGGAGAGACAGAGAGATCTTCCATCTGTTGGTTCACTCCCCAAGTGGCCACAACAGTTGGGGCTGGGCCAGACCAGAGCCAGGAGCTTCATCTGGGTCTCTCATGTGGGTGCAGGGGCCCAAACACTTGGACCATCTTCCACTGCTTTTCCCAGGCCACAGCAGTTAGCTGAATGGAAGGTGGAACAGCCAGGACATGAAGTGCACCCATATGGGATGCTGGCTGTGCAGGCCTCCCAGGCAGTGAGTGGCTTTACCTGCTGCTCCACAACACGGGCTCCATAGACCTCATTCTTCTGTGTTTCAGGTCACGATCATTACTTCTGGGGCTGTGGTGGCTGAGGACTCAAGTGTAGCTTCCCTTCATCACCAACAGGTGGCGCTACTGGCCACAGCCAACGGAACCCACATTGCAGTGCAGGTGGGTAGAGGGAGGAAAGGGGATCCCACCCCCAGAGAGGGGAAGGGGATGGGGAGGGGCTAGGCAGGGATCCTGAAGAGAAGCACGTCCGGCTGAAGAAGAGCCCTTTTCCGAGGAGGAACTCCTCTCTGCTACATCCGCACGTCTGTCTCGAGAGCTTTTCTTGGCCGAGGCCCAGTGTGAATCCCCTTCCGGCTGTTATCAGTGCTGTGGTCCAGAGCCTTCTTGTCTCAGTTTCTGGGAAGTAAGGAGGCTGAAGTAGGTGATCACTAAGGTCTTTGCCCACCAGCAATTCTCCTGTGAGCAAGTTGGGCCCTGGCTCCTGCCATGATTCCCTGGCTGTGCCTAGCCTAAGAAGACTTTCTGTGTGAACTTCCTCGTTACTGGGGCCTTTCTAAGAGCCTGGGGTGTGTCGCTGGGTAGATAGGAGAGATTTGACGAAGTGGACCACACACTACTTGCACTAGAGGCTGGGAGCGAAGTTCTCAGTCTCTCTCCTTTCCTCTGCATAGCTGGAGGAGCAGCAGACCTTAGAGGACGCCATCAGTGTGGCCACTGCTGCCATGCAGCAAGGGGCCGTGACCTTGGAGACAACCGTGTCGGAGAGTGGCTGCTGAGCCTGAGGCCTGGATCCCGCACCGTGCTGGAGGAGGTGCCATGCTGCACAGGCATCCTTGCCTCCGAGGGCCCCAGCTGTGGCTGACACCGGGGAGGTGGCCACACAGATCTCTGGGGCGAGAAGGCCGCAGGAGAACAGCCTAAGTGAAAGGGATGGCGCCTGCCCAAGAGGGAGGCCAGAAGGCTGGAATCGGGGGAGTGTGTCATGATAGGAGCTAAGAAGAGCCTTCCCCTCGAAGTCAGCTGGGCACCCACCGTCCGCCCTCCAGAGGAAACCCTTCCTGCCCTCGGTTCACCTCCCTTCTCAGGTGGAGATTGGGTGGCTGTGGGGCTGGCCCTCCACCCCAACGGCCCACCAGGGGGAGAGCAGACAGCTCTTCAGCCCAGTAGGGGCAGAACAGGCGCAGCCTGGCCCCACTCCGCCCCCAGCAATAACCACCCCAACCCCACCCCCCAGAGGCCAGCCGAGATACCTGGCCACTTGGCACCAGGGACTTCCTGCCACCACAGTCAGATTAATTCCTCAGGGGCCTGTGGCTGGAGAAAAGGTGCCCAGCCCTCACCACCCCCAACTGCCCCCGGCCAGAGAGGCAGGGAGCAGCCCTGTATATAGACTGCTGGGGATTGGGTTGAATTTGTTTTGTTTTGTTTTTTAAATTCCATTTTGATAATTTGTTTTTCCTGCTGTGGGTGGTGGTGGCAAATGGGTGAATGAGTATTTAATAAAAGTTCCCAAGTTTCCACCTGGTTCCTTCATCGAGTGAAGCTGTCAGTCCTCCTTCCCTGGCACGAGCCCCCCTCAGCCTCCACACCAGACCCGGGAGGCTGGCCTACCTGGGGCACCGCAGGGAGGAAGACCTGCTGTAAGGCAGGCCCTGAGAAGCTCCAGTGGCTTCCTGCCCATAGCCGTGCCTGTGGCTCCAAGGTGACCACTGCTTCCAGGCTCTGGCTGAATCTCAGGCCTCAGGATGGCTGGGTTGGAGGACTTCTGCTGGTGGAATATAATCGGAGCCCCCCCAGGCCCTCCACCCCCTGGCCCACACATGCCACTGCTCCAAGAGAGCAAAGTCAGCATAGAGAGGGGCTGAAGACCACCTTTGCCAAGGTTGCTGAGGTTCAAGGAGCAGAGTCTGATGCCTCTGGTGCTGACGTTCTGGCTCTGTTACGCGCTCGGGGGCCGGCCAAGCCAAGCCACAGTCAGACACTTTGGAAAATCGAGTGGTAAGACCAGGCCATTCCCAGCCAGAGGAAGTGATGTGGGGAAGGCATTTGATAAAAGAAATTCTGGGTTCAACCCTGGCCGGACAGGATATTTGCAGTAATTAGAGATGTCTCTTTTTCTCTCTCACCGTGGTAAAGACAGTGTCCCAAGCCCCTTCCTGCCTCCTAGGAATGTAACCCCAGCCCCCTGACCCAGGTTTCACCTCCTGGGATACCTGGAAAGCCCTAGTTGCTGTCACCACCAGCACCTTGGAAACAGGGGCGGGGCATGCTCAGGGAGGGGAGTGTATCTCAGAATTGGCCCAGACTTTAACACCCATAACCACTGTCTCTCTGTGGGTGAGTCCCACCCTCTTGAGTGCTGGATCCGAAGGTGTGGTTGGCCCCAAAGCCCAAGTGCCACTGCCAGGACCCCTGGGGCTGGACCCCAACACAGGGCTCACCCATAAGTGCTTCCCAGTCTGTGTCTTCTGGGTCCAGAGTGGCCAGGGTGCCGTGTGCCTTTTAGAGCCAGTGCCTGGGGGGGACAGAGCCAACAAATGAAGAGCCCGCCTGGCCTGGAGAGGTGCCCTGGCCCAGTTCCTCCCCCAGCTGCGTGGCCCTGCCTTTGTTTTCTTCCGCTGGGTGGAGCCCCACCCGCAGTGATGTTGGGTAGCTCTAAAAGAAGCGCTTTATACAGAGCCTAACGTGCTGCACCGCGCTTCTCGTACCCATTCAGCTCTCTGAGTTTGGTATCCTTCCCGCTTTACCAAGAGGAAGCTTCTCAAGGAAGTTCAATAGCCCACGGCTTCCCACCTGGTAAGTGTGGAATTGACACGGGACCCCCGTCCACCTGACTCCAGAGTCGGGATGGGCTTGCTTGTTCCCTCAGCAAACAACCTCTGGGGGCCCAGGCAAGCTCCAGAGAGCTCTGGGGCTACGGAGACTTGTAGAAAAGCCTCACACGCCCAGGGAGCCAGGTAGAGGCAGAGCCAGCGCTCCAGCCCTGGAAACGTCGGTCGGTCGGGGCCCCTGCAGGGAGCGGGGCTGCTGAGCACTTCAGGAGCACCAGGCCTGCACCGGGAGCCACAGCAAGCAGGCAGGTGGAGCTCTCGCTCCGCACCGGGGCCCCTCTGCGGTCTCGGCAGCCGTTTGCATTTCCTGAAACCGGATCTCAGTGTTAGAGCCGCCCCCGGGCCGGGCAGGCGCCTCAGCCATGGCCCTGCGCAAGGAGCTCCTCAAGTCCATCTGGTACGCCTTCACTGCGCTGGACGTGGAGAAGAGCGGCAAGGTCTCCAAGTCCCAGCTCAAGGTGAGGAGCGCCGGGGGCACAGGGGAGGCAGGCGGACATGCCACACCACTCCCCGCCGCCTGGGAGCCGGCCACTGACACCCGGTGCAGCTCCGGAGGCTCCCAGCTGTCCAGCAGCCTCAGCCCCTGGGGCAGAGCGCCGCTATTGAGTGGCCTGGCAGGTGCCGCTGCCCACCTCGCAGAGGCCAGTGAAGTGCCACTGAGAGCCTGGCCCCCCGACTGGAGGGTGGAGGTGGTGGCATCATGGGGTTCTGCTGGCCGTGAGCCAGGCCACATCCCAGACTCGGCTCCCCAGAGTCATGCTTGGGCACGCACCCTACTGCTTCTTGCTGCTTCCTCCTGGCTTTGAAGAGAGACAGTTAGCCAGTACTTGTCAGTCACTTCCTGTGGAGCTGAGAGAGGGGCATAACGGGCTGCCCCACTCCCAGGCTGCTGCTGAACCCTGCTCCCCGGTGGGACAGGTCCAGGGAGGGGGTGAAGACTGAGGACCCTGGTATACCGCTGCCCAGCTCACATCCCACTCTACCCACACACATACACTAGGGTAGGAAGCTCTGCTTGGACCATAAGACTGCAAGTCGGGATGGGGGGGCCTGAGCCCTGGAGCAGTCCCATCACTGATTGCCCTAAAACCCATTCCCTAGCCTAGACAATTACCGGGAGGTCAAAGAGTTGCTCTCCCTCTTGGTTTAGTCCTGGGTTAGTGCTGCCTTCCCCACCCGAGTTAGTGGATGGAAGAGAGGTCGTAGGCAGCTGGAACCAGGGAACTCTGAGGGGAGGGAACAGGGCAGGCCTCAGCTCTCTGGGACTTAGAGGTTTATTGATTCACTCTGCAGATATATTACTGAGTGTCCCACATGAGGCTGTATGCCAGGCATGAGACCTGGTGCCACCTCCACCCCATTCTCCCAAGCGAGAGTGCAGTGTCAAGAAGCCTTAAATCTTTACTTCTTTTTAAAAAATAATATGAGAGAGAGAATCTCCCGTCTGCTGGTTCACTTCCCAAATGCCCAAAACAGCTGGGGCTGGGCCAAGCCAAAGCCAAGAACTACAGACTCAGTCTGGGTCTCCCACGTGGCTGGCAGCTTCTTGAGCCATGACTTGCCGCCTCCCAGGATGTGCATCCAACAGGAAGCTGGATCAGAAGCAGAGACTTTAAGCCCAGCACTCCAATGTGGGATGCAGGTGTCCCAAAACATGTCTTAACTGCTGCACCAAATGCCCATCCTCTTCATTCTTTTTTCTAAAGATTTATTTATTTATTGGAAAGGCAGAGATACAGAGAGAGGAGACATCTTCCATCCACCGGTTCACTCCCCAAATGGCCTTAACGGCTGGGGCTAAGCCAGGCCAAACCCCAGCAGCCAGGAGCTTCTTCTTGGTCTCCCACATGGGCACAGAAGCCCAAGCATTTGGGGCCATCTTGCACTGCTTTCCCAGGTGCATTAGCAAGGAACTGGATTTGAAGTGGAGCAGCCGGGTCTTGAACCCGCACCCACATGGGATTCCAGCACTGCAGGTGGCGCCTTAGTCTTCTGTGACATAGTGCTGGCTCCCCCTCTTCATTCTTAATGACCAAGGTAGGAGGTACCTAGAAACCTGAGAGATGGATGAGCAGGATAGACTTATGCTCCACCCCATTCCAACCCCCACTTTGCTGAGATTGGATTCGTTGGACTTGGATGTATCAAAGTGGTCCTGTCCCACAGTCTATCCCCTAGCTAGTTTTGTAAGCCTCTAATAAATGATGTTCTACTTTGCGTGGAATGGAAACACACTACCACTTTGGTCACCTGGGGAGACGCTCCCAGCTGCAGCCTCTTCCTCAGACCCTGCTTCGACCTCTTTGTCGCAGGGCCTCAGGATAAACGGCAGAAGTAGATAATCCAAAATCTATCCCTGCAGAATTCTGCCCCACATCAATTTCCACCCTACCCATTTCATGTGAATATATTTTTAGGGGCTGGCGCTGTGACATAGCGGGTAAAGCCACTGCCTGCAGTGCTGGCATCCCATATGGGCGCAGGTTCGAGTCCTGGCTGCTCCACTTCCAGTCCAGCTCTCTGCTGTGGCCTGGGAAGGCAGTGGAGGATGGCCCAAGTTCTTGGGCCCCTGCACCCTCATGGGAGACCTGGAGGAAGCTCCTGGCTCCTTGTTTTGGATTGGCCCAGCTCTGACTGTTGCAGCTATCTGGAGAGTGAACCAGGAGATGGAAGATTCTCTCTGCCTCTGCTGTTACCTCTCTCTAGCTCTGCCTTTCAAGCAAATAAATAAATATTTTCAAAATATATATTATTTATTTGAAAAAAGATAGAGTTCCTTTCCACTGGTCCACTCACCACATGTCCACAATGGCTGGGCCATGCTGAAGCTGAGAGCCAGGAACTCAATCCAGTTCTCCCACGTGGGTGCCTGGGACCCAATGACTTGAGCCATCACTGCTGCCTTCCAGGGTCTGCATTAGGCAGGAAACTGGGGTCAGGGTGGACCAGAGCTGGGCATCAAACCCAGGCACTCTGATCTGGGATGTGGGCAGCTTAACCACGAGGCTCAATGCCCAGCTCCACCCTTGCTAGCACAACTTCACCCTTCCATGGCCTGTTGCTTCCAAGGTATCATTTTGCTCCTCTCCACCACCGGCTGCTTCTGAGAGCTCTCCAGGCTGGGTGTGCCGATCACACAGGGAGGGTGCAGCCTACAGGTGATCCTCTTTTCCTGGTTCTATAGCCGGTAAGGCCTCCTAGCTTAAGCCTCTGTCTTAAACTCTAACTGGCCCACTACCCCCTTCCCCACCCCCACAGCTTATTCCTGGGGAAGATTCCAAGGGGAGCTCACATGGTGGAATTGTCTGTTCCACTTGATAGCTCTAGCTGACTCTGCTGCCGACCGTATCTCTGGATCTATGCTAGACTGCACCCCTACTTCTGACAAATTGTCTACCCTGGGGACCCATCAGTGGGAGTCTCGGGAGCCAGCTGGGGCTGGGGCATAAATGGCATGGTCTGTGTTACAGGGGAGGAGGCTGGGGAAGACACGCGCCCAGCAGCCTATCACGGTGGACCCTGGAAGGGGAGGAAGTAGTGATAACGGTGGGGGTGGGGACACCGGAAAGGCGAGAGAGTAATAGGGAAGTGGTCAGGAGGCAGAGGAAGGAGCCGATGCGAGCTGTACCAGCAGGGCCCCCCCCCCCCCCCGCACCCCCGAGAGGCCCGGGGATGAGGGAGATCTGAAGCTCGGCCTGTTCTAACAGAAACTGCCCCAGCCTGGAGACGGTCAGGTGGGACCAGGCAGGAGACCGGTATACCAGCCCAGGGCACGCTGTGTCTGTGTGTGTGACCAGTGCCATTTGTCCCCCTTAGATGTTGGTAGAGGGGCTGCCACTGGCTGTCTTGGGCAAACCCACAATGAGGCCAGAGAGAGGAGGCAGAAAAGCCCAAGAAGTGAGGATTGATTGCCCTGGGAAAGAGGACTTCAGCGAGAAACCAGATCCATTCCCCATCTTTGAATGAATGGCCTTCATCCATGTGGTTGAGGACAGCGAAACTAGACGGAAAGGAATGGCGTGTCTGCCCGGAAGGACTCAGGTTAGGCATAAAACCTCCCAGAAGCTGAGGGCTGTGAGTGAGTAGGTCCACGAAACCTCCTCTGAAAGAGCCCCAACCATGGGAAGGCATCCGGACGGGGCTCAGTGGGAGGATCCTCAGGGCATGGTGGGCTTCCTCCTGCCGCACCCTCTTCCGCAGGGAACAACCATGATTTCTGGCCTAGTGGAGGGTCCCCTGAGAGCTGGGGCTCCTCCTGCCAGCCAGGCAGCAGGGGCCGCAGTGGGCAGTGTGTCTCCGGGTTGCTGAAGATCTCAGGAAGCAGTAGCTCCCCTAGACTGGCAGGAGCTGGGGGCAGGTAAGGAGGGTGAACAACGACCTCCCTCAAGGCAGTCCTGGAGCCAGCCCAGGGAAGGTCTCGTGCTTCAAGCTCTGCCTCCTCTGGAGAGAGCTGACAGTCCCAAGGCAGAAATCCTGTGGCCAGTCATCAGCTCGGCCTTACGCTGCTGATCTCCTCAGGCTAGGACATGGGCCTGGGACAGCCGGATGCAAGACACTGGACTCAGAACCTCATGGGCTTGGACCTGTCCTGCTGCCCAGCTGGATGACCTTGGGCAAGTCACTGCCCAGCCCTGAATGTCCAGTTTCTCACCTATAAAGTGGGAGGGAGGAAGCAGCCACCCAGTCAGCCTACAAAAATAAGTGAAAAATCTAAGTGCATCACGTAGTGAAACTGGTCCTCAGTGTGGCCTCTCCTTTCCTTTTTCTTTTGGTGCCCACGTCCTGCTCCTCCAGCCCCTTCCTGCTCTCAGCAGGTTATCTATCCAGCTAATCCCACCTTTTATGGTCCCTAGCACTGGTGCAGACGTCATGATGAAGCAGGTTAAGCTGCCACTTGGAACACCAACAGCCCATCCCAGCGTGCCTGGGATCAAGTCCTGTGTCTACTTTCTATCCAGCTTCCTGCTAATGTGCCCGGAAGGCAGCAGATAATGGCCCAAGTACTTTTCTCCTTTTTTTTTAAGATGAATTTTTTAAAAGTTTATTTTAAATATTTGAAAGTCAGAGTGATAGAGAAAGAGAGACGGATAGAGAAAGATTGTTCCAGCTGCTGGTTAACTCCCCAGAGACCCCAACAGCAACCAGAGCTGGGCCAGGCCAAAGCCAGGAGCCAGGAACTCCATCTGGGTCACCCACGTCAGTGCAGGGGCCCAAGGACTTGGGCCATCTTCCACTGCTTTCCCAGGCCACAGCAAAGAGCTGGATCAGAAGAAGAGCAGCCAGGCTACTAACTGGCGCCCATATGGGGTGTCGGCGCCACTGGTGGTGGCTTTACCGGGTAACACTAAGCCACAATGCTGACCTCAGCTAAATTTTTTAAAAAAATAAAATTTCTAGCCTGCGCCATGGCTCAATAGACTAATCCTCCGCCTGCAGCACCAGCACACCAGGTTCTAGTCCCGGTTTGGGCGCCGGATTCTGTGCCGGTTGCCCCGCTTCCAGGCCAGCTCTCTGCTGTGGCCCGGAAGTGCAGTGGAGGATGGCCCAAGTGCTTGGGCCCTGCACCCAATGGGAGACCAGGATAAGCACCTGACTCCTGCCTTCGGATCAGCGCGGTGCGCTGGCCACAGCACGCTGGCCGCGGTGGCCATTGGAGGGTGAACCAACGGCAAAGGAAGACCTTTCTCTCTGTCTCTCTCTCTCACTGTCCACTCTGCCTGTCAAAAAATAAATAAAATAAAATAAAATTTCTAGCTCGCATCATGATGGTATAAGGTTATTCAATAAGTTCATGGAAAATTGAATTAAAAGATAAGTTTATTTTAGTACCAAAAATTGAAGTCCGTGAACAGTTTTCTCACAATGTACATTTTCCACAAATTTTTGAAAGCCCCTCATGGTTGTGCTTTGGTACCCACTAGAATATATTCAAAACTTTTATTTATTTCTTTGAAAGAGTTACAGAGAATGAGAGGGAGAGACAGAGAGAGATCTTCCATCTGCTGGCTCACTCCCCAGATGGCCACAACAGCCACGGTTGGGCCAGGCCGAAGCCAAGAACCAGGAGCTTTGTCCTGGTCTTCCACAGGGTGGGAGGGTGGCAGGGTCCCAAGCACTTGAACCACCTTCTGCTGCTTTTTCCAGGGAGATGTATTGGAAATGGAACAGCCAGTTTTGAACCAGCACCCATATAGAATGCCAGCATTACAGGCCATGGCTTAACCCATTACACCATAACACCAGCCCCTCTATTTGTAACCCTTAAAGGATCTGTGTCTTTTAAAAGGATAACTTTGTAGGGTCTGGTGCCGTGGCTCATTTGGTTAATCCTCCACCTGCGGTGCCGGCATCCCATGTGGGTGCCAGGTTCTAGTCCTGGTTGCTCCTCTTCCAGTCCATCTCTCTGCTGTGGCCCAGGAGGGCAGTGGAGGATGTCCCAAGTGCTTGGGCCCTGCACCCGCGTAGGAGACCTGGAAGAAGCTCCTGGCTCCTGGCTTCGGATCGGCGCTGCGCCGGCCGTAGCGGCCATTTGGGGGATGAACCAACAGAAGGAGGACCTTTCTGCCTTTCTGTCTCTCACTGTCTGTAACTCTTACCTGTCAAAAAAAAAAAAAAAAAAAAAAAAGGATAACTTAGTGCCTAATCTCATTTAAAGACCCTAGTATGGGGCCAACATTGTAGTGAAACATGTTAAGCCACTGTCTACAACGCTGGCATGCCACACTGGAGCACTGATTCAGAGTCCTGGCTGTTCTGTTCTGATTCTGCTCCCTGCTAATGTGCCTGGGAAAGCAGCGCAAGATGGCCCAAGAGCTTGGGCCCCTGCACCCACATGGGAGACACTGATGGAGTTCTTGGCTCATGGCTTTGGCCTGGCCTAGCTATTATAGCCATTTGGGGAGTGAACCAGTAGATGGAAGCCTCTCTCTCTCTCTCTCTCTCTCTCTGCCTCTCCTCTCTCTGTCACTCTGCCTTTCTTTAAAAAAAAAAGAGAGATTTATTTTATTTATTTGAAAGCCAGAATGACAGAGAGAGGTAGAGACAGAGAGAGAGGTCCTCCTCCAGGTCTCCCACATGGGTGCAGGGGCCCAAGGACTTGGACCATCCTCCACTGATATCCCAGGCCACAGCAGAGAGCTGGATGGGAAGAGGAGCAGCTGGGACTAGAACCAGTGCCCATATGGGATGCTGGCACTTCAGGCCAGGGCGTTAACAGCATCGGCCCCCTCACTCTGCCTTTCAAATAAAGTAAAATAAATCTTTAAAAATAAGAGTCCACTTAGCAGAAGTAAATTATTCACTTTCTCTGTAGCCATTGATTGCTGCTTTTATGGATTCCCAAGTCCCCCGTGTCTGCATCAGACTCGGGTCAGGAGCCTGAACGATGGGAACAGGACCACTGTGCTTCACTTATTATCAGCCCAGACCTCACACCAAACCCTATTTCCTACTTGAGTTTTATTTTTAAAGTTCTATCTTATTTATTTGAAAGGCAGAGTTGTGGGGTCAGCGCTGTGGCTCAGCAGGTTAAGCCACCACCTGCAGTGCCAGCATCACATATGGGTGCTGGTTCAGGTCCTGGCTGTTCTGCTTCTGATCCAGCTCCCTGCTATGGCCTAGGAAAGCAGCAGAGGATGGCCCAAGTCCTTGAGCCCTTGCACCCACATGAGAGACCTGGAATAAGCTCCCAGCTCCTGACTTTGGCCTGGTCCATCCCCGGACGTTGCAGCCATTTGGGGAGTGAACTAGCAGTTGGAAGATTCTCTCTCTCTCTCTCTCTCTCTCTCTCTGTCTCTCTCTCTCTGCTCTGCTCCATCTGTAACTCTGACTTTCAAATAAATAATTAAAAGAAATAAAGGAAGGAAGGAAGGAAGGAAGGAAGGAAGGAAGGAAGGAAGGAAGGAAGGAAGGAAGGAAGGAAGGGAGGGAGGGAGGAAGGGAGGACGGGAGGACGGAAGGAAGAGCAGAGTTACAGAGAAAGAGAGATCTTCCATCTACTGGTTCACTCCCCAAATGCCTGCAACAGCTGGGGATGAGCCGAGCCAAAGCCAGGAGTCCATAACAACTCCAGGTCTCCCGCGGCACATCAGCAGTGACCTGGATCCAAAGCAGAGCAGCCCATTACCGGTGCTCTGAGATGGAATGCTGGTGTCACAAGAGGGGCTTAACCCACTGTACTGCAGTGCCAGCCTGCTCTGTTCACATTTGAGCTTTTAGAGGGCTCCGGCTCCCCAGAGGAGAACCACTCTGTGCATGCCTCCAGAGGAAAGGGTGAAAACACAGAGCTATCCCAAGGTCAAAGGCTGCTGACCCCCAGATCAGGGATGGCCTGGGTGGGTGGAGGAACTGTGGAAGCCCAGCCCACAGCTGGTGAGCAGAGGACACCTGGACCCCACCCCTGGAAACTGTGAGTCAGTCGCTCTGGGCGGGGCAGGCGGATTTCAGTTTCACCAGCTCCCTGGGGAGAGTGGGGAGACCGGAGCAGGCTTTGGAGTCAGATCTTGGGCAAGACACCTCTCTGAGCCTTCATTTTCTCCCCTGTAAAATGAGGATAATGAGAGTCCTTGCCTCCAGGGCTGAGGGTTGATTGAGATCTGCAAGTGAGCTCCTGCTCACCGCTCCACCCCTGCCATTTCCTTTCCAGTGTGACCCCTGACTCCACCCCCTGCCCTACCCACACCCAGGCACAGGAAGCCCTGCAGTCTGAGGTCTGCCCAGCTCTCTGACGGGCCAATGAACCTAGGAGAGGAACAGCTCTGGTAACCGTGTGCTGCTGTGTGCAGATTCTAGGAACTCTCTCTCCAGAGATGGGAAAACTGAGACCCAATAATTTGCAGAGATCTGGCCCATGTCTGTTTGACTTTTGTATTTTTCTTTTTTTACATATATTTTTAACAATTCATTTGTTTATTTGAAAGGCAGAGTTAGAGAGACAGGGTGAGACAGAAATCTGCCATCTGCTAGTTTGCTCTCCAAATGACCACAACATCTGGGGCTAAGCCAGGCTGAAACCAAGAGCTAGGGGTTTCATCCGGGTCTCCCATGTGGGTGTAGAGGCCCAAGCACTTGGGCCATCCTCAGCTGCTTTCCCAGGCCATTAGCAAGGAGCTAGATTGGAAGTGGAGCAGTGAGAACTTGAACCAGCGCCTATATAGGATGCTGGTGGGCAGTGACTGAACTCACTACACCAGAGCGCTGGCCCCTCTCCTTTTGTATTTTATATCCGTTCTTAATTTCTTCTCCTGAAGCATCTAAGTTCATTCCCCAAGTATTTATGGATCATCCCTTATGCGCCAGGCCCAGTGACACAGCAGTGAGCGAGATATACACCTTTCCATCCCTGTGGTACCCATGTTCTGGTCCTGGGAGAGAGATGATGAACGAAACAGAAATCAAACATACAGTCTGATGGGAGCTGATCCACAACACGGAGGAAAAGGAAGCAGAAGCAGGGCTAGACATTGTAGGCGTTAGGGGGGACTGGGTTGTAGATTCCTGAGAAGGGGCCATTTAAGTAACACTGGGAAGGAGGAGAGGGTGTGAGACTTGCAGTGGCCTGGGAGGGGAATGTCCAGGCTGCAGGGGCAGTCAGTGCAAAAGCCCAAGGCAAGCTTGTTGGAGCAATGGCGGCTGCAGAGAAGTGAGTGACAAGAGGGAGGCAGGCAGCGAAGGGGCAGCAGGCCCTGTCAGGCCTCTGCTGGGACCTGAGCTTTTCCTCTGAAGATGAAGGGACACCGTGGTGGGTAGGGGACCTTATACTGCTGTCTGGAGGCAGGGCTGGGTTAGAGTCCTTGCTGCCCTTGGGGAGTGCAGGACACAAACAGGGAACAGCAAAGCAATGTTTGTACAGGACAACTTAATCACAGGACAAATTAACAACGGCAGTTAATGGCACCCTTTGTGTTTTTTTCTATTATTGTTCTTTAAATTTCGCCATAAAAGCAATATATACTCTAGGGTTTTTTTTAATCTAAGTATAGAAAAATATAATGTTAAAGATGATGAAATTTATTATAAAAGTAAACCATGTTTTGTATTAAAAAAAATTCAGAGATGGGTGTTTGGACTAGTGATTAAGATACTAGTTAGGAAGCCTGCAGCCCATGCTGGAGTACCTGAGTTCAATCTCTGGCTCTGACAACCGATTCCAGCTTCCTAACAACACAGCAGCGGGTATGAGAAGCAGCGGGGATGGCTCAAGTAGTTGGATTCCCACCATCTGCTTGGTGGACTGAGAACCTAACTTTGGCCCGTCTATCTGTTGCAGGCACTTGGGGAGTGAACCAGTGGATAGAAGCTCGCTCTCTCGCTCTCTCGCTCTCCCTCTCAAAAAAAAAAATTCTTTTTTCAGAGTAGAGAATGATAAAATGTTAAAGATTACAGTTACTCCCCCGCGCTCTATCTCTCTCCCTAGGGTACTGGGGAAGTGATCACTGTTAACAGTTTGCTGGGTCTTCTGGATTTTTTTTTCTGTGTGCAAGTAAACCTGTTAGGTTAAACTGTGTGGAATTTCTGATGTTTTATCATTTTGACCTAATAAAGTAGCAGTTTCATATGATTCAAACCAATCTTTGCACACACATTTATTTTACAAACATTTCATTCTTTTTTCTTTTTCTTTTTAAATATTTATTTATTTGAAAGTCAGAGTTACTCAGAGAGAGGAGAGGCAGAGAGAGAGAGAGAGAGAGAGGTCTTCCATCCGCTGGGTCACTCCCCAGTTGGCCGCAACAGCTGGAGCTGAGCCCATCTGAAGCCAGGAGCCAGGAGCTTCCTCTGGGTCTCCCACGTGGGTGTAGGGGCCCAAGGACTTGGGCCATCTTCTACTGCTTTCCCAGGCCATAACAGAGAGCTGGATCATAAGTGGAGCAGCCGGAACTTGAACCAGCACCCATATGGGATGCCAGCACTGCAGGGGGCGGCTTTACCCACTATACCACAGTGCCGGTCCCCGGTCCCCAAACATTTCATTCTACAGCTTGCTTTTTTCACATGCTGGTATAGCATACTTACCTTTCCATGTCTGCTCATACAAATATAATAATAAAGGTAGCTCACATCTTTGATTGCAATCAATGTGCTGGGACCAGGCACACTGTGCTAATAAGCTCTTCGCTTAACACAATTCTTTGGAGCAGGCCCCATCATTATCCTTGCAGACAAGAAGATTAAGGTCTTGGGGAATTACTTCTTTTAAAAGATTTATTTATTTTATTTGAAAGAGTTACAGAGAGAGTGGGAGAGACAGAGAGATTGATCTTCCATCTATTGGCTTACTACCCCAAATGGCAGCGATGGCCAAGATTGGGCCAGGCTGAAACCAAGAGCCAGGAACTTCATCTAGGTCTCCTATGTGGGTGCAGGGGCCCAAGCTCTTGGACCATCTTCTGCTGCCTTCTCAGGTGCATTGGCAGGGAGCTGGATCAGAAGTGGAGCATCCAGAACTCAAACCAGCGCTCATATGGGATTCTGGTATGGCAGGCCGCAGCTTAATCCACTGCGCCACAACACCGGCCCTGGTCTTGGAGAATCAAATCATTTGATGGCCAGCGCTGCGGCTCACTAGGCTAATCCTCCGCCTTGCGGCGCCGGCACACCGGGTTCTAGTCCCGGTCGGGGCGCCGGATTCTGTCCCGGTTGCCCCTCTTCCAGGCCAGCTCTCTGCTGTGGCCAGGGAGTGCAGTGGAGGATGGCCCAAGTGCTTGGGCCCTGCACCCCATGGGAGACCAGGAGAAGTACCTGGCTCCTGCCATCGGATCAGCGCGGTGCGCCGGCCGCAGCACGCTGGCCGCGGCAGCCATTGGAGGGTGAACCAACGGCAAAGGAAGACCTTTCTCTCTGTCTCTCTCTCTCTCACTGTCCACTCTGCCTGTCAAAAAAAAAAAAAAATCATTTGATGAGCACACAAGTGGCAGAAGTAAAACCTTTCCAACCACACCTATTGTGGTGTGCCTACCCCCTGTTGATGGAACATCAGGTTCTCTGCAATTCTTTTCTATTTTTTAATGATGCATTTTATTTATCTGAAAAGCAGAGTGACAGAGAGGGGGAGAAATAGAGAGAGATCTTCCATCCTTTGGTTCACTTCTCAAATGACTGCAACAGCCAGAGTTGGACCGAGTCAAAGCCAGGAGCATGAAACTCCACCCAGATCCCCTACATGAGTGGGGGTACTAAGTACCTGGGCCATCCTCCGCTGTTTTCCTAGGAACGTTAGCAAGGAGCTGGAGCAGAAGCAGAGCAGCTGAGGCTGGATCCAGCACTCTTGTAAGCGACAGTTTAACTTGCTGCATCCCAACATGGTCCTTCTAGCTCTTACTACGAGCAATACTTCCATGAACATTCTTGTATGTGTAACTGTTCCCTTGAGCGTCTGTAGGTCCAGTGATTAGAAGTGCTACAGCAAAGGTCGTGCCCAGTTTTAAGTCTGATAGGTACCCACGCTCCAGAAACACCCCCAATTCACAGCATGCCGGTAAGGCATCAGAGCCCCCGGTTCTCCACGACCTCCTCAGCGCTTGATGTTATCTATCTTCTGCATCTGGGGCGATCTGCTGGCTAAAAACAGCACTTTCCATCCAGGGAAGGAACCAACGTCTGCTCCGTGCAGACCTGAGTCCAGCACGTCATACGTGTCGCCTCACACCATCCTCACAGCCCCTCCCCGTGGCAGGTGGGAGCCCATTATATTGACAACAAAACTGAAGGTCGGAAAGGTGAAGGGGTTTTTCCCAGACTCTGCAACGAGGCAGCCAAGGTCCCTGGCCTTTCAAGTTCCCTCCTCTCAAGGGGATGTGGCTATTTGGTGGGGCCTGTGCAGGAAGTTTCCTCAAAGAAGGGCTTTCAGGGGGCAGTCCTGTGGTGTACTGGGTAAAGCCACCGCCTGCAGTGCCAGTATCCCATATGGGCGCTGGTTTGAGTTCTGGATGCTCCACTTCTGATCCAGCTCCCTGCTAATGCACCTGGGAAAGCAGCAGAAGATGGACCAAGTGTTTGGGTCCCTGCACCCACGTGGAAGACCTGGAAGGAGCTCCTGGCTCAGCCTGGCCCAGCCCCTTTTGTGATCTTTTGGGGAGTGAACCAGCAGATGGAAGATCTCTCTCTCTCTCTCTCTCTCTCTCTGCCTCTCTCTGTATAACTTTGCCTTTCAAATAAATGCATAAATAAATCTTAAAAAAAAAAAAGAAAAGAAGGAGGGCAAGAGAGGTGGTTTACGAGGCTAACGGAAAGATAAGGGCATGGGCAATTTGAAGAGGCCAAGAGATGGCAGATGGGACTATGTAGCACTCTTGCACTAACAGCTGTCACTGCAGCAGTGGCCACTGGGTATTATTCTCTTGAGTCAGGCTGGATTGTAAGTGCTAGGCATTGAGTCAGTGGCGTCCCTTGGAGTAGGGGATTGGTATCCTATGACCACGGGGGTATTAGTCAGGACTTTTCTGGATGTAAGTGATAAAAGCCAGACTCAGTTGGCTTAAGGGAAAGGGTAGTTATTGACTCACATAGCCAGACTGAGGGATGGCTGCCAGAGGGAAGTGAGAGAACGAGACTGTAGCCCCAACACTGTGCTCCCCGCCTCCCCGTTTTGCCAAAAATGTGGTTCCCTGGAGAACACTGGAGAGAAGCCTCAATTCTTCTCCTCCTCCTCTTGGCACCCATACTCCATCTGAGACAGTGCCTGCTGAGCTGCTGGTGGTGGAAGAAGCTCTTTCGTACAGCATGGAGTGATTGGATGCGGGGTGCAGAAGAGAGCGGAGGTGCTGTGGGGATGTGCAGACCAACAGAGGCCTTGTCTCAGCCTCAGGGTCCACACTCTAACTGGGAGCCAGACTCACCTCCTTCCAACTTCAGCTCTGCCATTTACTCTTAGATCCTCCAAGCCTCCTTATCTTCAACTGAAAAACAGAAATAATAATACCTGTGTGACAAGGTCAGGAGACTAGAAGGAGGCTGGGAAAAGCCTCTCGTACAGTGGCTGGTGCATGCTAAGTGTGCAATGGTGACTGTTTCTAATCATTCACACCGACTATGCTAACAGCTCTTACAGAATTACCCCAAGGCCATTGGATACATGAATTTTTTTTTTTTTATCACGTCTTGAAAACTTCAACTCCTTTGTTCTAATATCATGCATTTGTTCAATGAACCACATTTCCCTGCACACTGTCACAACCACGATGCCCTCTCAGCCGTGGCCCCCACTTCTCTTGGCCTTCTCTCACCCCTCCCAGCTCCCTTCAGTCTTCGGAGGGGTCCTTCCAGGACACACACGGCTGGATGCTAGGCAAGCTGCAGTCTGCACGCTGAGTCTGATGGAAACGGACAGATTCGGGACTTCTGCCCTGGGGTGGCAACCACCTCCCTGCAAGCTCTTAGGCTTTGGAATCTGACAGGGCTGGATTTGAATTCCAAGCTCTTGTCTTCTTTTCTTTTCTTCCTTTTCTTTTCTCTTCTCTTCTCTTCTCTTCTCTTCTCTTCTCTTCTCTTCTCTTCTCTTCTCTTCTTCCTTCTTCTTCTTCTTCTTTTTTTTTTTTTTTAATATTTATTGGGACTAGCATTGTGGCATATAGGGTTGAGCAGTTGCCTGTGACACTAGCATCCCATATGGGCACCAGTTCGGGTTCCAGCTGCTCCACTTCCAATCCATCTCCCTGCTGATGTGTCTGGGAAAGCAGCAGAAGATGGCTCAATTTAAAAGGCAGAGAGAGAGAGAGAGAGAGAGAGAGAGAGGCAGGCAGGAAGGCAAGAATCTTTCATCCACTGGTTCATGTCCCAGATGGCAGCAACAGTCAGCGGTGGGTCAGGCCAAAGTCAGGAGCATGAGCCGGCGCCGCGGCTCACTAGGCTAATCCTCCGCCTAGCGGCGCCGGCACACCGGGTTCTAGTCCCGGTCGGGGCGCCGGATTCTGTCCCGGTTGCCCCTCTTCCAGGCCAGCCCTCTGCTGTGGCCAGGGAGTGCAGTGGAGGATGGCCCAGGTGCTTGGGCCCTGCACCCCATGGGAGACCAGGAAAAGCACCTGGCTCCTGGCTCCTGCCATCGGATCAGCGCGGTGCGCTGGCCGCAGCGCGCTGGCCGCGGCGGCCATTGGAGGGTGAACCAACGGCAAAGGAAGACCTTTCTCTCTGTCTCTCTCTCTCACTGTCCACTCTGCCTGTCAAAAAAAAAAAACAAAAAAAACAAAAAACAAAAACAAACAAACAAACAAAAAAAACAAAAAAAAACAAAGTCAGGAGCATGGAGCTCCATTCGGGCGGCAGGAGCCCAAGCACTCAGGCCATCTTCTGTTGCTTTGACAGACACCTTAGCAGGGAGCTGGATCCCTGAAGTGGAGCAGGTGGAACCTGAACTGGAGCCCATAAGGGATGCCAGTGGCACAGGTGGTGGTTTAGCCTGCTGCACCACAACACAGTCCTGGAAACCCAAGCTCTTGCTCACTGTGGATCCTTGGGCGAGTTAATGAGCCCCCTGGGCCTCCGTGTCCTTGTCTGTAGACCTAATGGGGTGGTTGAGATTATGGCTGCCTGGGTTGGAATCCTTGCTCTGCCAGCCGCAACCTCGGATGAGGAATATTTCGGGGCCTCTGGTGGTCTATCCTCTGCAAATGGGATATGAGTAGTTGTTATGGTGGCCAAGTGAATAACACATTAAGAACTTTTCTCTGGGCTTGGCGCATGGTAAGTGTATGAGTTTTACATATCACTGAACTGAACAGTGGGTGCAGAGACCTCAGCCAGGATGGGGGTGGGGACAGGCAGGGATGTGGGAGTGCTGGCCTGGTTTTGGTTGGGGTATAGGAAGGCCCACTGCCACTGTGTCTCAGGTGCTGTCCCACAACCTGTACACGGTCCTGCACATCCCCCATGACCCCGTGGCCCTGGAGGAGCACTTCCGAGATGACGACGATGGCCCCGTGTCCAGCCAGGGCTATATGCCCTACCTCAACAAGTACATCCTGGACAAGGTGCGGCCCAGCTTGTGGGACACCTCTAGCCTCTCGATGCTTCCTTAGCCCGGCCAGCGTCCCAATACCTTGCCACTGCAACGTTTTCTCAGATAGGCTTGCTCTTCTGCCCTCTCTGTCCATCCCTGCTCTCCCATCCTGTCCTTACATCCCAGCCCCCCTCCTTGTCCCTTTAATGTCCTTCATCTGTGTTCTGGCCTCCAGACTGTGTCCCAGCTCATGACCTCTCCAAGGGACCCTCCACCCCCCCCCGCCCCCTCCCAGCAGTCCTCCTGTCACCTTCTTCCCAGGTTCTCCTTGGCTGTTCATGCCCCCTGGGTTTCCCCCGCTTTCTCCCCTGTGCTGAGGGACTGGAATTCCTCTGTCATCAGGGGATTTGGGTGGGATTTGGATATGGGGGGTGGGGGATGGAGCCTGCTGCTTACCTGCTATTCAAGTCCAGGGTGGAGCCTGGTGGGCTGAGCTGGAACCTAGCTTGGTGACAGAGCAGGGATGGGGCAGCTGGCTCACCTGCAGGTCTGGTGGCAGGTGGAGGAGGGGGCTTTTGTTAAAGAGCACTTTGATGAGCTGTGCTGGACCCTGACGGCGAAGAAGAACTACCGAGCGGACAGCAACGGGAACAGCATGCTCTCCAATCAGGACGCTTTCCGGCTCTGGTGCCTCTTCAACTTCCTGTCTGAGGACAAGTACCCGCTGATCATGGTTCCTGATGAGGTGAGGGTGATGGTCGGGGGACTGAGTCACTACAGGTCAGGCCTCAGAGAAACCATGAAGAAGGCCAAATCGCTCCTGCACTTTCCCACATCCTGATTCTTTCTCTCCCCGTGCACCACACCCAGCTGTCTCCATGTATCTAGAACTGCCCACCTAGAACAGTCAGAGCAACAGTGCCTTCTTCCAGGAGAGCCAAAAGCACACTTCCATCAGGGTTCTGCTAGCCTGCACCTAGCAAAATCATCGGAAAGTTCTATTTACACAGAGACCTAAATGCCCAACATTTTAAAACGAGAGTGTTTTAAAACGAGATACGGAAGATCAAATAGTGCAGTTGTGGTGGTGGGACCACATAGGTGGGGTGCTTTGTGAGGGAAGAAGACCTTCCTGAAACAGGAGTAACTGCCCGATGACTCCTGGGGAGCACCCGAGACTGGCCCTGGCTCCCGGCTTCCCCTCGGCCTTCCTCCAACAGAGCCAAGGAGACTCATCTCAGGGTGAGAGATGGCACCCTGGGAGAAGGGGCCAGGAGTCTGGCCCCAGGCAGAGCCAGGACAGCCGTTCTCAGCACCGACCCCCCTGCCCATTTGATCTGCTCCCAACCCTTAGTCTTCGTGGCAGCTGTGCAGGTGCCAGACTGAATTCAGGTCTTCAGCGTAGGTGTCCATGGGAGGGGCCTCAGGGTTGCCAAGCGGGCCTGCGATGTCTAACTGCACTCAGATTTGTATCTTTGCATCTGATTGTGGGAGGGGTGAGCGCCCCTCACAGCCGCTCAGAGACCTGGCACGCTCCACTAAACACCGCGCCAAGACCCAGTAGCATTCTAAAGAGTTCCCCAAGAAGCCGCTGGGGCTGAAGAGAGCTGGCTGCCCTTTTCAGATCCCTGCCAGTCAGGGTTAGGTGGCCTTTCAAAGGCCACGGGGCTACTTGCTGTTGTCATCAACACGCGGTGAGAACAGACTGCAGCAGGATGTACCCCAACCACCACTTCCTGTTCCTCTGTAACAGGTTTCCTGTCCCTGCTTTGCTTACCCCAACCCCCAACCCCCTTGCCCCCTCACAAGGGAAGGATCCCCAGGGTCAGGGACTGGGGCTTGGAAGAAGGACCTAAACAGGATTTGGAAGATCCAAGTGGGACTCACTGCCCCCAACTTGCTATATGCTATAGAGCAAGTCTCTTCCTGCTGTGGGGCCTTCGTCTTGTCATGTGCCGGTTGAGGGTATCGGCTAGAAGGCCCTTTGTGCACCCCTGACATTGTCTATGATTTGCTGCCTCTGCCTGGCCCCAGCTCCAAGCTGCCACATTCACCCCGTGTTTAGTTTAAGGCAGGAAGGAGGAGACTAAGGGTTAGGGAGGGGGAAGAGAATACCTAAGTTGGGGTTGGGGGGCCTGGATTCCCTCCCAAATCTGTAAGCCTGGTCTCCACCAGCAGTTGGTCCTCTGTCCCCCACTGCCACCCCACTGTCCCGGTTCCCTCTGCCCAGACTCTGGAAGCCAGGTGGGAGTACCCCCCACCTTGTCGGCGGTGCTGTCCACACTGCCTGCTGCAGTCCCCAGGCCTTCCTCCTCCCGCCCTTCCAGGTGGAGTACCTGCTGAAGAAGGTGCTGAGCAGCATGAGCCTGGAGGTGGGCCTGGGGGAGCTGGAGGAGCTGCTGGCCCAGGAGGCCCAGGCGGCCCAGACCTCCGGGGGCCTCAGCGTCTGGCAGTTCCTGGAGCTCTTCAACTCGGGCCGCTGCCTGCGGGGCGTGGGGCGGGACACGCTCAGCATGGCCATCCACGAGGTCTACCAGGAGCTCATCCAAGACGTCCTGAAGCAGGTCTGGGGACACAGCGGGGACCCCGGGGAGGGCCAGACGGCATGGAAAGCAGGGCCGGTGGAGCCCCTGACTTTACTTTGGCCGGCAGGGCTACCTGTGGAAGCGCGGGCACCTGAGGAGGAATTGGGCCGAGCGCTGGTTCCAGCTGCAGCCCAGCTGCCTCTGCTACTTCGGGAGTGAAGAGTGCAAGGAGAAGAGGGGCACCATCCCACTGGATGCCCACTGCTGCGTGGAGGTGAGGGGCAGGGGAAGGCCCCAGGTGGCCGGGACCAGGGTGAAGGGGGAAAAGCCTAATTTCTGCTCAGACACAGCTGAGCACCCCGAGGCCATTCTCCTCCATGCCAGGCAATGTAAAAAGACCTAAAAGCGCAAATCAAATGTCAAAGTCACTGGTGAATAATGTGGATGTTGTTGAAGATGGAGATCTTTGCTAAAGAGGAGATGGCATGTCTACACTGCACATCAAATCCTTTTTAAAGATCTTTCTCCTTTATCCCTATCTCCTCCCAAGCCGCTCTCCTCTGCCTCCCCCCACCTCGGCCCTTGTTCATTATTGTTTTAGAGGTGTAAAACAACTATATTTTAAATAGCATCTACCTATCTATATATATGTATATATATATGGAAAATTTGCCATTTTAACTGTGCAATTCCAAGGTAATAAGTACAATCACAGTATTGTGCAGCCATCCCCACTGCCTATTTGCAAATTGTGTATCATCCCAAACAGAAACTCTGCACCCGTTAAGCAATAACTCCTCATTTCCCCTGCCCCCAGCCCCTGGTAACCTCTATTCTATACTCTGTCTCTACAAATTTGCCTGTGAGTTCTGGGTACTTTACACGAGTCGAAGCAAACAACAGTTATCCTTTTGTGTCTGGCTTCTTTCAGTTAGCATAATGTTTTCAAGCTTCATCGATGTTGTAGAATGTGCCAGAATTTCATTCCTTTTTAGGACTGAGTAGCATTCCATTGTGTGGAGCTATAGTTATCCATTTATCTGTTGACGGACATCTGGGCTTGCTATTGTGAGTCATGCGGCTTTGAGCATCCCTGTGCACGTTGCTGTGCGGCCACATTTTTCTTTCTCTGGAGCACACACACACACACACACACACACATCCAGGCGTGGAATCCCTGGCTCCCATGGGGGAACTGCCAAACTTTGCCTAAGCAGCTGCACCCTATTGCATCCTCCCCAGCAGATTCTGGGGATCCCAATTTCTCCATAGCCTGGCCGACACTCATTATTTTACAAGCTAAACATTGTTATAACCCTGGAAGGCTTGCCCATTTTTGTTACCTAAGGAACCAGGTGGTGCTGTTGGAAAGAGCATGGGTGTAGGCAGAAATCCCAGCGTCACCACTAACAGGCAGTGTGTGAGTTGGACAATGTGTATGGGATGAGTGAAGAAAATAATGCATTTAAAACACTAGCACAGGCCGGCGCCGCGGCTCAATAGGCTAATCCTCCACCGGCACACCCAGTTCTAGTCCCTGTCGGGGCACCGGATTCTGTCCCGGTTGCCCCTCTTCCAGGCCAGCTCTCTGCTGTGGCCAGGGAGTGCAGTGGAGGATGGCCCAGGTGCTTGGGCCCTGCACCCCATGGGGGACCAGGGGAGGCACCTGGCTCCTGGTTTCGGATTGGCGGGGTGCGCTGGCCGCGGCAGCCATTGGAGAGTGAACCAACGGCAAAAGGAAGACCTTTCTCTCTGTCTCTCTCTCTCACTGTCCACTCTGCCTGTCAAAAAAATAAAAAAACAATAAAATACAAAACAAACAAACAAAAAAAACCACTAGCACAGATTCCAGATTCTAGGACTTAAGCTCAATGCGTGGTAACTATTATGAAGGATCTTCAAAAAGTCTGTGAAAAATGGAATTCAAAGGCAAGTTTATTTTGGTGCGGAAAAAATGTAATTATGCACATTTCCATGAACTTGTTGAAGATTCCCTCCTCTGAGTATCTTCCCCTGGAACGTCAGCTTGGATGAGGCAGCGATTTGGTCGTTATGCCCACCTCCCTATCCCTAACCCCTAGAACAGTGTGTGCCATTCAATAGATGTTCCAGAAATATCCGTGGGAAGAATGCACTTTCTCAAGCAGAGCTGTATGCAAACGAGTGGCTGCCGATAGCAAGACTGCAGAACTGGGGCACACAAGTACCCCAATAACTAACTGTTCCCTGCTGGGGCATGCAGCCTCCTGCAGAGCCAGGGCGGGCAGCGGCTGGGGCTGGGGGCACCCCGGGGCACTCAGTGAGGCCAGCCTGCCCTCGCCCAGGTGCTGGCCGACCGCGATGGGAAGCGCTGCATGTTCTGCGTCAAGACGGCCACCCGCACGTACGAGATGAGCGCTTCGGACACACGCCAGCGCCAGGAATGGACGGCCGGTGAGTGCTCGCAAGGTAGCTGGGACCCCGCGAACTCCCGAGGCCCCTTGTCGGGGCCGCGCCGCAGCTGATGCCCTCCCGCTGCCCCCGCAGCCATCCAGACGGCCATCCGGCTGCAGGCCGAGGGAAAGACGTCGCTGCACAAGGACCTGAAGCAGAAGCGGCGGGAGCAGCGGGAGCAGCGGGAGAGGCGCCGGGCCGCCAAGGAGGAGGAACTGCTGCGGCTGCAGCAGCTGCAGGAGGAGAAGGAGCGGAAGCTGCAGGAGCTGGAGCTGCTGCAGGAGGCGCAGCGGCAGGCGGAGCGGCTGCTGCAGGAGGAGGAAGAGCGGCGCCGCAGCCAGCACCGGGAGCTGCAGCGGGCGCTGGAAGGGCAGCTGCGCGAGGCGGAGCAGGTGGGGCGGCTCCCGGCGCGGGGGGCGGGGTCCGGGGCGGAGCCTGGGGCTGAGGAGGGGCTGGGGGAGGTGGCGGGGGAGGGGACTTGGGTGGGACGGGGCCCTAACTGACGGATGGGTAGAACCGCAGCTTGCAGAGTGGGGTCTGTAGAGACCTTGGCTGGGGGGCAGGTTGGGGAGGGGGGTGCGGGCTTGGACCGAACGAGGGGGCGATGACCGTGCGACTGGGGCTTAGTTTGGCCCAAAGTTGGGCTAAACTTGTACTGCGTTTACGGTGAAACCAGTCTGGGGGCCGCAGGGCGGGAGGTAGGCAGGACGCACGGGGAGGAGGCATGCCGTCCGACTTGCTGTTTGGGAGACCTGGATCTAGAGTCGGACACGTGGGTTCTGTCTCTCAGGAGCTCCGTGACCTCCGGCAATGTCTTAGGCTCTCTTTTATTTACCGAATGGTGGAATGTTGATGCTAATACAACTTTGCTCATAGAGGCAGGGTGAGGATTAAATGAGGAAACACTTGTAAAGTGTTCAATAACTTTTAGTTGTAATAACTACAATTACAGTCACCTTCTCAGCACCAGCCATAATTATATATGGATAATTATTATTATTAAGATTGGTGCTAGGAAGGAGGTACCTATATTTAGTATATTATTATAATAATCAGCTATCATGCATTTTAGTGTTATTAAAGCTGGTGCTAAGAAGGTCATAAAGTGAGCCCCTTTCCCCCACGTGGCATCTATTCATTGACATTATCTGACCCGGGAAGCTCTCAGAGAGGGGCCACATAAAACAATTCCCCGGGCTCTCACCCCCAGCTAGCCTGGCAGGGCCAGACTGGCAGTGCCCTGGTGGGGCAGGTACCCACCTGCCACCCTCCCAAGCCTGCCCGGTTGACCAGGCTCTGCATTCACGCTGTAGGCCCGGGCCTCCATGCAGGCTGAGATGGAGCTGAAGAAGGAGGAGGCCGCCCGTCAGAGGCAGCGCATCAAAGAGCTGGAGGAGATGCAGCAGCGGCTGCAGGAGGCCCTGCAACTGGAGGTGAAAGCCCGGCGGGATGAGGAGGCTGTGCGCCTCGCCCAGACCAGGTAGGCCCGAGGGACCGACCCCTCCTGATTCGCCCACCCACACCCCTCCCCATTCCTCGTCGTCTCGGAACTGGAGACAACCCGGTGCTCGCCCGCCCGGCAGGCTCCTGGAGGAGGAGGAGGAGAAGCTGAAGCAGCTGATGCAGCTGAAGGAGGAGCAAGAGCGCTACATTGAGCGCGCGCAGCAGGAGAAGCAGGAGCTGCAGCAGGAGATGGCGCTGCAGAGCCGCTCCCTGCAGCAGGCGCAGCAGCAGCTGGAGGAGGTGCGGCTGCACCGGCAGAGGGCTGACGAGGACGTGGAGGTGAGCCTGGGCGGGAGAGGCCGGAGCCCGCCGAGCCCGCCGTGCCCTCAAACCCTGCCTCCAGCATCGGCCGGCTGGGG
This sequence comes from Oryctolagus cuniculus, assembly GCF_051225735.1. Classification (NCBI taxonomy): domain Eukaryota; kingdom Metazoa; phylum Chordata; class Mammalia; order Lagomorpha; family Leporidae; genus Oryctolagus; species Oryctolagus cuniculus. The sequence goes on along the minus strand of NC_142871.1, from coordinate 133,997,409 downwards.
CACCCCAGGCGAATTGTCTAACCTCCCTGGGTTTCAAGTCTCTCATTTGGTATCGACATGCTAATCAGGGTTAAACAAGATAACACATGCTATTCACTACATACTTAGTGCTGCTGCTGTTTCTGAACATTGTTATTAATCTGGGCGAACTTTTTTTTTTAACCTGCTACTCTTCCAAGCCTCTATTCTGCTATCTCTGCACTTGGAGCCCGAATCGCCATAAAACAGGAGTTCTTTTTCTAATTGTGGATGTTTTGTATTGTATTAATATTAATAATTGTATTCTACTTTGTTGACTTACACAGTCATTGTAAAACACTCAAACAACATAAAAACATACCACATACAACAGGATGCTTCTCCCTGACCACAGTCCTGGCGTGGTACCGTAGTCCAGAGCTCGGTGTGTGTTCCCGGACGTTACCTAACCTCTTTTGAACGTGTTTGTTGTTCACTTCTGCTTGCAAAGTAAATAAAACAATGCATACGTAGAGCTGTCCATGGGTGCCCTGAAATTGGGCAAACTCTGTCCACGTACACAGCTGGGTGTGAACATACATGGGTTTTTCTGGGGGGAAATTCCCAGCAGCCTTGCTCGAGGGGGCGTGTGAATCAGAGAGGATCAAGACCTCCTGCCGTGGGTGGTGGTTCCGACCTACTCCCCACTGGTCTTGCCTCACAGGCTGCCCAGAGGAAGTTGCGCCAGGCCAGCACCAACGTAAAACACTGGAATGTCCAGATGAACCGGCTCATGCATCCAATTGAGCCTGGAGGTGAGAAGGGTTTGACTCTGCAGCTCTCCCTGGAGTTGGGAGGGGGAAGGCAGGGGAAGAGGACACCTCCAGAGCTCCAGGGGCGGCGAGGGCAGGATGGAGCACCTGGAGGTCCTCCTGTCCCTGCGCACTGAGGCAAGACCTCACCCCGCCCCTCCCCGACCTTTCTCCTTGTGTCTTTGCCAGATAAGCGGCCCGTCACCAGCAGCTCCTTCACAGGTTTCCAGCCCTCTCTGCTTGCCCGCCGTGACTCCTCCCTAAAGCGCCTGACCCGCTGGGGATCCCAGGGCCACAGGACTCCTTCCCCCACCAGCAGGGAGCAGCACAAGTCCCTCAATGGGGGCAATGAGGCTTCTGACATGGCTTCCGCTGCCCAGGAAGACAAAGTGGATCCAACGCCAGAAAACTAGCCTCTCTCAGCCTCTTCTTCCTCCCCACGTCCTGTCCACCAAGATGTGGCCCCAGCCGGCTTGTGGGTGGCACCAGTTCCTGCGAGGAGAGGGAGCTGAGGGCTTGGTGCCAGGGACCCAGACCTTCCAACCAGAAGACAACCCAGGACGGAACCTAGTTCATCTTTTGCACCAGCCCCAAGCCCCAGGCAACTGAGGCCGTCTGAAATAATGATTCTTGGGAATTTGGCCCTGTGCGTTAGCCCCCTGGACCTGCAGACCCAGGCTGAGGAACAGTGAACAAGCAAGCCAGGGGCCATCTGGCCGCAGGACACCGCTAAGTGTGGAGGCACATTTCCAAATAAAAACTGCTCTTGGAATTGAGTTACTGGCTCAGGTCCATTGTCTCTACCACTATTTTCTTTTCTTTTCTTTCTTTCTTTTTTTTTTTTTTTTTTTTTTTTTACAGGCAGAGTGGACAGTGAGAGAGAGAGAGAGAGAGAGAGAAAGGTCTTCCTTTTGCCGTTGGTTCACCCTCCAATGGCCGCTGCAGCCGGCGCACCGCGCTGATCCGATGGCAGGAGCCAGGTACTTCTCCTGGTCTCCCATGGGGTGCAGGGCCCAAGCACTTGGGCCATCCTCCACTGCACTCCCTGGCCACAGCAGAGAGCTGGCCTGGAAGAGGGGCAACCGGGACAGAATCCGGCGCCCCGACCGGGACTAGAACCCGGTGTGCCGGTGCTGCAAGGCGGAGGATTAGCCTAGTGAGCCGCGGCGCCGGCTCTACCACTATTTTCTCCCTTTTCTCTAGAGTCCAGTTATAGGTGCCAAAAGAAGCAAGGTACAGCAAGTGGTTTCGTATGAATACTTGGGGGGACCAGTGCTGTGGCACTGGGGATGAAGCCTCTGCCTGAGATGCCGGCATCCCATATTGGAGTGCCAATTCTGGTCCTGGATGTTTTGCGTCCAATCCATCTCCCTTCTAATGGGCCTAGGGACACAGCAGAAGATGGCCCAAGTGCTTGGGCCCCTGTCACCCACATGGGAGACCCAGATGGAGTTGCTGACTCCTGGCTCTGGCCTGGTCCAAACCTGGCTTTTGTGGCCATCTGGGGAGTGAAACAGTGGATGGAAGATCTCTCTCTGTATCTTCTCCACTCTCTCTCTGTCACTCTGCCTTTCAAATAAATAAACACCTCTTTAAAAAAAAATGAAAATTCTAGGGGTGGGTATTGTGGTTCAATGGGTTAAGCTGCCACTGCATCCGCCCACATTCCATGTCAGAGTGCCTGGGATCGAGTCCTGCCTCTCCTTCCAACCCAACTTCCTGCCAATGTGCACACTAGGAGGTAGCAGATAATGGCTCAAGTGTTTGGGTTCCTCCACCCATGTGGGAGATGCAGATGCAGCTCCTGGTCCCAGCCTGGCCCAGCCTGGGCTATTTGTGAGCATTTGAGGATTGAACCAGCAGATGAATATCTCTCTGCCTCTCCTTCTATTTCTATTACTCTGCCTTTCAAATAAATAAATAAATAGTTTTTAAGAATGAAGACTCTGAGCTAGACTGTTTAGATTCTGAGCTCAGCTCTGCTGCCCTCTAAATGGCTGAATTTGTTCAAGTTTCTTCACATCGCTGTACTTCACTTTCTACATTAGTAGATGGAGATAATCATAGGACCTACTCTATTGGTTTGATGAAGATTAAATACATAGCACACGAGCAAGCACTAGTATTAGTATCAGCCACAAATACTTTGTTGAACATCTGTTTACCCTATGCCCTATAATTTCCCTGTGCATTTAATTCTCATGACAACTCCAAGAGTCAGATATCACTATTGTCATTTAAAATTTTTTTTTTTACTTATTTATTTGAGAGGTAGAGTTACAGAGAGAGGGAGAGACAGAGAAAAAGATCTTCCATCTGCTGGCTCACTCCCCAGATGGCTGCAACGTCTGGAGTGGAGCTGATCAGGAGCTAGGAGCCAGGAGCTTCTTCTGGGTCTCCCACACAGGTGCAGGGGCTCAAGTACTTGGGCCATCCTCTGCTGCCCTCCCGGGCCATAGGAGAGATCCGGATCAGAAGACGAGAGGCAGGGACTAGAACCAGTGCCCATGCGGGATGCTGGCGCCGCAGGCAGAGGCTCAGCCTGCTGTGCCACGGCACCAGCCCCTGTTATTGGCATTTTCTAGATGGACAAATTGAGGCTCAATTTGCTTTTCTTCTCATATTCTCAGACTCACTGACCTTGTTGCTCAAGATGGAGATCTGGGAATCTAGGAAGTTTCGTGTCCCCTCGCTCACCTTCTTCATCCAAAAGCCATCGTCCGACTCAGGAGCGTCTCTCCCCCTCAGACTCACACCTGTCCCTCTTTTTCCAGTCCCATGGCTACCGCCTTGCCCAAGGCCTTTGTATCTAATACTTGGGTGTTAACTTTCCACTCCTCTGTCTTGCTGCTTATCTAATCAGTCCTCAAGTCTAACCCTTTTGACTTTGCTGATTATTCTCAAAACCACCACTTTGGGGTCATGTCTATAGGCTGCTGCCTCATTCTGGTCCTGATCACCTCCCAACTAGATAAGAACAGTAACCAGGTCTCAGCCAACCCCCTTCTCAGCCAACTCCTCTCCCAGTTGCCGCATGGTGGTTGATTTCTTTTTTCTTTTTTAAAGATTTATTTGTTTATTTATTTGAAAGTCAGAGTTATACTGAGAGAGGAGAGGCAGAGAGAGAGAGGTCTTCCATCCGCTGGTTCACTCCACAATTGGCTGCAACGGCCGGAGCTGCGCCGATCTGAAGCCAGGAGCCGGGAGCTTCTCCCAGGTCTTCCACACGGGTGCAGAGGGGCCCAAGGGCTTGGCCATCTTCCACTGCTATCCCAGGCCACAGCAGAAAGCTGGACTGGAAGAGGGGCACCTGGGACTAGAACCGGCGCCCATACGGGATGCCGGCACTTCAGACCAGGGCTTTAACCCACTGTGCCACAGCGCCAGCCTCTGGTGGGGATTTCTAAAATGCAGATTTGTCCTTGACCTTTCCCAATTCCCATTCCCTCTCTGGTATCCTAGAGTTTTGTTGTTGGCTTTTTTTTTTTTTTTTTTTTTTTTTTTTAGTTTTTGACAGGCAGAGTGGACAGTGAGAGAGAGAGAGAGAGACAGAGAGAAAGGTCTTCCTTTGCTGTTGGTTCACCCTCCAATGGCCGCCGCGGCCGGTGCGCTGCGGCCGGCGCACCGCGCTGATCCGGTGGCAGGAGCCAGGTACTTCTCCTGGTCTCCCATGGGGTGCAGGCCCAAGCACTTGGGCCATCCTCCACTGCACTCCCTGGCCACAGCAGAGAGCTGGCCTGGAAGACGGGCAACCGGGACAGAATCCGGCGCCCCGACCGGGGCTAGAACCCGGTGTGCCGGCACCGCAAGGTGCCGGCCTGTTGTTGTTTTTAATAAAAGATTTTGTTTACTTGAGTTACAGAGAGGTGCGTGGGGGGTGGGGTCTTCCATCCGCTGGTTCAATCTCCAGATGGCAGCAACGGCTGGAGCTGCCCCAGTGCGAAGCCAGGAGCCAGGAGCCTGCTTTGGGTCTCTCCCGTGGGTGCAGGAACCCAAGGACTTGTGCCATAGCCGAGAGCTGGATTGGAAGTGGAGCAGCCGGAACTTGAACCGGCACCCATGTGGGATGCCAGCACTGCAGGGGCCGGCTTTACCCACTATGCCACAGTGCCAGCCCCTATCCTAGAGTCTTGATCATCAGGTTCTCACTCCCATATCTGGCAGATGAGGCCCATGGCGATCGTGCCTAGGAGGCCCTCACGTGCCTCTGCCTTGTAGATCCACTGGCAGCTCCCTCTTCGTTCCTCCTCCTGCTCCCATGCTGCCTGTCCTTCCCATCTTCATGTAACATCATCCATAACTAAACACTTGCATTCCTTGAGGGCAGGGAGGTATCTTCTTTTTTTGTTTGTTTATTTATGTATTTGAAAGTCAGAGTTACACAGAGAGAGAGAGGGAGAGGTAGAGAAAGAGAGTGAGAGAGAGAGAGAGAGGTCTTCCATCCGTTGGTTTACTCCCCAGTTGTCTGAAGCTGGGCTGATCTGAAGCCAGGAGCCAGGAGCTTCTTCTGGGTCTTCTACGTGAATGCAGGGGCCCAAGCACTTGGGCCATCTTCCACTGCTTTCCCAGGCCATAGCAGAGAGCTGGATTGGAAGTGGAGCAGCCGGGACACAAACCTGCACCCATATGGGATGCCAGCACTGCAGGCAGCGGCTTTACCCACTACACCACAGCACCGGCCCCAGGGATATATCTTCAACTCTGCCCCCAATGTCCAGCACAGTGCTTTGTTCTCGAAATATTTGTTCAATGAAAATGTGAATGAATGAGTTCCGATGTGAATGGCGAAGTGTCACATAGCTAAAAAGTGATGGAATATTTAACATTCAAACTCAGGCCCATTCATTCAACAAATGTTTATTAAGCTCTTCCCACATGCCAGTAATTGAGCTGGGTGCTGGGTATAAGGCAAAGAACCAAACCAGATGGAGTCCTGCCCTCCTGGAGCTTAGGTGCCACCTGACACCAAAGTTCACATCCTGGGGCTGGCACTGTGGTGTAGTAGGCTAAGCCTCCACCTTCAGTGCCTGCATCCCATGTGAGTGTCTGTTCTAGTCCCAGGTGCTCCTCTTCTGATCCAGCTGTCTGCTATGGCCTGGGAAAACAGTAGAAAATGGACCAAATGCTTGAATCCTGCAACTGCTTGGGAGACCAGGAAGAAGCTCCTGGCTCCTGGCTTTGGATCGGCACAGCTCCGGCCATTGCAGCCAACTGGGGAGTGAACCAGTGGATAGAAGACCTCTCTCTCTCTCTCTCTCTCTCTCTCTCTCTCTGCCTCTCCTCTCTCTGTGTAACTCTGACTTTCAAATAAAAAAAAAAATCTCTTAAAAAAATAGAAAAATCGGCCGGCACCACGGCTCAATAGGCTAATCCTCTGCCTGTGGCGCCAGCACCCCGGGTTCTAGTCCCGGTTGGGGCACCAGATTCTGTCCCGGTTGCTCCCGGTTGCTGTGGCTGGGAGTGCAGTGGAGGAAGGCCCAAGCCCTTGGGCCCTGCGTCCACATGGGAGACCAGGAGAAGCACCTGGCTTCTGGCTTCGGATCAGTGCGGTGCGCCGGCCGCAGAGACCATTGGGGGGTGAACCAACGGAAAAGGAAGACCTTTCTCTCTGTCTCTCTGTCTCTCACTGTCCACTCTGCCTGTCAAAAAAAAAAAAAAATACAAAAATCCATTTAAAAAAACCAGCACTCTGATATGGGATGCTATGACTTTCAGGCATACAAATATGCGAGAAAAGATTAGATTGAGAGGAAAGTGGAGTGGAGATATGAGTACCAGGAAGGAAACAAACGATATAAAATCTGTGATGGCTAAAGAAGCTTATTCATGAGCTTTTATTTTTTCTAAGCCTTCTCTAAAAAGAAATTTATTAGAGAGACAGAGAGCTCCTGCCTTCAGGTTCACCCCCCAAATGCTCACAGTGCCTGGGGCTGAGCTGGTGCTGAATGCAATGCGATCCAGGTCCTCCACACGGGTGGCAGGGACCCGATTACTCGAGCCATCACTGCTGCCTTCTAGGGTCTCCATTAGCATGAAGCTGGAGTCAGACTCTGCAGCCAAGAATCAAAACCAGGTACCCTGTTATGTGAGGTGGACATGTTAACTTCTGGGCTAAACTTCTGCTCCCCTATTCGTGTATCTTTAAAATGGATGATGCTGGCGCAGGTATTGTGGCCAGTGTGTCAATCTGCCACTTGGGACACCTGCATCCCATATCAGAGGGCCTGTTGGGTCCTGGCTACACTCTTCTTTTGATCTAGCATCCTGTTAATGCATCCTAGGAGGTAGCAGCCAATGATTCAAGTACTCGGGACCCTGTTACCCACGTGGGAGGTCCAGGTGTAGTTCCTGGCTCCTGGTTTTGTCCTGGCCCAACCCTGGCTATTGCGGCCATTTGGGGAGTGAACCAGCCAATGGAAGATTCTCTCTCTCTCTCTCTCTCTCTCTCTCTCTCTCTCTCTCTCTCTCTCCCCCCCTCCCTCCCTCCCCCTCTTGCTCTGCCTTTCAAGTAGATGAAAATAAACATTTAAAACAAACACAAAAAGGATGGTGCTGAGTGTCAAATCACTACATTTGAGACTCACATAGGTTTAGTTTTAAATGTCAGTTGTCGCTCCCCCTCTTCACGGAGGAACGACACAGGACCCTGCGCTGTTCTTTTGTCTGCTCGGCCCTTCCCGGGTTTGCTGCTGGTTCTTCCCGGGTTGGCTGCCGGCCCTCCCACCTCCGTGGAAGGGCGGCTCCCCCTGCCACTTTCCCCACTTCCGCAGGCGAGCGGCATACCGCCGGCCGGCTCTCTCGGGGGCTGCTCAGATGTTATCCAGATGTTCCCCTTAGATGTTCCTGGTGCATGTTGTCTCTCTCCTCCTTTATAGTCCTCTTCCACCAATCCCAACTCTGCTACCCACACGCCGAGCACGCTGCTCTCCTCCAATCAGGAGCAAGATCAGCTCCTGCAGCTCAGTCAATCAAATTGGCGAGAGGCAGCTGTGTAGAAGTTGTTTCCTCCTCTCCCAGGGCCATATTGTGGGAGAGCAGATGCATAGAATAAGTCTTAATTCCAGTAACTTAGTCTAGTCCGAGTTGCTCCCCACAGTCAGTGTTTATAAATCTCTCTGAAATTGTATCAATTCCCTAGAACCATTATATTTAAACTCATGGTGAAAATAATAGATGGCACTTTGAAGTGTGCAAGGGGTTGCATCGCTCTTATATATTCTTCAGGAATGGGGGCACTTTTTTTGCAGGCCACTGCTATGAGAACCCATGTACAGAAAGGTCCAGCGAGACCTAGGGAAGTTTAGACCCAAAGTGGCAAGCCAACCCCTGTTCCTGAGTTTCCTGGGGTCCACTCCAGGCCTTTGAATGTTCCATGGTGGGACACAGACAGTCAGTTTTGGGGATATTATTAAGGGTTACAAGATATTCTCTTTCTCTCTCTCTCTCTTAAAGGATTTATTTATTTATTTAAAAGTCAGAGTTACAGAGAGGCAGAGGCAGAGAGAAAGAGATTTTCAATCCACTGGTTCACTCCCTAGTTGGCTGCAATAGCCGGAGCTGGGCCGATCTGAAGCCAGGAGCTTCTTCCAGGTCTCCCATGGGCCATCTTCCACTGCTTTCCCAGGCCAAAGCAGAGAGCTGGATCATAAGTGGAGCAGCTGGGACTCAAAATGGTGCCCATATGGATGTCGGCACCGCAGGTGGCAGCTTTATCTGCTACGTCATAGTGCCAGCCCCAAGATATTCCCTTTTCTTTCTTTTTGTTTTTTTTAAAGGATTTATTTATTTTACTGTATGAAAGGCAGAGTTACTGAGACAGCCAGAGAGACAGGCAGAGAGAGAGAATCTTCTATCTGTTTATTCCTTTTTATTATTATTATTATTTATTTTTTTTTGACAGGCAGAGTGGACAGTGAGAGAGACAGAGAGAGAAAGGTCTTCCAATGGCCGCTGCGGCCGGCACACTGCGGCCGGTGCCCCGTGCTGATCCGAAGCCAGGAGCCAGGTGCTTCTCCTGGTCTCCCATGCGGGTGCAGGACCCAAGCACTTGGGCCATCCTCCACTGCACTCCCGGGCCATAGCAGAGAGCTGGCCTGGAAGAGGGGCAACCGGGACAGAATCTGGTGCCCCGACCAAGACTAGAACCTGGTGTGCCGGCGCCGCAAGGCAGAGGATTAGCCTGTTGAGCTGCGGCGCCGGCCAGTTTATTCTTTCAGTAGCTGCAATGTCCAGGGCTGCACTAAGCTGAAGTCAGGAGCCTGGAACTCCACTGGAACTCCATCTGGGTCTCCCAAATGAGTGACAGGAGCCCAAATACTTGGGCCATACTCCGTTGCTTTCCCAGGTGCATTAGCAGGGAGCTGGATCAGAAGTGGAGCAGCCAGGATTCAAACCAGCACTTACATGGAATGCCAGAGTTGCAGGCGGTGGCTTAACGCTAGCTCTGAAGAAGGTATTTTCTAATATTTTTTTTTCCAGGGTTAGAAAACAACTCCTCTGCCCTCTCCAACAAGCTGGACAAAGGAAAGTTGTGTCCTGCCTCCGAAGCCCCCAGCGATACTGTAAACTCATTGGAAGCACAGCCTTTGAGGTCCCAGGCCCATCAATCTCTTTCTCTTACTCTGCGGCTTGTATGCGAGCAGGGGAGGGGAAGTGGGGCTGAAAGTTGTGTCACAAACCATTGGCAGGAGTCTGTGTAGGTCCAGGAAGTGCCTGCCCAAAGGGGCCTCTCTGGTCCCCAGTGAGAGGGGGACGAAGGGGCCACACCAAGTGGCTGATTTTAGGAGACTACGGAGGCCCCCACCTACTGGCCAGCGGCTGAAATGGCCGCCTCTGGGTGTGGATGCGGCAGTTTCCAGGGCCACCGCGTGGGTGGGGGTGGGAGGGGTCTGCTCTTACACCTGCTGCCTGGCGGCCCTGGGAATGAGGCGGAGCCGTTCCCCCCAGCGCTCGCTCCGCAGCTTCCAACGCATCTGCTCCGCGGAGCCTCAGTCCCCAGGCTGTGCCCTCGCTGCAGGAGAGGCTGGAAGCAAACGCCTGATGCTTTCAGTTGCAGAGGACTCTGCAGAGGGATATTCTCCAAACGCAGGAAAGGGCTTCAGAAGCTGGGCGGCCAAACACAGGGAATTCAGAGGGTGGCTGCTTTCGGGGTCAGAAGACAGTCACAGTCACCTTGCTGAGCAGTAGGGATGCTACCGGTAGATGCAAGCAGTACGGGGGAGGAAGGCCAAACATCACAAGGGCTCTTGGGGCTGGCGCTGTGGCATAGTGGGTAAAGCTACCCCCTGCGGTGCCAGCATCCCATACGGGCGCTGGTTCGAGTCCAGGCTGCTCCACTTCCAATCCAGCTCTCTGTTATAGCCTGAGAAAGCAGTAGAAGATGGCCCAAGTCCTTGGGCCCCTGCACCTGCTTGGGAGACCCGGAAGAAGCTCCTGGCTCCTGGATTCGGATCAGCTCAGCTCTGACTGTTGCGGCCCTTTGGGGAGTGAACCAGTGGGTGGAAGGCCTCTCTCTCTCTCTCTCTCTCTCTCTCTGCCTCTCCTTCTCTCTCTGTGTAACTCCTACTTTCAAATAAATAAATAAATCTTTTTAAAAGGGGGTGGGCTCTTGTGTGGAAAGCAACGTGACTCAGTTTACCTCTGAGGTGCAGAACTAAGGTTACTGGGTAGCAGCAACCGGGGATATAATTTTTTTGCTCAATCTGAAGGAAACTTTCTTTCTGTGGACCTAAAAAACACACCATGTTTCCACTGTGAGGAAAAAACATAGAAAGACAATAATTCACAGACCCACGATTTAAGACAATTCCTGGTAACATTTTATTGGGTTTTCTCCAGTTTTTCCCTTGCTAACTTTTAGTTTTCCAGGCAGTGTGATTTTACTCTATTCATACCATCATACTCTTTTTTTTTTTTTTTTTTTTTTTGACAGGCAGAGTTAGTGAGAGAGAGAGACAGAGAGAAAGGTCTTCCTTTTTCCGTTGGTTCACCCTCCAAATGGCCACTACGGCTGGTGCGCTGTGGCCGATGCTGTGCCGATCTGAAGCCAGGAGCCAGGTGCTTCTCCTGGTCTCCCATGTGGGTGCAGGGTCCAAGCACTTGGGCCATCCTCCACTGCCTTCCTGGACCACAGCAGAGAGCTGGCCTGGAAGAGGGGCAACCGGGACAGAATCCGGCGCCCCGACCGGGACTAGAACCCGGGGTGCCGGCACCGCAGGTGGAGGATTAGCCTAGTGAGCCATGGCGCCGGCTATCATACTGTCTTTTCCACTTCATATCATATCATTTTCCTTCTTTGTTGCCAACTGATTTTTGTATTATTTTCAATGACTGCATAATATTCCACCAGAAGGCTACAGAATAATTTACCTAGACACTTGTCTGTTGTTGGAAATTAAGCTTTCTCCAGATTTGGTTGTTGTTTTAAATAATTTGTAAGGGACATTTCTGTGTATAAAGACTTTCATGTATTTAAGCTTATTTCCTCAAGACAGACTACCCAAAGTGGAATTATGAGATCTAAACATTTAAACAAATGAAGGTACTTAGAAAGTTCATGGAAACAGGCTGGCATTGGGGTATAGTAGGTAAAGCATCAGTCTGTCATGCTGACATCCCATACGGCCACCAGTTCAAGTCCCAGCTGCTCCACTTTTTTTTTTTTTTTTTTTTTTTTTGCCAGGCAGAGTTAGACAGTGAGAGAGAGAGAGAGAGTTATAGACAGTGAGAGAGAAACAGACAGAAAGGGCTTCCTTCCATTGGTTCACCCCTCAAATGGCCGCTACAGACAGCATGCTGTGCCGACCCGAAGCCAGGAGCTGGGTGCTTCCTCCTGGTCTCCCATGCAGGTGCAGGGACCCAAGCACTTGGGCCATTCTCCACTGCCTTCCTGGGCCACAGCAGAGAGCTGGACTGGAAGAGGAGCAACCAGGACTAGTACCCGGTGCCCCAACCAGGACTAGCATCCGGGGTGCCGGCGCTGCAGGCGGAGGATTAGCCAAGTGAGCCACGGCGCCAGCCCTGTTGCTGCACTTCTGATCCAGCTCCCAGGAAAAGCAGCAGAAAATGACTCAAGCGCTTGGGCCCCCGCACCCATGTGGGGGACCCAGATGAAGCTCCTGGCTCCTGTTTTCAGCCTGGCCCAGCCTTGGCTGATGCAGCCATCTAGAGAGTAAACCAGCAGATGGAAGATCTCTCTCTCTCTCTTTCTCCTTCTCTCTTTGTAACTCTGCCATTCAAATAAGTAAATAAATCTTTTAAAAATCAATAATAAAAATATAAAGAGGCTAAGTTTGTTTTGGTGCAAAAAAATTTGAAGTACATGCATATGAAGGGTCTTCAAGAATATTATGTGGAGCCATGCACTGGGGCACTGCAGGTTAAGCTCCCACTTGGGACACCACATCCCCTACCGGAGTGCCAGTTTGAGTCCCAGCTACTTTACTTCCAGTCCAAGAACTTGGCCATCTTCTGTTGCTTTTCCCAGGCACATTATCGTGAACTGGATCAGAAGTTCAGCAGCTGGGACTTGAACTAACACCCATATGGGATGCCGGCATGGCAGGTATCGGCTTTACCTGCTATGCAACAATGACGGTTTAAAAAGATTTATTCATTTATCTTTTATTGAAAGACAGAGTTACATAGAGGAAAGAGAGAGAGGGAGGGAGGAGAGAGACAGACAGAGAGACAGAGAGAGAAAGTCTTCTAGCCTATGGTTCACTCCCCAAATGGCCGCAACAGCCAGGGTTGGGCCAGGTCGAAGCCAGGAGCCAGGAGCTTTCTGGGTCTCCCACTTGGGTACAGGAGCCCAAGCACTTGGTCCACCTTCTGCTTCTTTTTCTGGGCCATTAGCAGGAAGCTGGGTTGGAAGTGCAGCAGCTGGGACACAAACTGGCACCCATATATGGGATGCCGGCATTGTTGTTGGCAGCCTCATGCATTATGCCAAAATGCCAGCCCCAGGAACTGTCTTCATTGGAGGAAATCAGTCTCCTTGGGGTACAAAATGACAGATCTTCAGAGCCCGGATGTTGGCAGGAACCCAAGCAATGAGCGATATAGTTAAGATGTCTCATCCCGCCTGGAAAACCAGAGAGCTTGTGCTTCCTCCCGAGAAGACTGAAGAGAAGAGAGAAGGGAGGGGCATGCAGGGAAAAGAAGAGAGTTGGTAATCTGGGAGAAGGCCAGGCCCAAAGGGGTGGAGGGCCAGTTAGAAAATTTCGGGGGGGGGGTGCAGCACTGTGGTGCAGTGGGTTAACACCTGGCCTGAAGTGCCAGCATCCCATATGGGTGCCAGTTTGAGACCCGGCTGCTCTACTTCTGATCCAGCTCTCTGCTATGGCTTGGGAAAGCAGTAGAAGATGGCCCAAATGTTTGGACTCCTACACCTGCATGGGAGGCCTGGAAGAAGCTCCTGGCTCCTGGCTTTGGATTGGCGCAGCTGGCCATTGTAGCAAACTGGGGAGTGAACCAGCAGATGGAAGACCTCTCTCTCTCTCTCTCTGCCTCTCCTTCTCTGTGTAACTCTGCCTTTCAAATAAATAAATAAATCTTTTAAAAAAGAAGTTTGCAGAAATCTTAGGAGAGGCTCTGTCTATCACGGTTCATTTTTATTGCGACCTGAAAAGGGCAGGAAGGTTAGCATCTACATTGCAAAGGTAACCCACATTCCTTCCAAAAAGTAGGGGGAAGAAAGAGGTGGACCAGGTACATGCATGTACGTGTTTGTGTGTGTGTATGTGTGTGTATGCACAATCCGGCTAGCTGACTGGCCAAAGGAATGGGGAGGAGGGCGTTATCCATTGATCAGTCACCTGAGAGTCGGGTTTTGTTCATCTCCGGGTGACAAAGCCAGACGGCCTTCCAGCGGCCTGGTGCCTTCTCATGGTAGACTTTAAGGTACAGGGTGTGTATTTGGGTTAAGAAGTGAGAACAGAGTTTTCAACAACAGTGGAGAGGATGTCCCCCATTTAGGAGGACAAGTGTATGGGGGAGGGGCAGTGCACAGGGAGGCATTGTGGTGTGGAGGGTAAGGCTACAGCCTGCAGCACCAGCATCCCATATGGGCAGCGGTTCGAGTCCTGGCTCCACTTCTTCTTCTTCTTTTTTTTTTTTTTTTTAATTTGACAGGTAGAGCTAGACAGTGTGAGAGAGAGAGAGAGAGACAGAGAGAAAGGTCTTCCTTCTGTTGGTTCACCCCCCAAGTGGTTGCTACAGCTGGCACACTGTGCCAATCTGAAGCCAGGTGCTTCTTCCTGGTCTCCCATGCAGGTGCAGGGCCCAAGCACTTGGGCCATCCTCCACTGCACTCCAGGGCCACAGCAGAGAGCTGGACTGGAAGAGGAGCAACTGGGACAGAATCCGGTGCCCCAAACGGACTAGAACCCGGGGTGCCGGCACCGCAGGCAGAGGATTAACCTAGTGAGCCACGGCACCGGCCCTGCTGCTCCACTTCTGATCCAGCTCCCTGCTAATGTCTGGGAAAGCAGTGGAGAGATGACCCAGGTGCTTGGGCCCCTGCACTCCAGAAGACCTGGATGAAGCTCCTGGCTTTGGTTGCCACCATCTAGGGAATGAACCAGCAGATGGAATCTCTCTCTCTTTCTCTCTCTCTCCTCTATCTGTAACACTGCCTTGCAAAAAATAAATGTTAAAAAAAAAAAAGAAAAAAAGCACTTGGGAAATAGGTGCGAAGCCCAGGACCCTAAGTCTGCAGCTTCAGAAGTCTTTCAAAGGAAGCAAGCTCTTACTTTGAAAATTAGAGGCAATATGGTCTCTTGCAGTGGACGGAGCGCTGGGTTGTGTTTGGAGACCGGCTTCTGGCCTCCGCATTACTTCTTACTGCAAGTCACGCACCTTTTCTGGGCCTGCTTCTTCATTGGAAGGATGAGGAATTTGCACTAGATGACCTCTAATTCCCCTTCCAGCCCTTTATGATACTTGCTGGACTTGTTTTACTTGCCCTGGCACAACCAGATTCCTCGCAAGCTCCTTCCTCAGCTGCTGCGCCCTCATCCCACGCCAGAGGGCGCTGTAGGCGGGCTCCCGGCAGCGTGCGGTGGGCGGAGCGGCGCAATCAGGGGACTCTCCTACGGGTTCCTTGATTGGCCGCGGCCGGACGGACGGGGGGCGTGCACGGGGAGGGCCGAGCTGGGCGGTGACGTCGCCCTGGCAGGGGCGGGGCCAGGCTACGGAGCGTGTGACGCCGCGGTCGCCGCGGTGCTGGGGATTAATGGGAAAAGTTTTGGCAGGAGCCGGAGGATTCTGCGGAGCCTGCGGAACGGCTGCACTGTCGCGGGAGGCGGCCAGGACGGGTCAGTCCGGCTCGGGGGAGCGGGCAGGCCAGCCGTGGATGGGGGTGGCGGGTCCAGGCTGAGGCGGCCAGCCGGGCTGGGGCGCAAGGCCTGGCGGGGATCGGAGTCCGGGAGCGGTTGGGGTCCGTGGACAGCACCGCTGCGTCTTTCCCAGCGCTCCGGCCCTGGCGGGCCCGCGGTCGTCCGTGACCCCGCTGGTGTCCCGCCCCGCTGCCCTTGCACTCCCGCCCTTGGACACCACCGCCCCGCATAGCTGTTTGAGCCCGAATCTCGGCCTCTTTCCACCCGACTCTGCCCCGATTTGGGCCTCGTGGCCCCGGCTCCGGCCTGGGGTCCTCTCCTGTCCCCCTCGCTTGCCTGTGACCTCCTCCTTCAGCCCTTTCGGATGTTCCCAGATCTATTGCGTTCTCTTCCTAGTACCCCCGGGGATCGCCCTCGTTATCCTTGTCCCCTGCCTTCGCGCTCTCATCCTCTCCTTCTCTCTCAGTCTTTGCCGACTTTCCCACCCCTGTCCCCCGGAGTGTCCTGGTGCCTGGCCCTCCCAGCCTTCTGGACAACCCGTCTCCTCTTCTCAGGGTGTTTACCGGGCTGTTCCAGCCGCGTACCTGCAATTCCTTTCTACCCTAGCTCACTTCCCCCGGCTCCTTCCAGGAGCTCTGCTTTTGCCCTCCCCCCCACCCCCAGTCGTACCCACTGTGTTCTTGTGGCCCACCCCCCCTTCCCTTCCTGGTTCTTTGCCTCCGCTTCAGGGAGAAGTCACCTGGCTTCCCCTTGACCTGCCGGCAGATGGAGGAGAGCAGGGGTGTTCAGCTCCTGCATGAATTAGGGGCTGCCTGTCGGAGGCAGACTCCAGCTCAGGCTGTGTGGGAGCATTTACTGGGCTGTTACAGCAGGGATGCTGTCCAATTTGTAGGTCATTTTTCTAATCACAGCTTCAGGCTTCCCCTTTATGGGTCTGTTGACTTCCAGGAACCCTTGGGGAGAGACTGAGCTGAGCTGGTTGTGCGCCAGGGGTAGCCGGAGGGCCTCATCCAACTCTCTTCCCCTTCCAGGAAACGCGATTCTGGGTCTTTCTACTCTGCCTATGTGGAATGCATGTAAGCCATGAGACCCCAGCCCGTCTCTGCCCTCGCTCCCATCCTCCACCCTACGGCCCCTCCCCAAGAGCTGACTCTCCAGAGGCTGTGCCCCAGAGAATTCCTCTGGTCCTCAACCTTTTCCCTCTGGCTCCAGGACATCTTTTTCCTACTTGGGTGTTGAAATAGATAGCTGAGAACACCGCGGCTGGCGGGCATCTGCCCCTTTCATCATTGGTGGCTTGGACCAGCTGCTGGTTCTGTCTCATCCATCTTTGACGTGCTGAGTGTGCCTCTGTGTGGGTGGCTGAACAGGGTCTCTGAGCATGTCTTCTCCCTCCTTTGTCTTTGTCGAAAACTAACTTCCTGTAGACCCGAGAGGGAGAGTGACACAGAAGTTGTTCCCTTTGCCTGGGCATAGGGTGGGTTATCAGGTTGATGTCTACCTGGATAGCTTGTGGGGTTGCATAAGTCAGACCTCATCAGTAACTTGAGTTGTCTGCTTCTTGTCACACAGACCACCTCCTCTGGGGCCAGCGAGCCCACCACCTGCATGGGATTCTTCCCAGGCGGAACATTCTTTTCAGATGCTTTCGATTTGAGCTTCTTTATTTAGCGCTGGTCCCCTGGAGAAATCATCGGGGAATAACGTATCTGTACTCCTGCCCACTCTGATCTTGGAGGATTCTGAAAGCGTGACCCACCGTCACGTGCAGAGATGGAGGCCCGTTGTTCCACCTGGCTCTGGGTTTCTAGGTCTCCTCTTTTGAGGATTGTGCTCTCTGTCTTTGAGCCAGAATTGGACACAGAATTGGCAACCTTCAGGAGCTGTGGTAGAGAGCCAACTGAACCAGCTCAACCAGAGTCAGGCTCTGTAATCCTCTTGTGCACTGACCCTCTGCAGTGAAAGCGTGGCCTGTTGTTGGGCTGGCCCCTCTCCACGGCCCTTCATTGGGGAGATTTGGGCAGAATGGACCAGAAAGTGACCCTTGCTCCTATGGAATACCTCCCTTCAGAGTTTTAATGTGTTTTTGTTGTTGTTGTTGTTTTTTAATTTGAGGTCAAGTTTGGCAGCAGTTTAATCCAGTCTCTGGTTCCTGAGGACTTTACCTGACTCTGGGCAGTTTGCTACTCCTTTGTCTTTGCTTACCCATTAGTACTGCTGTCTTCTGAGGCAGCCGTGAGAGGGCTTGGGAACAGGTCAGGCCAAGTCCTCATGGAGCGGCTGGGGCACCCGCAGCCCTGCTGAATGGCTTCTTGCAGTTCATCCCCTGTGCTGTCTCCTGAGTGGGTAGGCAAGGTGATCCATGACCTGGTTTCCCATCGATTGGTGTCTGCAGGCCTGGGTCAGCCGCTCGCTCTGTTGCTAACCTGTGGGCAGATGGGCCCTGACAGTACTCTGCATACAGTGCGGCCTGTCAGCTGCATAATAAACTGACCGACCCTTTGGTTGGCTGCTTGCTTCTGTAAGCCTCAACCCACTCAGGACGAGTGGCCCCTACTCAGCCCTCCTGCGCCACCTAGCCTCTCTGAGCCCCCTTCTCGAAGGGTATGGGGAGAGAACACCCAATGTTGGCTGGCCTGGGAGGCCTCTGCTGTGGACAGAACACAGCTGTCCTACCTGTTGGGCAAGCTGTCCTCAGGGCCTGTGCACCCTGGCATGTCCTGGGACAGCGTGGCTCTTCCCGGGAGGAATTGGAACAGGCTTCTGCTGTGGCGTGGCACTGAGGCCCACCTCCCTGGATGCTCCCTGCAGGCTGGGAAGCCAGATTGCACGCTCTCCTCCGGTGCCCTTGTAGGGCCTGGAGATGCCAGGAGCCAGCCCCTCTGCCCAGCACTGGCCATGCCGGAAGCAGTCTCTTCTACCCTGCCTAGTTCCTTCTAGACTTTGTTCTGTCAGGCCCTTGCTTGTATCATGTCAGAAGCCTGGTGCACAGTGCCCTGTCTGTGCCATGTTGTCCCGGATTGCCCAAAGGCTGCTTCTTGGAGGTGGTTTGATGTCCCTGAGCATTTTTCCTCTGCCTTTGGAGCCAGGGGGAGCGAGGTGCCAGAGGAAGGTGGGAAGAGTGTGGACCCTTGCCTCAGCTTTCAGACATGTGTGGCTTCTTCGCTGGCAGATGGTTCCTCACCTTCGTAACTCAGCCGACTGGTGACAGGGGTGTGACTCCCTTCTTGTCTACACAGGGCTTTGCTCAGGGCACCAGGCACGACTCAGGGCTTCTGCATTTATGAGCTGCCACCCATGGCGGAGCGTTGGGCACTAGCTCCCTCTGGCTCCACCCTGGTAAAATCAGGAAAACCAGTGTCTACCTGCCTGGAAGAGAGCAGACTACTTCCAGGATTGGGGAGTATTTGCTGATTCAGGCTCAGAATAGCAACATTTCAAGATGAGTATGTGAGGGACAGCCGAGGAACCAGGTTGCCTTGGGAGCAAGCACCCTTGGAGTCCTGGTGTTTAATTATAACGGATGAGAGCTGCTTGTGGGACCCTTGTGGTACTCAGCTAAAGAGGCCGGGTTTCTTTCTCTTCTGCAGTGTTGCGTGGTGTTTTGGGCATGCGTGTAGTATTCACACAGTGGCTTCTGCTCACCAACAGATGAAGACAGATGCGCCAAGGAGGTAATCCTGTTTCCTTGCCTCGGGGGCCTCTGACAGCTCAGGCACTGGGTCCACATTTGACAATGAAATTATTTCACTAGTGCCATGTCCCAGACCCCAGGTGCCTGTCACAGCAAATGGTACCTATCACACACGACGGGCAGTTACTAATTTGATAGTTCTTGAATGTCTATGGCTTATACAACATATTTTTAGGAGCATGAAGATTTTCACTTTTGCACTCATAAAATCAAACTCTGCAAAGGCAGGGACTTACTTTGCTTCCTGTTGTGTCTAAGACAGTGCCGGGCGCAGAGGAGATACTGAATAAATGTTGAGCAAATAAGTGAACAAATGTTCTTCCCTGCCCATAGGAATGCCTAATAGGACGCTGGGCCACAGAGATAACGTCACGTAATTCTCTTTCATTTGTGGTGCAAATATTTTTGGGCACCAACAAAGTGCCAGGCACTCGGGAAATGATGAGAGTGAAAAGCAGTCCCATAGAGCAGGCACAGCGTTACGGCGGGTTAAGCCACCACCTGCAATGCCAGCATCTCATGTGAGCACCGGTTGAGTCCTGGCCGCTCTACTTCCTATCCAGCTCCCTGCTAATGTGCCTGAGAAAGCAGTAGAAGATGGCCTAAGGGCTAGGTGGAGTTTTGGGCTCCTGGCTTAGGCCTGGCCCAGCCCTGGCCATTAAATGCCATTTGGGGAGTGAACCAATAGATAGCTCTCCCTCTCTAGCTCTGTAAATACTTTTTTCTTAAAGGAAACCAGTCCCTGCCTCCTGGATCCGTGGTGTGCTAGCGTAGATGAGAGCTGGGTGTAGAACACAGAGTGTTTCTTCCACCTCTGCTGGGTGGTGGGTCCTCAGCGGGCTGTGGACAACGCCCTATGTTTCCCGTTGCCGTGTCTCTGTTCTCAGGATGCGTGGCAAGGTTTATAATATCTCTGAAGGGAGCTCCAGGGTATTCAGTGCTCATTGTTCCATCTGTTTGGGAGGCTGGTTTATGGTGAGTCCCCGCTGGGGGCCAAGGGAAACGTGGGCCTTCTGTCTGGTTTGTTTTCATCTCTGAGGTTCAGTGGTTCCAGTAGCTTTTGTGAGCTGCACTTCCCTTCCTCTGCCTTTAACACCCTGCAGGTTTTCCTGTTGCCGAACAGGGTGGTGAGCCCCCGAGTCTGTTAGTTTGTGAGTCGGTGGGGGTCAGGCTGTTTGAGGGTCTTGTGGGAAGGTTACTGGCAGAGACCCCCTCCTGTTCTTAAACCTTAAAGCTTCGGGAGGCTTCTGAGGTTCCCCAAGAAGGGATGAGGTGGAAGTCCCCTCCCACCCCCGTGCAGGGCAGAGCTACTGAGCTGAACTGATTTGCTTTGTCATTTGCTTCTGCAGAAGTCAGCCACAGTGGCAGCAACTGTGCACGTCCGGGGGTCAGTTGTCCAGTTCATCCCGGGGCTGTGCGTGCTCAGGTCCAGCTGGTTTTGTTTTTTTTTTAGTTTCCTCTGGTGGAGGCTTTATCATGTTTTTCAGTGTTAATCTCTAAAAGCTGTGATTAGGACAGGCATCTGGCCTAGCTGTTAATAACACTGCTTCCCACATTGGAGTGCCTGACTGTGACCCTTGGCTCCGGCTCCTGGCTCCAGCTTCCCACTAATGCAGACCCTGGGAGGTGGCAGTGATGACTCAAGTAGTTGGGCCCCTGCCACCCGTGTGAGAGGCTGGATTGAAGCTGTCGGCTTCAGCCTGGCCCAACCCTGGCTATAGTGTGGATTTGGGGAGTGAACCAGAGGATGAGAACACTTTATCTCTCTGCTTTTCAAATAAAATAAATTTTTTAAAAAACGGTGTTGCCAACTTAGACTTTGTCCCCAAGGCACTGCTGTGGGTCAGGTGCTGTTTCAGGTGTTACAGACACAGTCCTTGGCTGCTTTGTCCCTCTAAGGATGGGGTATCTAGTTGGGGGGAAGATGTATACACAAAATATTCTTTAAATGTTAGAGAGCTGTTATGATGCTATATAGGATATATGTTTAGAGCAAGTTGTCACTGAGGGCTGGCTTCATCCCTGAAGCGAATGAAAAGGGAAGATGATTTATTTTGAAGTCAACTTGAGAATATTATAAAAATTCTATGTAGAATATTGTGAAAGTTTAAATGATTTTCAAACTTTTTGATCTCAAGTCTGCTTTACATTCTTAAGTGTCATTGAGGATCCTAAGAGGTTGTGTTTACCAATTTAGAAAGAAAATATGAATTTAATAAACCTGTCACATGTTATTATAAATGACATTTATAATGAAAAATAACTTTAAAAACAAAAAACTATTGGAGGAATAACACCATTTTAGGTTTGTATTTAACTCTTTATATCTGGATAATAAAAAACAGCTGAATTGTTATGTTTCCTTCTGTATTTAATCTCTTGTGTTATGTTGTTTGAAGGATGTGAAAAAAATCTTGACTCACACAGGTATGTGGTTGAGAAAGGGAGAAGTAGTTTAACAGCCATTGCAGATTATTATGTCTTTTTTTTTAAAGATTTATTTACTGTGGCTAGTGTCATGGGTTAGTGGGTTAAGCCACCCCCCACAATGCTGGCATCCCATATGGGCACTGGTTTAAGACCCGGCTGCTCTACTTCCAGTCCAGCTTCCTGATAATGTGTCTGGGAAAGCAGTAGGGGATGTCCTAAGTGCTTCGGCACCTGTACCCACTGGGAGACCCAGAAGAAGCTCCTGGCTCCTGGCTTTCTATAGGCCCAGTTCCAAGCATTGTGGCCATTTGGGAAGTGAACCAATGAAAAAGAAAAATCTTTAAAAAAGATTTCTTTATACTTATTTGAAAGGCAGAGTTACAGAGAGAGAAGATGAGACAAAGAGAGAGCAGTCCTCTATCTGCTGGTTCATTCCCAAAAAGGCCACAATGGCCAGAGCTGGGCCAGGCCAAAGACAGGAATCAGAAACTCCATCGGCATCTCTCATATGGTTGCAGGGACCCAAGGACTTGGGTCATCCTCCGCTGCTTTCCCAGGCCATAGCAGAGAGCTGGATCAGAAGTGGAGCAGCCGGGACTCGAACCAGCACCCTTATGGGATGTCGGCATCGCATATGGGATGCTAGCACTGCAGGCGGCGGCTTTACCCACTACGCCATAGCACCAGCACCCCCCATAGAACATTGTTAAGTGAAATTGCTACTGTATGTTATCTTTCATGGTTTTGTGGATTGACTGTGCTCAGCTAGATGGTTCTCTCTTGGTTCTTTCATGTTGCTGTGGTCAAGTGGGAGCTAGGGCAGCTGGGCTGGGCATCCGCATGGGCTCACTCATGTGGCTGGCACTTGATACTGGCTCTTGACTAAAGTTATTACACGTGGCCTGCCCATGTGTCTTGGGCTTCTCACAGTAGGACAGCTAGGTTCTGAGCAGAAGCATCCTGACAATGAGTGTATGAGAAATCCAGGCAGAGATGGCAAGGTCGCTCATGACCCAGCCTTAGAAGTCACCTCATACTCTATTCTCTTGGTCACAGGACTGTCAGAGCAAGAGGAGGACTGTACAAAGGAGTGAACACCAAGAGGAATGAATTCATGGGGAGGGAAGGAGGCTTGTCTGGAGCATCTCTTATGCTAGGTAACTTGCCCGTAGATGGCTACTTCTAGGAGGAAAGTGTGTCTTCTCACAGTCTCCCTGGAAACCACTGTTAGGAAATTCCTGATAGGTTGATAGAGGACATGGAAAGTGCACTCTTCTAGGGGGAGCCATCAGTGGTTTTGGAACAAGAAAAGAAGGTGTTACTATTTGCAAAAAGGTGATTGAGTGCAGAGAATTGATGGTGGTGACTGATGGCAGCAGAGAGAAGGGGTAGGAAACTGGTGTAAGGAAGCTCTGCCTCACGTTAGATCCGAGTTCTCTCGCTGCAGTTACATGCATTGATTTTGACCTGTCAGTTACTCTGATTGAATACCCTCTAACTCCAACCCCATTTAGTGCTGTTGATACACAGGAGAGATTAATTAAAGGATTTGCAAAAGGTAAAGTCAACTAAATTTAGGTTTTTATTTATTTATTTATTTAGAAAGATTTATTTATTTGAAAGGTAGAGTTACAACAAGAGGGAGAAAGAGGTCGTGTGGCTGGGGCTGAGCCAGGCTTAAACCAGGAGCCTTGTACTTGGGCCATCCTCTGCTGCTTTCCCACATGCATTAGCAGGGAGCGGAGTTGGAAGTGGAGCAGCTGGGATATGAACCAGTGCCCATATGGGATGCTGGCATTGCAAGTGGTGTCTTAACCTGGTATGCTGCAACACTGGCCCCTAAATTTAGTTTTTATTGTCAAGGCGCATAAAAAATTAAGTATAATTTGTTCAGAAATGACGAGCAGGAAAGATAAAGTTTATGTAACAGTACTGACCATGTTTCACATGGAGGAGGACGTGTTAGAGGTTGGTGGGGCTAGGGCCCCAGGGCAACAAGAAGGGAGGCAAGGCTGGCAAACAGCAAAGAGAATTTGAAGGGGGACGGGGTTGGAGAAGCTGAGAGAAGGGTCTGTGCACGGCTCCTTCTGCACTTCGTGGGGGCCCTGGCTTCTGGGTTTCAGCCCCTCCTGCCCCTGCCTTCTCTCTGTAGCTCTTTGCTGTCTGTGGAGAGACCTGAGAGGAGTCGGCAGAGGGAAGACCTGGGTGTGACTCTCAGCTCTTGTGTTCACTGGCTGTTGAGATGTGGGTTTGTGACTTAATGTCCGAGCCTTCATTTCTTCTCTGTAATGAACCTCAGTGAATGCCGTCTCGTCCCCTCTGTGTGGAGCTGGTGAGCTCAGGGGGCCGGCCTCTGTTCAGCAGCTCCTGGCACTCCGGGCAGTGGCCTGCTTCTCCTTACCAGCCCGGTCTTCACTGCCTAGCTCGTACCCAGCCTTGGAGTCACGTCAGCAGTGCTCCTGAGACCGCTGCTGAGTTCTCCCCAGTTCACCGGGACACAGGTTTGAGAGTTACCTCAAAAGAACAGGAGGTGGAAGGGAGGCTCCCAGGTATTCCAGGAGAACCAGCTCGGGCTTCCGCTGCTTTCCGTAGCATGGTTCTAATAGGTGTCCAGAGATGGAGTCCCACTGCTTTCATTTGTGATCTGCTCTAACCCTTTGATCCTTATCACTGCTTTTGGCACTTCCTCATCGAAGAGTTGTGACCTCAGAGTTACTTGGCTGCTGCCCCACCGAAAGTACAAAGCCACTTGCTCTCCCAACTGGCAGAATTCATTGAACAGGCCGCCTCACAGACCCGCAGAACCCAGAGCTCTGCACACCATCCCCTTTTCCAAACAAGCCAGTAAAATGGGCTTGCCCTCAGTTTCCCTTAATTGTCTAAACCATAACTGCCGCACGTTGCATTTCCTCTAGTACAGTCTCCTGGCCCAGCGCCACAGGTGTCCTGGGCAAGGTTGCTGTCTGTGTGTGGGTTTCTTGTGTATTATGAGATATTTAGCAACATCCTGGCTTCTGCCTACGTGATGCCAGTAACGGTGAGACCCAGGAATGTCTGCACGCATTGCCGGAGGCCGCCAAGGCCCCAGACCCCACTTCTGTCCTTTCCCCACTGTGGATGGCTGATCTGGTGCCTGGAGTCCAGCATTACTGGGCGGTTATGGTGCTGTGATCACAGCAGCCTGCCTCTCCCAGTCTGATGGGTTCTGGATCCCTCTGCCCCAGGCAGTGCTGGCGAGAGGAAGTTTATCTGCTTTCCTGATCCAGAGCTTGTTCACCAGGCTCCCTCACTTTATGAGGCTCCCTCACTTGTAGATTCAGGACGGTGCAGAGCTCCAGCTGTGCGCCCCTCACCCCTCAGCACACATCTGGAATGTTCCTCTCCAGCATTTCCGGGGTTCCGGCTGGAAAAGAGAAAACTACCCTTCTTTCCAAGGAAGCCCTTCAAGGCCCAGAGTGTTTAGTTCCGTCAAGTGAATTCTTGACCACCTATTTAAATGGCAAGCAGTTTCAGCAAAAGACCCAGGCCTGGGCATGCTACTGAGACTCTGGGTGTGACACTTACTTCACATAAGGCAGGGATCTGAGTGGTATTTCTTCCAAACTCTTGGAGTTTGCTTCTTTGGTGGTGACCCAAACAGTAACCAGAGCCTCTGGAACCTAAGAATGTTACGTTATGTGACAAAGTGAGCTCTGAACATATGATTAAGTTAAGAGTCTTTCGGGGGGTTATCCTGGCTTATCTGGGTGGACCCTAAATGTAGTTACACAAGTGTCCTTCCTGGGGGGAGGACAGAGTGAGACTTGGCAAAGAAGGAGGCAGCACGGCTGCCCTACTGGCTTTGAAAACAGGGCAGAGGCCAAGAAATGCAAGGGGTGCCCCTCTAGAAGCTCCTGGAGCCCCTGGAGGAAGTGTGGCCCTGCCTGTGTGCTGACTGTAGCAACTTAAAGCTGATTTCAAATCTCTCATCTCTAGAGCTGTTAAGAGGGGAAGCATGTTTTGCTTTAAGCAACTAAGTTTGGGATGATTTGTTATAATGTAACCACAAACTATACAGGGCTTATCTGCCACCAGATTTATTTATTTATCTGAAAGGCAGAGTTACAGAGAGACAGAGCGATCTTCCATCTGCTGGTTCACTCCCCTAAAAGGCCACAGCAGCCAGAGCTGGGCCAGGCCGAGCCAGGAGCCAGGAACTCCATCACGGTCTCCCACAGGGGAGCACTTGGGCCGTCCTTCGCTGCTTTCCTAGGCGCATTATCAGGGAGCTGGATTGGAAAGTGGAGCAGCCAGGGCTTGAACTGGCACTCATATGGGATACATGTGGCAGGTTAACCCACTGTGCTACAATACCAGCTCCCTTTTAAAAATTTTTCAATGTCTATTTATTTATTTGAATTGCAGAGTGAAAGAGAGGGAGCAACATAGAGAAATCTTCCATCTGCAGGTTTTATTCCCCGTTGGCTACAGTAACTGAGTCTCTGCCAGGCTGAAGCCACGAGGCAGGATCTCTGCTGGTTTTCCTGTGTGATGTCAGGGACCCAAGTACTTGGGCCAGTGTCCGCTGCCTTTCCAGGCACATTAGCAGAAAGCTGGGTTGGAAGTGGAACAGCTGGGATTTGAACTGGCTCTCCTGTGTGGGCCACTGGCGTTACATGTGGCGGCTTAACCCGCTGAGCCACAGCACTGGCCCCTGATGCTTGTTCTTATTTTAAAGCAACCCTTTCATGGGACTTGGAGAATGTCTGCCCAGCCTCAGATGTTTTCTAGTATTTGAGACATTCTGCACATTGCGGGAACCCTTTGGGGAGGCCTTAGGAGCAAAAGAGAAGGGCTTGGTTGATATCTGATCCCTGCTTTTGGAATTCTCCCCACACCTTTAATCAGGTTAGTAATAAAGGATTTCTTTCAGGCCAGGATGAGTTACAGTCTGATTCTCATTCCATTTTCCCCTCTGCTCCTCTTCCTTCCATTCACTGAACAAATATTTATTGAGTGCTTCCTGTTTGCTGGGTACTATTCCTAGGCACTGGGGATGATGGAGTAAACCAAATAAAAATCTCCTCCCTAATGGTGGCTGGAGTGAGGGGAGGGGAGGGAGCCAGAGTGAAGTCAGCCACATGTCAGATGGTGATGAATGCTATGTAGAAAAATAAGGCAGGAACAGAGGGGTGCTGGCAGTTTTAAACAGATGGCCAGAGGAGGGCCTCACTGACGAGGTGGTATTTAAGCTGGGAGGAGGAGGTTGAGCACTGTGGGAAGAACCTCACAGGCAGAGGGAAAGCAAACAGGGATGCTCCTTGCCCTGTGATGGCGTTCTGTCCCGAGAGGCCCATTGCAAGTTGCAAGTGCATAGATTGAAAACCCACGTCGTTCCTCCTAACCTGCCGAGCCTCGCAGTTGCCACACGGCACACTGCAGTGTCAGAGGTTTCCCCATGGGGCTGCCGCCACCCAGCATTGCCACGCGCGAACACGTCCAAATCCAACACCCCAAGTCCTGTGTCTCCTCAGCGGGTGTTGCTCTCACACTCTCGTAAATCTCAAGTCCCAGGTCGAACCCTCGTAAGACTGGGAGCGCCGGCGCTAAGGCTCTGAGGTGGAGCCAGCCGGTGTGTGTGAGGAGGCGGCCGCTGGCTGGAGCAGGCGGGGGGAGCAGAGGAGGAGGTGAAGTGGGAGATGGGATGGGCCCTGAAGTCCTGTAAAACCTCTTACTGCACTTGGCCCTTTGCCATTCCCCCTGCCTACCCCTCCTCATGACCCTCTCGGTCTTTGTGCCTGTGTCTCTCATTTCTTCGCTGTGGACTCTGTCACGTCACAGCTAGGGAATACCAGCAGGGAAACCTCGTCAATCCCAGCTGTCAGAAGGGGGAAAATGAGCAGCTTCCTGTTTCTCAACTCTAAGAGCAGTTCCACCGGCAGTGTTGGTGCAGGGCTGACGCCGGGAAGCGCAGGTTGGCTGGCGTGCTGGTTTCTGGGGATCTTCACTTCCGTCACCCACCGCAGCCCCATGAGGAAGTCCAGGCCCTGAGCCACCTCCTTCTCCACCTCCCATCCCTCCCATCCCACCCAGTGCAGGGCCCACGGGTGCCCACCTGAAATGCTGTCCTAGCCCCTTGCCTATGGGACAGCACCAGGGTCTGCCTTCTTGCTGCCATTCCGCCAGGGTGGCCGGGGCCAGTGCTGCTGCACACGCTGGTTGTGGCCTGGGCCCTTGGCACTCACAGTCCCTTCCTGTGCCTGAGCACTGCAGGGCTCGGCCTCCTCAGCCTCAATAGGTGACCGCGTTCCCACTCACCCTTTCCCCCTCCTGTTCCCAGAGGTGCCAGAAAGCCTCTGTCAGTGCCCGGTGCCCAGTGCAGCCCCTCACCAAACCCTGGTCCTCTTAGTGTTGCCTGGGTTTCTAAGAATCACATCCCCAAGGTCAAGTAAGCCCAGGTTGAAAAGTCACTCTCAAGGGTGGGCGATTGGCCCGGTGGTTGACCCTGATTCAGGTGCCTGCCTTCCACATTGGAGGATCTGGCCTTACCTCCTGGCTCTGGCTGTGATTCCAGCTTCCTGCTAATGCAGACCCTGGGAGGCAGTGGGGATGGCCAAAACGACTGGGTGAGATACACGGATTCCATTCCATTCTCACCTCCTGGCTTTGACCTCAGCCTAGCTCTGGCTGATGCATGCATTTGGGGAGTGAACTAACTGTCTCTCTGACTCTCAAATAAATAATAATAAAAAAAAAAACATTTATTTATCTGAAAGATTTACAGAGAGAAAGAGATTTTCCATCCTCTGGTTCACTTCCCAGATGGCCATAATGACCAGAACTGGGACAGACTGGAGCCAGGAGCTTCTTCCAGGTCTCCCATGTGGGTGGCAGGGGCCCAAACACTTGGGTTGTGCGCTGCTGCTTTTCCCAGACCATTAACAGGGAGCTGGATAGGAAGTAGAGCATCTGGAACACAAACCAGCACCCATATGGGATGCAGGCATTGCAGGTGCCAGATTTACCCATTACTCCACAATGCTGGCCCCTCCTCAAATAAATAAATTTTTAAAAATTATGGGGCCGGCTCCGTGGCTCAGTAGGTTAATCCTCTGCCTGTGGAGCCGGCATCCCATATGGGCACCAGTTCTAGTCCTGGCTGCCCCTCTTCCAATCCAGCTCTGCTGTGGCCTGGGAAAGCAGTAGAAGATGGCCAAGTCCTTGGGCCCCTGCACCCACATGGGAGACCAGGAAGAATTACATGACTCCTGGGTTCGGATCGATGCAGCTCCAGCTATTGTGGCCATCTGAAGAGTGAACCAATGGAAAGAAGACCTTTCTCTCTGTCTCTCCCTCTCACTCTGTAACTCTACCTCTCAAATAAATAAATAAATATTTTTAAAAAATTAAAGGAAAGGGGTCAGTGCTGTGGTGTAGCGGGTGAGGCTGCCACCTGCAGCACCAGCATCCCATATGGGCAACGGTTTTAGTCCTGGCTGCTTCACTTCCAATCCAGGTCTCTGCTATGGTCTGGGAAAGCAGTATATAATGGCCCAAGTCCTTGGGCCTCTGAACCTGTGTGGGAGACCTGGAGGAAGCTCCTGGTTCCTGGCTTCAGATTGGCACAGCTCCAGCCATTGTGGCCATCTGGGGAGTGAACCAGCTTATGGAAGACCTCTCTTTCTCTTTCTCTCTCCCCCTCTCCCTCTGTGTCTCTGTCTCTGTGACTCTGCTTTCAAATAAAGAAATAAATCTTTTTAAAAAGTTAAATGAAGGAAAGGGTAGGTGTTTGGCATAACAGTTAAGATGCTGCTTAGGAGACTGGATCCCATGCCAGAGTGCCTGAGTTTGAGTCTCAGCTCTGCTCCTGATTCCAGCTTCCTGCTGATACACATACGGGGAGGCAGCAGGTGATGACTCAAGTCCCTGCCACCATGTGGGAGACTTGGATTGTGTTCCAGGCTCCCAGCTTTAGCTTGGCCTAGCCCTAGCTGTTGCACGCATTTGGGGAATAAACCAACAAATGAAAGGTTGCTCACTCTGTCTCTCTCTGTATCTGCACCTTTCACATAAAATAAGTTGAAATTTTTTAAAAAGTCAAGTCACTCTCTTTGACAACTGTGGTGCTCTGGCACCTTTCCTCAGTGCCAGTCTGTCAGTAGTCCATCGTATGCCCTGTGGTTCCTTGTGGAAGCACATAGTTAAACCCTCTGTGTCTGTGTCCCTAATGTTATAACACCTGCTTTAAATAGTAGGACCAAAACTGGCTGTCTTGTCCTTGAAAAGTTAGAAATCATTGTTAATAAACAAATTGGCTAATGATCATTTCTTTTTTTATTTTTATTTTATTTTATTTTTTTTGACAGGCAGAGTGGACAGTGAGAGAGAGAGAGAGAGACAGAGAGAAAGATCTTCCTTTTGCCATTGGTTCACCCTCCAATGGCCGCTGCGGCCAGCGCATCGCGCTGATCCGAAGGCAGGAGCCAGGTGCTTCTCCTGGTTTCCCATGGGGTGCAGGGCCCAAGCACCTGGGCCATCCTCCACTGCACTCCCTGGCCACAGCAGAGAGCTGGCCTGGAAGAGGGGCAACCGGGACAGAATCCGGCGCCCCGACCAGGACTAGAACCCGGGGGTGCCGGTGCCGCAGGCAGAGGATTAGCCTAGTGAGGCACAGCACCAGCTGCTAATAATCATTTCTATCTCCCAAGTGAAAATCACTCTCAATCCACCATATTTATTTCTGTAGCAGTGTGTTTCCCTGTGATTTTTTTTTCCTTTTGACATC
Organism: Oryctolagus cuniculus; assembly: GCF_051225735.1. Taxonomy (NCBI): domain Eukaryota; kingdom Metazoa; phylum Chordata; class Mammalia; order Lagomorpha; family Leporidae; genus Oryctolagus; species Oryctolagus cuniculus. Next base: position 133,967,415 of record NC_142871.1, on the reverse strand, counting down.
TATCTTGCCACTATAGTGTATTTACAGCGCATCGCTTAGAGTTTGATTTTCATCTCCCTGTCTTCTGGACCATTCCCTTGCCCAGGCTGTTTGCAGCCAACCCTGTGGTAGCCTTGTCTTCTGCCTCACTAACAGGACCAGGACCAGCTTTTTTCTTTTTTCTTTCTTTTTAAGTCTTTCATGATTTTATTTGATAAGGCAGTTACAGAGAGAGAGAAAGAGATATTTTCTACCCTCTAGTTTACCACTCAGTAATGACTGGTGCTAGGCAAGGCTAAAGTCAGGAGCCAAGAATTCCATCCATGTCTCCCATGTAGGTGCAGGGGCCCAAGGACTTGGGCCATCTTCCACTGCCTTCCCAGGTACATCAGCAGGGAGCTGGATCAGAAGCAGAGCAGCCAGGACTAGACCTGGCACTCATGGCATGCCGATGTTGTGGGTGGTAGCTTAACCCACTGTGCCACAACATTGGCCCTGGACCATCTGGTTTCTTTTTGGTTGGTTTTTGTTTTTCTGATTAAGTTATTTACTTGAAAGGCAGAGTTACAGAGTGAAGGAGGAATGGAGAGAAAGAGAATTTTCCATCTGCTAGTTCATTCCCCAAATGACTGCAATAGCCAGGGCTGGGCCAGGCTGAAGCCAGGAGCCAGGAGCTTCTTCCAGGTCACCCATGTAGGTGGCAAGGGACCAAGCACTTTGGCCATGCTCTGATGCTTTCCAGGTGCATTAGAAGGGAATCAGATTGGAAGTGATATAGCTGGACTTGAACTGGTGCCCATTTGGGATGCTGGCACTGCAGGTGGTGGCTTAACCCACTGTGCCACAGTGCTGGCCCCAACCCTCTGGTTTTGATTCACTTTTGTACCCAACTTTGGGCATGCTGAATGTGATCTGGGAGCACCTTTCCAGAGCTGGTTCCCGTGCACCTGAAGCTCCTGCCTGGGTGCTACTTTCCTGTGGACTGTAGTCTGTCTTTTCCCCCACTTTCTTCTTCCTACAGAGACCTGCAGCACACAGTCACATCCTCTTTCCTGATAGGGTTCATTAGCCATGGTCGAAGACCATCTCCCTAGAAATTGGCCCTCAAAGTGCTCTGCAAAGAGATGCTCATCAAGCACTTCCCAGGTGAAAGGGCAACTAGATCTAGATGGCCTCCTTGCATAGAGTGGTTATCACAGAGTTGTCACGCGTTCTAGGCTTTGCTCTTGGCCTACATCTAACTCCCTTTCCGTTGCAGAGCTAGTAGATACCCAGCAACTGTCTGAGTCGAATGTGGCTCCCAGTGTTGAATGCACTGTGCTGATCTCTCCACATCCATCACTTTGTGTAACCCACGTTGCAATCCCAGGAGGTAGGGGAATTGTACTCCTCTTACAGACAAGAATACTGGGGTTCAGACTGGTTAGGAAAATTGCTTGAAGTTACACAGCTAGTAAGTGGCAGAGCTGGGTTTGAAATCGAGCAATTAAATCCATGTCTTTGATCCCTGTGGAGCTGGGCCTCCAAAGAAGGATGATTGGCTGCATCTAGTCGTTCCAGTTTGGAAAGCATCTGCTCAACTGGCCAGACTGGTCCTGGCTGCAGAGAACAGCGGAGTCTCTTGCTAGTCACTGGTCAGAAGCAGACTTCTGCCGGCCTCGAGGCCCCCTGCAGAGTCTCATTCCAGGTCAGTGCGCAAAGGAGGCCCTGAGAATGGTCATGCTCCCTGGCTCCTGGCTCTGCTCCAAGGCAGTGAGTAGCTCCCTGGAGCTAGAAGGAAATGACCCACCAGATGGTGGGCTAGGCATGCAGGGTGGGAGGTACTCTCTCCTCGAAGGGATTAATCAGCAGCTTTCAGTCTGGTGGGGGAAGGAGGAGGAGAAGCTGAACAGATGTGCACATCTGGAGAGGAAGGAGGAAGGCAAATTGGCTTTACTCTGATTATCCCTCAGGCCAGGCCTTAGCCCATGGATAAACTCCTGCCCCGTCATACCAGCCTGTGAGGTGTGGGTGTTGGTATTTCATTTTACAGATGAGGCGTAGAATCAGAGGTCAAACAGCCCGCCCATGCCACAGAGCTGACAAGCGACAAGATTAGAGTTTGAGCCCTTTGGAGTCTCTGTTCTTCTCGCTTCAGTAACTCTGCTCTTCCTACTGATGTCACCCTGGCTTGGGCTTTCCAGGTGTGTGTGAATGTGTGCAAGTGTGTACGTGTGGGCTCACGGCCAGAGGCTGAGAGGCAGTCCAGCCTCTTGGTTCCTGCCCCTCTGCAGCACAGGCCCTGCCCAGACCAGCAGAACTTGTGGTGCTCCCACCAGTGGGGCCTTATGTTTTCTCCTTTCCTACAGCCTGCCATGCCTGGGGTATTTTTAGAGGGCCTTTTCTATTTCTGTTCCCATTTCCTGGCCTGGAGGCAGGGGTGGCATTGGGAATCAGAAGAGGCAGCAGAGGTGGCATTTCAGCGATGGCCTTGGCTGGTCTCTGGGGACTTTGCCCACCTACCTGTCTTGCTGGCCCCTCAGGCCAGCTGTACGCCCAGGGGGACCCTGGAGCTCCAATAGCCAGAGGCTGGGAGAGCAGATGAGAGTGAGGGACAGCCTACTCCTCGTTTCTTGAGCCTCTGGGAGGGGAATGCACTTTCCCCTGGAGCACAGGGAGGGGCATGGGCACTCTGTGACTGCAGCTCACACTCGTCTCCCAAGGTAAGAACTTTTCTTTTTACTGGTTGTTAGCAGAGGCTGGGGAGATAGAGGAGAGAGACAAATGAGGAATGGTTATTTCATTTTATTAGAGAGAGGGAGAGAGAAAGTGACCAATCGATCTCCCAAATGTCTGCAACAGTCAGGCCAAAGGCAGGAACCCAGAACTCCATCTGGGTCTCCTGTGTGGGTGGCGGGGTCCAAGTGTGTGATCCACCTCTTGCTGCCTCCCGGGATGCACAATAACAGAAAGCTGGAGTTGGAAGCAGAGAAGGGACAGGACCCAGGGATTCTGATAAGGGATCCGGGTGTCCCAAGTGGCATCTTAGCCCCTGCTCCAGACTCCTGCCCCAGGGGAGGAACTTTGAGGGAATGTGGGGCTGTGTTTGAGAGCTAGACTGTGTGGGACTAAATTCTGGCTCCGCCAGTTTCTAGCTGAGTGGCCTTGAGCTAGTCACTTGAGCGCTCCGTGGGTGACCCTGTACCCCCCAGGATTAAATGAGCTCAGAGCATTTGTGTAGTGCTGACTGCTTTGTTAGTGGGTTTCTGGCCCCTAAGTGGATGCCAGTTAGTGCTGCTTTGCCAGAACAGGACTTTAAGACTTTGTCTCTGTCTTTGCATCTGAATGCTGGTTTGAGTGCGTATTAACTTGAGTATAGTGACAGCTGCCAGCTGTCAGCCCCTCCCTGGGCCCTGGAAGAGGCAGGGAGGTGTGGTGAGAACTCTCCCAGCCCCATTTCTCCTTTTGCACCATGCTGAAGTTCTGCCCTTTGGATGTGAGTGAGAGGTTGGGGCCTATGCACCGTAGGTACAGGTGATTCTGGGCACTGGGCACTAGGCGACAGAGGAGCGGCTTGCCACCTTCAGCTGTTTATCCAGCCAGTAGCAAACGGTGAAGGACGCCTTCCGAAAGTTCTAATTGGGAGCTTAGAAATGAATGAGATGCCACCAATGCTTGGACAGTAGGAATTCAGGAAACACTCTTTAGGCTCTGGAGCTGGTGCTCAGTTTCCAGCTGAGTGGCATCAGGTGGATCTCTTGATCCCTCCATGAGGGTGTTTTTAAATTTATTTTAAAATAGTTTGATTATAGAGTAGTCACTCACTGTAGACCATCAGAAAGTGCAGGCAAGCACGAAGCAGACAATCAGGCACACCTTACCACACATAACCGCTGTGCTTCAGTCTGTACTGCTTTCACGGTGTATACACCACGTTTTTTTAATTTCTCTTTTTCAAAAAGAGGATATTATTTCACATTCAGTCTTGTGACCTGCCTCTCTCACTTTTTGGGTGATTTCATCATGCCTCTGTTTGCCCTCTGACGTCCCTTCCTCTTTGCGGGAAAGACACTTGGCCCAAAGGGAGGCCCTCTGATTGTTCCTTGGTGACGCTGCCCAAAGGGCAGAGGGCCTCTCCCCTCCCTGCTGGCCCTGCTTAGCCTTCCCGTGCTTTTCTCCTTCCACACAAATCCAGAAAAGCAGTTTGAAGGTTTCCTCCCGTGGCTTTTAAGGAGAAATCAATCAGGAACTCAGAAAAACAGGTGTCCAGGCCGGCGCCGCGGCTCACTAGGCTAATCCTCCGCCTAGCGGCGCCGGCACACCGGGTTCTAGTCCCGGTCGGGGCGCCGGATTCTGTCCCGGTAGCCCCTCTTCCAGGCCAGCCCTCTGCTGTGGCCAGGGAGTGCAGTGGAGGATGGCCCAGGTGCTTGGGCCCTGCACCCCATGGGAGACCAGGAAAAGCACCTGGCTCCTGGCTCCTGCCATCGATCAGCGCGCTGCGCCGGCCGCAGCGCGCCGGCCGCGGCGGCCATTGGAGGGTGAACCAACGGCAAAGGAAGACCTTTCTCTCTGTCTCTCTCTCTCACTGTCCACTCTGCCTGTCAAAATAAAAAAAAAAAATAATAATAATAATAAAAAAAAAAAAAAAAAGAAAGAAAAACAGGTGTCCAGAGAGCTGGGAGGGGTGGTGCCTGGGCTGGGGGTGGGGCTTGGGAAGAGGGACAGACAGGAGGGCTAGGGCCCTGCTTTGTCTTGAATCAGTGAGAAGAAACCTGGCGCTACAGGTTGGGGTTGGGACAGTGTGGGCAGCAGCTGGCTGCGGGATTTCTTGCTAAGGCAGAAAGCAAACTGACCAGGAAGAGGCCTGGAGAATAAGGGGCCCAGAGATGAGCCAGAAATGGGAGAATTTGTGCCTCCACGGGACCTGCTCCTTCACTTGGGCCCTGCTATTTCCGGGGTCCTTGCAGAGAGGTTCGTTGTCCTTTCCCTGGTCTGCCTTCCCCACCAGGCAGTGCCCGGGCCAAGTCTGGTGTATTCGGCTACTGTGCCAGTGACACCCATGTGGCAGCGGCTGCACAGCTGCTTGGAGCCTCCCTGGGCCATGGGTGGGAATCGGAACACAGTAGTCTGGTGAGGGGAAGATGTCCTGTGCATCCCACAGCCGTAGCTCAGATTCCATCCCAGAAAAGCAGCTTGGAGCCAGGGAGAAAACTGGAGCTGAAGTACTTTGTGGGGAACAAAGCTAGGCCTCTCCTGCATGTCCTGCAGATTAAAGGGGGTCCCTAGCAGTAGGCCAGGAGAAGGCCGGGTGAGCCTGTTTTCCAGAGGGAGAGCTGGCATGTCAGGTTTTTCTGGGCCCTTTGGCCTGTGCACAGATTGGGCCAGGAATTCACTATGCGTGAGAGCAGGCTGATTTCCATAAGGTGTGTGTTCCTGTGGGCCTGTCTGGATCATGCTTGTTCCCCCGTGATCCCAGGCCTGATGAGCCCTGGCAGATACCCTCCAAGCTGCAGGGAGGAAGGCTTCCTGTATGTCCCCTTAAAAGGGGAGCCTGCACCACCCTCTACCATCCTCCACTCCTGAGCTATAATTAAGTTCCCATGTGAAACCATATCCCTCAGCCGACACACGCCTGTAACCGCAGCCCTGGTCATTGGGCAGCTCATCTGGGGTGACTTCTGGGGCTGGCAGTTTGGCCTCCAGATGGTCTCGGATGGGTCTGAGTAAATGGTGCCAGGAAAGGCAGGGCCGGCGAAGCAGTGGCCAACCCTTGCCCAAGAGTCAGAGGGTAGGAAGTCCTGGGGGAGATGAAGGGTAGGTGAGTGACAGAATGTCAGGGGACACAGATGTAGAGGGGACACACAGCCTTGTGAGGCTGGAGGACATGGACAGGGACAAGCTTCTGTGTCACTGAGCAACAGGTAGAATCTGAACTGTTTGTTTCATAGTCTGTGTATTTTTGTAGCATTTTAAAATTAAGATATATGGGCCCATTGTTGTGGCATAGGGGTTTAAGCTGCTGCTCACGATGCCAGCATCCCATATGTCTCTGGTTTGAGTCCTAGATGTTCCACTTCTAATCCAGCTCCCTGTAAAAGTGCCCAGGAAAGCAGAAGAAGTTCTTGATTCCCTGTACCCATGTGGGAGACCCAGAAAAAGCTCCTGGCTCCTAGTTCAGCCTGGTATAGCCATTTGGGGAGTGAATCAGTGGATGGGAGATTTCTCTCTCTCTCTGTAACTCTGCCCTGCACATAAATAAAATAAATTTTTTTTTTTAAGATTTGATTTATTTGAGAGATACAGTTATGGACAGAGAGAGGGAGAGACAGAAAGAAAGGTCTTCTATCCCCTGATTCACTCCCCAAATGGCCACAACTGCTGGAGCTGGGTCAATCTGAAGCCAGGGGCCAGGAGTTTCTTCCTGGTCTCCCAGGCTGGTGCAGGGGCCCAAACATTTGGGCCATCTTCTACTGCTTTCCCTCACCATAGCAGGGAGCTGGATCAGAAGAAGAGCATCTGGGACTCAAACTGGCTCACAGATGAGATGCTGGCACCACAGGTGAAGGCTTAGACTACTTAATTAATATTTATTTCATAAATTTTAAACAAATAGTTTGTTTTTTAAAAAGATTTATTTATTTATTTGAAAGCTACAGAGAGAGAGAGAGAGAAAGAGGTCTTCCATCCCCTGGTTCACTCCCTAAATGGCCACAACAGCCAATCCAAAGCCAGGAGCTTCTTCCAGTTCCCCATGTGGGTCTGGGGCCCAAGGACTTGGGCCATCTTCTACTGGTTTCTCCATAGTGGAGCAGCCTGGACTCAAACTGGCTGCCATGTGGGATGCTGGCACTGCAGGTGGCAGCTTTACCTGCTACACCACAGTGCTGGCCCCAGTTCATACTTCTTTTTAAAGTCGATTGACTTTTTATTTTTTTTATCATGGTAAGATATATATGTAACATAAAAGTTTCCATTTTAGCATTTTAAATTTTTATTTATTTATTTACTAGACAAGCATAGCTCCTATCCGTGCGTTTATTCCCCAAATGCCAGCAATGGCCAGAGCTGAGCTGAGGCCAGGTCTCCCATGTCACTGGCAGAAACCTAATTACTTGAGCCATCACTGGTGCCTCTTGGGGTCCATATTAGCAGGAAGCTGGAGTCAGGAGCTGGAGCCAGATAGCAAGCCCTAATGTGGTACTCTAACATAGACATGTGTGTCCTAACAAGCCTCTACTAGACAAAATGCCCAGCTTCATTTTAACCATTTTTAAAATTAGTGTACTTCAGTGGCATTTAGATACATTGTTGTGCAGCATCACATTACTACTGTCCATCTTCAAAATCTTTTTTATAGTTACAAAATTGAAACTCTGCACCTACTGGAAGATACCTCCTACTCCTCTCTTCCTGGTCCCTGCCAGTCACTGTCCTACAGTCTGTTCCTTTGACTACTATGAGTACCTCATACAAATGAATGTCATAGTATTTGTCTTTTTGTGATTGGCTTATTACACTTGATGTCCAGGATCATCCATGTTGTAGCATGTATCAGAATTTTCTTTTCTTTTTTTTTAAAGATTTCTTTATTTGTAAAAGTCTATAGCACATCAGAGAGGGGGCAGGGGGTTAAAGTGAGAAAGACAGAGAAATCTTCTATTTGCTGGTTTACTCTCCAAATGGCCACACCAGCCAAGACTGGGCCAGGCTGAAGCCAGGAGCCAAGAACTGCTTTTGGGTTTCCCATATGAGTGTCAGGGACCCAGGCACTTGGGCCATCTGCTGCTGCCTTCCCAGGTGCATTAGCAGAGAGCTGGATCAGAAGCAGAGCAACTGGCATTCAAGCCATATCCCTGATACAGGATGCTGCTTAACCTGCTTTACCACAATGATGCCTGCCCCAGAATTTTCTTTTTAAGGCAGAATAATGTTCTCTTGTATGTATACACCACATTTTGTTTATCTGTTCATCCATCAGTGGATACTTGAATTGTTTTGATGTTACAGCTGTTGCTGCTATAAACATGTGTGTACAAATATCTGCTGATATCCATGGTTTCAATTCTTTTGGGTATATACCCAAAAGCAGAATTACGGGATCATACGATAACTCTATTTTTAATTTTTTGAGAAAGTGCCGTGTTTTCCATAGTGGCAGCTTGATTTTGCATTCCTACCAGCAGTGCACAAAGAATTCCCATGCCCTCTTCACTCTGGATTGATAGATTGATTGAGTATAGAATCCTTAAAAATTTGAGGTCACTGCTCCATGCTTTGCTAAGAAAAATGTAGTTGTATTCTAAGTCCTTTGAAAATAATTTTTTTTTCTGAAAAAATGGGAAACATTTTCCATACTCTTTAAGCTGAGACATATCACTAGGATTTGGCTGGCTATTTATTTGTCTTCTTTCCTTACTCCCATTTGGCCCTAGTAATCGAGAGCCAGGTTGGGAACCCAGAGCTATGCAGCTTGGACCCAGGGCTCTTCTGCCTGTCCACACTGCAGACCTGTCTGCTTCTAACTCCTGTACGCTGCTCAGTGTGCTAGCTCCTGTGTGTTGTGTGTGTGTTGGAGGGAGCTGGTTTTTCTTTTGTGCACTGGAAGAGGAAGCTGCACTAATCACCCCCTTTTCACGTGTTAACATCCAAGAACACTGGGCCTGAGAGACCCTTCCAAAATAGGCTCTGCCCTGGGGGTTTGCTAGCTGCCCCAGGCTTCCTCAGTGATTACCAGGCACACATGGCATTTCTCTGTGGAGTTTCCCTCTGCACTTGGTGGGCCTTTGATCCACAGCGCTGCCTGCGTGGGTCACTCGGAGCATTGCAGCCAGATGAGCAGGCTGGCCCTGTTTCCAGTTGTCCCAGATGGATTCTAGTCCCGTGATTCCAGAGTGGCTCAGCTGGCGTATTCACCAGGGAGTTTGGGAGAAAATGTAGATTCCTTGGCCTGGCTTCAGGCCTGTTGAATTAGAGTTTCCAGGGATAGAGTCCAGGAATCTGTATTTGAAAGCAGTCTAGTTGGCGAGCTCCTGACTTCCAGTCAGTGACATCCTGGGTGGCACCCTCTTTCAGCCATGTCATCTCAGGAAGATACCTTTGAAGTTGCCCATTGTGGGAGAGTTGGATCGGGCTGGGGAGCCTCACCCTTCACCACCACAGTGGCACTCCTGAAAGCACCCAGGAAGTTTCTGGCAGAATCTGCTGCTATCTTTGAAATTCTTTTGCATTCTTTGATGTATGTTGCTGTTACAGTGGCTGCTGGTTTTCTTTTAAAGTGTTTGCAGCCATGGGGCCGGCACTGTAGCATAGTAGGTTAAGCCTCCATCTGTGGTGTTGGCATCCCAATTGGGCACTGGTTCGAGTCCTGGCTGCTCCACTTCTGATCCAGCTCCCTCTAAGGGCCTAGGAAAGCAGTGGAAGATGGCCCAAGTCCTTGGGCCCCTGCACCCACCTGGGAGACACAGAAGAAGCTCCTGGCTCCTGGCTTCAGATCGGCCCAGCTCCGGCCATTGTGGCCATTTGGGGAGTGAACCAATGGAAGGAAGACCTCTCCTTCTTCTATCCCTCTCTCTGTCTATAACTCTGCCTTTCAAATAAACAAATAAATCTTTAAAAAAAAATAAAAATAAAGTGTTGGCAGCCTGAGGTAGCTCTTTTAGTGGCCAACAGACCCTCCCTATCTTGGACTCACTTGGTCTGATTTATCTGGAATACGAAATTTCTCTACTTTGCTGTCTGATTGGTGTCTTTGGTGTGAAGAATATGACAGCCCTAGGGATATTCAAGGAAGCACAGCAATCGTACTTGAAGGAGAGAGAGAATGAATCTTCCATTTAATATTCATCCCCAAATGACTGTAACAGCCAGGACTAGGCCAGGCCAAAGTGGTGTCTTAATCCACGGTACCACAACACAGACCCCAACAATTGGACTTTGCTGGTCCTGTGCCTTAGATGTGCATAAGGTACTACTTGTGGGCTGGTGTTGTGACATAGTAGGTAAAGCTGCCACCTGTGATCCTGCATCCCATGTGGCTCCAGTCTGTGTCCACTGCTCTCCTTCTGATCCAGCTCCCTGCTAAAGGCCTGCGAAAAGCAGCAGAAGATGCTTCAAGTGTTTAGACCCCTGCCACCCATGTAGGAGACCCAGCAGAAGCTTTGACTCCTGGCTTTGGCCTGGCCCAGCCCTGGTCTTTGCAGCCAGCTGGGGAATGAACCAGTGGATGGAGAATCTCTTTTCTCTGTGTAACTCAGACTTTCAAATAAATGAATCATGGAAAAAAAAAAAAAAAAAGAAGAAGAAGAAGAAGAAAGAGAGAGAGAGAGATGGAGCCAAGAGCTTTTGGGTCTTCCACATGGGTGGCAGGGGCCTAAGCACTTGGACCATTGTCTGCTTTTCCCAGGCCATTAACAGGGAGCTGGATCAGAAATAGAGCAGCTGGGACACGAACTGGTGCCCATACGGGATGCCAGCATCACAGGCAGTGGCTTTACTTGCTATGCTACAATGGCAGCCCCAAGTACAGGTAGATTTTAAAATCTTGGATAGTTATATATTTATTTTAAATATTTATTTTATTTATTTGAAGGGCAGATTTTAGAGAGAGAACGAGAGAGAGAGAGTACATTCCTCCACCTGCTGGTTCGCTCCCCGCATGGCCATAATGACCAGTGCTCCCACATGAGTGGCAGTGCCCAAGCATCTGGGCCATATTCTGCTGCTTTCTCAAACACATTAGCAGGAACTGGATTGGAAGTGAAGCAACTGGGACTTGAACCCATGCCCATAAGACACGCCAGTGGTATAGGAAGCAGCTTAACCACTGCACCACAACATGGCTCCTGGGTGGTTTCTGTTACCAGTTAAACAGACTGACTGACTTCTACCTTTTAGAATGTCTGGGAAAATACAGAAAAATACAAAGAAGAAAATAAAAATTACCTAGAACTGTCAGGAAATCACCACAGTGACTATTTTGTTGGATGGTCTCCGTACCTTCTTTCCCTCTCACTCTCACACACACCTACCTTCATTTTGGAAATCATATTGATTTCCAAATCAATATTTGATTAAAGAGTCAAATTGTGGTGCTATGTTTTAGCAGCCTTATTGAGAAAAGCTTCATAAAATTCACTGTTTACCACGTACCATTTGATGGTCTTCAGTATTTACAGAGTTGTGTACCCTTCACCATAATGTAGTTTTAGAACATTTTCCTCATCTCCCAAAGAAATCCTGTAACTCGTTAGCAGTCACTCCCCACATACTCCTCCCTCCATCCCACCTCAGCTGGGGCAACCTCTGATCTGCTCACTGTGCCCCACGGTTTTGCCTGTTCTGCACGATTCATATAAATGGAGTCATAGAATATATGGTCTGCTGTGACTTGCTTCTGCCATCAAACATAATTGTGATTTTATTGTATTATTTTGAAACCTGCTAAGGCATTTACATCACCAGTGATTTTAAGATAGTTTTCAAGAATGTGTTTTTAACAGCTGAGCAGTATCTTTTTTTAAAATTAAAGTTTATTCTTTTTATATTTATTTGAAAGGCAGAGCAAAAGAGCGAGAGAATGTGCGCGCGCACGCGTGTGTGTGTGCATGTGTGTGCGTGCGTGCATGAGAGAGAGAGAGAGAGAGAGAGAGATTGATTCCATCTGCTGGTTCAGTCCCCCAGTGCCTTCAACAGGCATGACTGGGCCAGGCCAAAGCCAGGAGTCAAAAACTCCAACTGGGTCTTCCATGTGAGTGGAAAGTTAAAATGCAGAAGTCAGTTTGTTTAACTGAGCCATCTCAGCAGTTTTCCAAGCAGATCTGATGGCAGAGGTAGGACTCCACCCCAGGCACTCTGATATGCGATGCAGGTATCCCAAACAGCAGCTTAACCCACTGCGCCACCGCGGCAGCTCCAGCAGAGCAGTATTCTGTCTTATGAATAGATCTGATCTTGTTTAGTCATTCCCACTGATGGACTTTAGGTTATGTTTCATCTTTTGCTCTTACTTGTGTATTTAATGTTCTCTACTCTTGGAATTGTCTTGTCTGTTGATTTATTGGTTAACTGCCTAGATTAAAAGTTCTTTGAGGGGCCGGTGCTTTGGCGTAGTGGGTAAAGCCACCACCTGCAATGCGGGCATCCCATATGGGCACCAGTTTGAGTCCCAGCTGCTCCTCTTCTGATCCAGCTCTCTGCTATGGCCTGGGAAAGCAGTAGAAGTGACCCAAGTCCTTGGGTCCTTGCACCCATGTGGGAGATCCAGAAGCTCCTGGCTCCTAGCCTCAGTTCAGTGCAGCTCTGGCCGTTGCAGCCATTTGGGGACTGAACCAGTGGATGGAAGACCTCTCTCCCTCTGCCTCTCCTTCTCTCTCTGTGTAACTCTGACTTTCAAATAAATAAATTAATCTTTAAAAAAAAAAGTTCTTTGAGGCAGCTGCTTCATTAACATCGTCTCCCTCACTGCCTGGCATCATTCCAGGCACTTGTAAGTGTTCAGTTTCTTTTGTTTTCTTTTAATATTTATTTATTTACTTGAAATTCAGAATTACAGAGAAAGAAGGAGAAACAGAGATCTTCCATCTGCTATTTTTACTCCCCATATGGCTACAATGGCCAGGGCTGGACCCGGCCGAGGCCAGGAACCAGGAGCTTCATCCAGGTCTCCTACATGGGTGCAGGGACCCAAACGCTTGGGCCATCTTCCACTGCTTTTCCCAGGCCATTATCAGGGATTTGGATCGGAAGTGGAGCAGCTGGTATACAAACTGGCACCTATTTGGGATGCTGACATTGCAGGCAACAGCTTTACTTGGTAGGCCACAACGCTGGCCCCAAGTATTCAGTTTCTAAAATGTGTGTAAGTGTATACTTTTGAATGAGTCAAGATGTAAGGATGTTGATAGATTTTGCCAAATTCCAGAAAGTTACACTAGTTGACCCTCTCCCTATAGTTTGAGGATACCTGGCCTCCTGCCCCTTTGCATCTGGGTTAGTTTATAAAAGAAGTCCTATGATCTTTTGAATTGTAACACTCTGTAACCTGTTAACCAGTCAGTTTGGGAGGAATCACCACTCCTGCCCTGTCTTTGGGCCATGTGGTGGTGTCTGGGAGCTTTAGCCTCCTGGGCCCTGGCTGGTGTTGCATCATTTCCTGTGGCCCTTAGAAAGGCTGTGTGCACCTCCCTGGTGGTGTGGGCATGTCAGGGAGTGAGCAGAGGTGGGTCGGGAAAGTGTGCATAAGATGTTGGTTCTGGCTGATGACTGAAATGCCTTTTGAAGTCATCAGGCGAGATGTCACTGTGGAAGCTGTGTGTCTTCAAAAATAGAAATGAAGAACTGCTTCCAGGAAGTCTGATGCAACCGACCCCGTCTGCCCCCTCAGGGGGTGGTGGGCACCCACATGGCTGGTAAATGCTGCCTGAGTCACCCACTGGCTGCAGTCCTGCTCCTCTCCACACACTTCCTGTCTGGGGAAGCCTGCTCCACGCCCATGACACGAAGCCATCAGAGAGCTGGCCAGGGACGTGGGGCAGGTCTCCCCAGGTCACAGCAGCCGCCTCACGCCAGCAGCTTTCACAGCCATTCTCTGCAAACGCGAGTGGCGGCATGTGTTTTCTCTCTAGATAAGGATGTGGCATGTTCACTTGGGAATTAGAGACTGAGCCGATGGCTGAGGCGGAGCTTTATGGGTTCCCTGTGGTGGGGGCAGTGAAAACCCTGGACGCACCTTCTCCGTCAGCAGCTGGCCGGGCCTCCCTTCTTCCATCTCCTGTGGTTTTCCTGCCACGTTCCCTTGAGCCTGTAGCCTGTCCCTCCGGCCCTCTCAGAAGGTGTCACTCTGTGTGCTTGGTCTCACCTAATTGTTCATTGTTTTATTACCACTTTAGCGCTTACCTGTATGCAAGCTCCTGCTGTATGCCTGGTTCCTTGTTAGACTCTGGAAATGTGCAGAAGCAAGAGTGGCCCCTGATCTGCAGGGGTTAGATGTCTGCTTTCCTTTGGCCTGCATTTCTCTTCCTCTCTGGCTCTGCCTTTTGCTGCCTTGGGTCCTCTTTCTCTTTCCACTGCCTCAGTGTGAGTGTTCTTGGGGCTTCGGTCCTCTCTCTCTGTTTCTCTTACCCTCTCCCTCAACATGCTTGTCCCTTCCCGTGACCATGACCGTCCCCTCATACAGATACCAAACACTACATTCCTCGCCCAGACCAGGTGTCCACCTACTTGCCAGAGTGCTCAGAGCTCCCCCTTCTCTCCCTTCGTTGCAGTCTCCTTTCTGTTCATAATGCATCATTTTCTCAGTTTCCACGAGCTGGCCTGACATCCAGCAGTGTTCCCACTGTTGTGGGTTGGATAGTGGTCCCCCAAAATAGCTGTCTACATCCTATTCCCAGAACCCACGAACCTGGCCTCATCAGGAAAAAAGCTCCCTGTAGGGCTCTTCCATGCTCTGTTGATCTCCCCAAATCAAAGGCCCACCCCCACTGACTCCTAAGTCAGGAGACGTGAAAGGCTATGTGTGATCCTTGGAGGTAGGTCTGGGGTTTGAATCATGATTCTGTCACTCAGCCAAGATCCCTGTTTATTTTTCAAAGATTTATTTTATTTATTTGAAAGACAGAGTTACAGGGAGAAGAAGGGAGTAAGGGAGGGAGGGAGGGATGGAGGGAGGCAGGGAGGGAGAGAGAGAGAGAGAGAAAGAGGTCTTCCATCCACTGGTTCACTCCCCAAATGGCTACAACAGCTGAAGCTGCCCATCCAAAGCCAAGGCTTCCTCTGGGTCTCCCACATGAGTACAGGGGCCCGAGCACTTGGGCCATCCTCCACTGCCTTCCCAGGTACATTAGCAGGGAGTTGGATCAGAAGTGGAGCAGCTGGGACTCGAACTTGTGCCCATATGGGATGCCAGCACTGTAGGCCAGTGCTTTAACCCACTGCACCACAGCACCGGCCCCAGCCGAGGGCCTTTGACAGACTTAGGGAGAAGAGCCTGATGGATTGTTTTGAGGAGTTTATTGCGTAGTGTCTGGCATGGCCATCCAGATCCCTCAGCCTGTAGGTGGAGGATCCCAAGCTCGGACAAGCTTCAGAGCTCTCACCGAAATGCAGCCCCTCCGTTCCGTCATCCTGCAGTAGCTCTCATCAATCCACAGGGCCTCCCCCTACCCTTAAGTTTATTTTCATTTTATTTCAAAGGAAGAGAAACAGACTTTCCATCTTCTGGTTAACTACCCAAATGCCCACAACAGCCAAGACTGGGCCGTAGCAAGCCAGGACCCCAGAATTGCATCCAAGTCTCCCACCAAGCTGACAGGGACACAGTATTTGGGCCATTATCCACTGCCTCACAGGATGGGCATTAGCAAGAAGCTGCACGAGAAGCAGAGAAGCTGGGACTCCAACCAGGCACTCCCGTATGGCTGCAGTCATCCCAAGCAGCATCGCAGCCAGTGTGCCAAACATCTACTCCAGTTTGATCTTTTTAAAAGACTTATTTAGGGGCCAGTGTTGTGGCGTAACAGGTAAAGCCGCCACCTGCAGTGCCAACATCCCATATGGGCGCTGGTTCAAGTCCTGGCTTCTCTACTTCTGATCCAGCTCTCTGCTGTGGCCTGGGAAAGCAGTAGAAGATGGCCCAAGTCCTTGGGTCCCTGCACCCGCATGGGAGACCTGGAAGAAGCTCCTGGCTCTTGGCTTCAGATCAGAGCAGCTCCAGCCGTTGCGGCCAATTGGGGAGTGAACCAGTGGATGGAGGATCTCTCTCTCTCTCTCGCTCTCTCTCTGTGTGTGTGTGTGTGTGTGTGTGTAACTCTGACTTTCAAGTAAATAAATAAATTTTTTTTTGGACAGGCAGAGTTAGACAATGAGAGAGAGAGAGACAGAGAGAAAGGTCTTCCTTTTTCTGTTGGTTCACCCCCCAAATGGCCGCTACAGTCAGCACGCTGCGCTGATCTGAAGCCAGGAGCCAGGTGCTTCCTCCTGGTCTCCCATGCAGGTGCAGGGCCCAAACACTTGGGCCATCCTCCACTGCCTTCCTGGGCCACAGCAGAGAGCTGGACTGGAAGAGGAGCAACCGGGACAAAACCGGCACCCCAACCGGGACTAGAACCTGGAGTACTGGCACCGCAGGCGGAGGATTAGCCTAGTGAGCCATGGTGCCGGCCATAAATAAATCTTAAAAAAAAAAAAAAAAAAAAGACATTTATTTGAGAAGCAGAGAGAGTGAGAGAGCAAGAGAAGGACTGAAAGTGGGTTCCCATCTACTGGTTCACCCCTCAATACCTATGATGGCTGGGCTGAACCAAGGCCAAAACCAGGAGCTAGGAACTCAATCAGGTCTCCTGCTTGGGTGGCAGGAACCCAAATATTTGAGTCATTCATCATGCTGCCTCCCAGGATGTGCATCAGCAGGCAACTGGAGTCAGAAGCTACAGTCAGGAATCAGCTCAGATACGCCCGTGTGGAACACAGTTGTCTTAACTGCTAGATTAAACACCTGCCCCAGGAATTAAGCTTCAGCCTGAGCTTTGGAGAGGACGCAGCATTCAAACCATAGCAACACCTTGTAATTGGGAGAATTAAACTAAAGACCACCTATAAAACATTCAATACATGCCTGACTCTGTGAGGACTTAATAAATGTTAGGTGTCATTATTATAAATGAGCAGCTTTCACCATGCTCAGCGCACTGACACGTGAGGCCTGGGCACACAGCTGTGGAGACCGTAGTTGCCCAGGAGTTCTGGGGGCAGAGGGAAGAACATTTCCAATGTTTCCTCCTCCATGATGTTCTGACCTGCACAGGGAAGCTCTCCATTTTGAATGGCTCTTAATATTCTCTTGAGGAGTTTGTAATCGCCTTTCTTGTGTTATGATTACCCTTCACTCCACGATGCATTCCCTGAGGTCAGGACTGGACACTGAGTAACTGTTCCTTGAATTAAGCCTTGGTATTCAGCCAGTGGGAGTGGTCAGTTCACTGCTGGTGAACCATTGGCATCTCTGGCTTCTGGCTTCTCTGCTGCTGTTGCTACTACTGCTTCTCTTTCTCCTGTGGCTGCACAGATACCAGGTTTCCTGCTTCCAAGGAGCCTTCCCACCCTGTACACGGGACCCAGAATGGCTCCAGAACCCAGAAGCACTGCTGTCACTACCTCACGTCACCCAGCAGGAGCAGGGCTCAGAGGCGCCAGGCAGGGACAGGTGTTTGGTATAGTGGTTAAGTCACAGCTGCATCCCATAGTGGAGTGCCAGGGTTCAAGTCCTGACTCCTCTGCTTCCAATCCAGCTTCCTGCTAATGTGTATCCTGGAAGGCAGCAAGTGATGGCTCAAGTACTTTAGTTCCTGTCACCGGGATTGAGTTCCTGGCTCCCAATCTCAGCCTGATGTAGCTCTGTTAGCATTTGGGGAGTGGAACAATAGATAGAAGATCTCTTTCTGTCTGTATCTCTACTCTCAAAAGACAATGAAAATAAGTGGATACAAAGAAGAGCAGGCATGGATAGGAAACACAGGTTTACTGCTAAGGTCATAGCTAGTCCTGGGCTGGGGTGTCCTTGTTTTGGATTTTTATTTTTTAAGGAAGAAGCAAAAATTATGTATGTTCCTATTGACCGTGGTCTCTAGAGCTCCTGAAACTCGCCATGCCCCAGAGTGATGCCCGCAGCCCCCACCTTTGTGGGAGCATCCCCACCCCGCAGCTGCCTGTGGTTACCCCAGCTTCCCTCCTCCCCAGTGCCTCTCACAATCACCACAGCCTGGTTCCGTCCTTCTTCTTATTAACTCTGCTGCTGTTGCCCTGCTGGCCTGTGTCAGTCACGCTGCCTCACCCTGTTGTCATCTGCCTCTTATTTTCAACCCTTCTGTGTCCTCATATGTAGAAATTTTGTTCATAAAAAGAATGTGGCTGTATTTTAAAAGTTTAAATCCTGGGGCCAGCGCTGTGGCCTAGTGGGTAAAGCTACCGCTTGTGTGCCGGCGTCCCATATGGGTGCTGGTTCAAATCCTGGCTGCTCCACTTCCAGTCCAGCTCTCTGCTATGGCCTGGGAGAAGCAGTAGAAGATGGCCCAAGTCTCCTTGGGCTCCTGCACCCACATGGGAGACCTGGAAGAAGCTTCTGGCTCCTGGCTTTGGATCAGTGCAGCTCTGGCAGTTGCAACCATTTAGGATGTAAACCAGCAAATGGAAGATCTCTCTCTCTCTCTCTCTCTGCCTCTCCTTCTCTCTCTGTGTAACTCTGACTTTCAAATAAATAAATAGATCTTTTAAAAAAATAGTTTAAATACAATTTTATTTTTATTTTTTAAAAGATTTTATTTATTTACTTTGAAAGTGTTACAGAGAAAGAGGGAAAGACAGAGAGAAAGAGAGAGAGAGAGAGAGAAAGAGAGAGAAAGATCTCTTCCATCTGCTGGTTCACTTTCCAGATGATTACAGTGGCCAGTGCTGGGCCAGACTGAAGCCAGACTGAAGCCAGAAGCTAGGAGCTTCATCCAGGTCACCCACATGGATGGCAGGGCCCCAGTACTTGGACCATCTTCTGCTGTTTTCCCCAGGCCATTAGCAGGGAACTGTATTGGAAGTGGAGCAGCTGGGATATGCACCAGCACCTGTATGGAATGCTGGCATTGTAGGTGGCAGCTTTACCTTCTACTCCATAGCACTGGCCCAGTGACCATCTTTCTCAACTAAGTTTAGTAATATTTTAGAGATTGGACTTAAATGTCATTTTAAAAAATATATCCCTGCCTTTGTTGAATTCATTGAGTTTTCTTTATTCCCTTTATTGTTTGAAAATTATACATGTTTTTATGTTCTTATTCTTACATCTTCTGATCTTTTTCCCCATCTTTTTACCTTGAAAAACATCAAAGCCAGAGGAAATGTGAAAGTAATACAATAAACATCTGTATTCTCCTGGATTGCATTCAGTTAAATCATCTCAGTGTGTGTACCTTTGTTTAGGAGCATTTGGAAGTAAGTGTGGGTTGGTTTTCCATTTTTTTTGCTCAGAATTTGGTGAGCTATTTCTTTCTTCTTTTTTTTTTTTACTTTGAGGCTCTTTTTAATCTGTTGCACCATATTCATTTCCAACTGTCTCAGTAATATACTTTGTAGCATTTTTTTCTTTCCAGTCCAGGGCTACATATCATTGGTGTGCTATTTCTATCTGAAGACACATTTTTTGCAAAACTCTTTTCATTCTAGAATGATTTTGTTGAGTTTAGATTTACAGGGAGTTGATTGTCCTTCACATAATGTTAATCTCTGACATTTAACTCATTAAGTTCTGGAAAAGTCTCAGCCGTTATCTCTCTGACTTTCTCAATTCTCTGCTCTGGCCTCTGGAATTCCTCTTAGATATGTGTTGGCCATTCTGCCCCCATGTCTGGGTATCTGTCCTTTCTATGCAGCTTTATCTCTCTAGTCATCTAGATTTTCTTACTTTGTAATCTCTGAGATTGCCTTATTTCTTCCAATTCTAGGGATGCTGTATCTCTCTGTGTCTGGTGCTTGTCCCTCTTGGTGCGTTATTTCCTTGTGTGCCTTGCAGGGTTGTGAGCTCATCTTCGGGAGGGATTCTGTTTCTTGGCTGCATCTTGTGTCCTGGGCAGTGAAAATGTCCCACAGAGGGACTTGTTTGCATCTTGTGGGGCCAGCACAGTGTCTCCATGGTCCTAGCTCAGTGTGTTTGCTTGTTTCTCCACCACTCTGGCAGCGTCAATTCTGATTCCTAGTTGTGGGCTGGACCAGCTTCGTGGTGTCAGAAGGGGTGACCTCCCACCTCAACCCATCCCTCTACAGAGCCTTGGGGAGAGGGCCAGCTTCTTGTTGCTTTCGTATACTGCACGGCCCTTTGAGGTGCTCTCATTTTGATAATGGGGCTCAAGGCCATATTAAACCACATCATATGTGGGAACGGAAGCCCACACTTTGTTATGGTGTGAGTTCCACTCGCTCTTCATGTTTCAATTCTTCTTGTCATTTCTGACACACAGGGCGTTTCTTTTTCTTTGAAGTTTGACTGTGTGGCTAAGGATATCATTTATTTAGTACTTTTATGTGACTGTGGTGGGAAAGGGGAGTGTTTGCACATTAATTTAGTTTGCTACTGAAAGTTCAGGTTCAAATCCATAGTGTGGTGTGTCCAGCCCTTCAACCCATCCACCTCTCTTAGATCAACTTCGCTCTTTAGTTTTACACTTCAGCAAGTTGACCTGTTTGCATGCCATGTACTGGAATGTTTAGAAGCTCGGGTTTTAAAGCCCAGCTGTTGATTTGGAACCTGTTCTTTCATAACATCATTTTGGACATGTTACATACTTCTCTCTGACTCAATTTGCACATGTGCTGTATAGACACCTCCCTCCGTGCTCGCTCGCTCTCACCAGGCCTCACTCCCAGGCCTCAGGGTCTTGCATGCGCTCGCTCCTTCCCTGGAGTGTCACTTCCCTTGGCTTCTGTCCTCCTGGTGGAGCTTTCTTGGCTCTTTGTGTGGCAGTTATCACTCCGTGACTCACTTGTTTACTTGTCTCCTTTCCTTAGCAGACTCAGCCCCTTGAGAGCAGGGTCTTGTTTTTCTCAGTGCCTGAAGCTCCTGGCGTTCTGCTTGTCACTTGGCACCGTTTAGGGCTGCTAGTTGGGTTGAATTGCACTGAAATTCTCTGGTTGAACAGAGGCAAGGTTCCGAGTGCTATGGGACACCGAGGCAGGAGAGACAACAGGAAGGTTTGTTTTTTGGCAAGCTTTGTGCCAGATTGATGGAAGTGTGAATCAGTGTGGCTTGGACACAAGGTAACGATTCTGGGTCTAGCTGAGGGTGCCAGAGACTTAAAGCAAGCCAGCAGCCAGAAAAGGCCTCTAAATCTTGCAAATTAAAGTGGTTTCCGGCCTTCAGAACGCATACTCCACATTCCATCCCAGCCTCAGCTTTTCTGCCTGCCAGCTAAGGAATACAAACTAATTATTATCCCTAGTGGGCCCTAGGAATCTAACTTCAGAATAAGGCTGGACTTCTGAAAGGGCTGTAGCTTTAGGAGTAAATGCTTCTGTGAGCCAGGGGCCTCCAAGGCTCTGTGCCGTAGTGATTAGAACTGAGTATTGGCCGTGCCTACTACTGCCCTGGGCATCTCAGCCACTTAAGTTTTCCACCCCACTGAGAGTTAAGCAACTGAAAAGGGCAGGGTTGGATAGGCTCCACGGGAAGCTAAGCAGAGCGTGTGTCCTCTGATTCATGTGAATTCTCTGGACTCTTGGGACACTAGATTCTAGGATATTCTCAGAAGAGAAGGAAGTTGAACCTTTAAGGATCCCCAGAGGCTGTCCCCAGATGGCAGTCCCCTGAGAGTGCTGAGCAGTGACCACACTGAGACTCAACCCCCTTGGCTGTAACTCAGCGTAGGCTAGGGCTTGCTTTGACCAACACATGGGATGCCCTTTAGTTCTTTCCCAATGGGGCTCTGAGTCTGTGGTCAGACAGTTAGCACCTGTGTGTTCAGTTCTGTGCTGGGTGCTGTTCCTGAAGGTGATGCTATAGTAACGACACAGTCCTCTCCTTACGGATGAGAGCTTGCCTTCTGGTCGGGGAGAATACTGGCACGCAGGAAACCACAGCCAGCAGTGCGACAGTAACTCCACGTGGGGCTGCCCCTTTGATAACCTGGTGCTCTCGCTCAAAGGGAGCATTCTTTTTCTGAGGGTTGGACTGTTGGCTTATTTTTCTTGGATGACTTGCAGCACTGTTACAGACTGCTCTGAAATCGCTACAGCTACCTTTTATCTGCCTCTGAAGAATGACCCCAAACGTGCTGTCTCGTGATTGTTACGAACTTCTTTCTTCAGTTCCCTGAATAGTGGCAGGTGAACTTTACATTGTCACCTGCTGATCTCCAGTCTCGAAGTCACTAGCAGTTGCTGCTTTTGAGGTACCAAGGATTGTCCTCTGCTCTGTCCAATAGTCTCTTTGCCTTTCCAAGTATGACTTTTGATTTTTTTTTTTTTAAGATTGATTTGAAAAGCAGAGTGACAGAAAGCGAGAACCAGAGAGGGAGAGAGAACTTCCTTTTTGCTGTCCTGTTCCCAAGATATCTGCAATGGCTGGGGCTGGGCCAGGCTGAAGCAGTGGAACTCTATCTGAGTCTCCCATGTGGGTGGCAGGAACTCAAGTACTTGAGCCGTCATCTGCTGCCTTGTAGACACATTAGCAGGAAGCTGCATCAGAAGAGGAGCAGCTGGGGCTCAAACCAGCACTCCACTATGGGATGCCAGCGTCACAAGTGGCAGCTTAGCCCGCTCTGCCACAATGCCAGCCCCAGCCTGATTTTCCTAGGAGAGTGTTCCTCAAAGTGATTGTTAAACTGGGGTCTCTGGGAGTTGGCCGGGGACTCTACCACCTAAGACTGAAGCAAAATGCTGCAAATTGGTATCTGAAGCAGTTACAGACAGATTCATGGACGTGGATTCCTCTGAGGCAGTTGTGGGCTCCACCGTGTCTCCAACCAGCAGGCTCTTTCTGGTTTTTCTTCTCTGCCATGCTGTTCTCGTGGCCTGGTTGCCATGGTTCCAGCTGTCCCACTTAGGATGTAGGAAGAGAGAAAAAAGATGATGTCTAACCTCTCCTTTAAGGAGATTTCAAGAAAGTCTTGTCTTTACCACCCTCTGACTGAGAAGTTACTTACTATCTCAGAGCCGCAGTGACCTTGTTGGTGTCACGCACATGGTAATCGCCCAGGAGGGTGAGGGTCAGAGAGAACAGGTGCAGGGCGCCTGCAGCCAGAGGTCACTAATCTGTGCGACTGCTGCTGCAGCACATCTTGCGCCTGCCACCTTGCCTTTCCCCACCCTCCCCACCGTCTCCGCCCTGCCCCCGCCTCCCCTTTCCTTTGCTCCAGCCCTGTGCCCTCTGATCCTCCCTACCCCCAGCCCCTTTCGCCTGTACCACCTCCTGCTTCTATCCCTCGTTGTCTTCGTCCTCCCTTTCTCCACCTCGAGCTTCCTCTTCTGTTGCTTCTGTTCCTCTACCCTCTGCCCTCCCAGTGAACGCAGTTAATGGAAAATTACCAGTGCTTACAAGGACCAGAGGTTAGAGGTAGTGATTGGCCTTGTGAACTGCAGATCAGCTGTGAGTAATATAGGAAAACCATGTTTAATTGGCTTATTCATTAATCACAAATTATATTTGACAACTAGATCAGAAATAGCAACAGTAGGAGTTTACTGTCTGTCGTGACACAGAAATCTGGGGGAGACGGTCTGGGGAGGGTCTCTGAGCTCTGCTGTCCTTGGTGCAGAGCTTCCAACCCTCAGGTTGCGTCATGATCTAAGATGGCTGCTGGAGCTCCAGTCATCACATCAGTTTTTTAGGAAGAAAGCAGGAAGAAGGGAGGGGAGGCAAAAAGGACACGTGCTCCCTCCTAAGGAGCTTTCCTTCAGGTCCCACGCAACAGCTTCGACTTGCCCTCCTTTACTTCCCCTAGTTTGAAGGGAGGCTGAGAAGTCTGGCAGGGCACAGTGACAATGGACGTGGAACTGGGATTTTGTCACTGAGAGGGGGAGAGCGCACAGTGGGCAAGCGGCAGGGTCTCCTCCCGTTCACTCAGCGCCTACTTTCTGCCAGTCTTCGGGAGCCGTCAGAGTGCCCCTCTTCCAGAGGGAGGGCGTGGATAAGTAAACAAGTACAGAGCTGAGTGAGGGTGCCAGAGGAAGAAGGGTGCCAAAAGTGTGTCCCACAGATGTTCCTCTCTGCCGTGCAGCTCTCCTCCGGCCTTCTTTTCATCGTTGTGGCTGTCGTTGGGGTCTGCGTTTGCTCCTCCCTGCTGACCTCACAACAGTCTCTAAGACCTGAGGAAGCATGGCGTGGCCTCTGTGAGCAGTGGGCTCATCTGCACTTGGGGTGCCTGCATCCATTGCTGGTGAGCCAGTTGGAGCCCCAGCTGCCTCACTTCTCATCCAGCTCCCTGCCAGATGATGGCTCAAGTATTTCAGTTCCTGGCTTCTGACTTCAGCCTGGCCTAGTCGCAGCTGTCACAGCCGTTTGGAGAGTGAACCAGCAGATAGAAGATCTCTCCGTGTGCACCCACCTTCCCCTTTCCCGCCCCATCTCCCTCTGTCACTCTCCTTTTCAAATAAATAAATCTTTTAAAAAACAAACAAGCAAAAACAAAACCCAAGGAAGCAGAAGCAGATAGCAGCTAATGGGAGTCTCTAGGATGGGAGCCAGGAGTTTGAAGAGTCAGGTTCCAGGTCAGTAATGCCGAGGCCAGTGGCAGGAGAACATCTCGTTCCTGGACACATCACAGCTGTGCCAGCAGACTTGGCTCCAGGAATGGGGTCGTCATCGGGAGAGATGTTCCTCACCAGGCACCCAGCAGCACCGGTGCTGTGCTTGTCATAAAATGGAACTTTTAAAGCAACAAAATCCTCCAGGTCCTGTAAAATGAGTATGAATGTTTTAGCTTCATCAAGTGTTCAGGAATTTTTGGTATGCTATAGTGTTTATTATGCATAAAAATATAACTTCTAGTAACTATAAAATGTATTGACCATTAGACAATGATATTCCTCCTTGGAGTTCAAAGAAAATTTCTGGAATAATTTTCTTTTTAGAAATATATTTTTTGCTTTATTGGAAAAGTAGACAGACAAGACAGAGATTGATCTCCTGTCTGCTCATTCACCTTCCCAAATGCTCACAACAGCTAGGGCTCAGCCAGGCCAAATTCTAGAACATAATTCAAGTGTAGCACATGGATGGCAGGGATCCAAGTATTGGAGCCAATACCTGCTGCTTCCCAGGGTGCACATCAGAGGAAGCTGGACTGGAAATGGGAGCTAGTGCTTGAACTGGGCACTCCGATGTGGGATTGTGAGTGTTCCAAGCAGTGTCCTAACTGCTGTGCCAAACACCTGCCCTTAATGTTCATTTTGATTCCAGAGATACCCATGACTGTTCTCTTTGGTAAGTGAGAGAGACAGTAGGGAACCTGCTGCAAAGGTTTTATTTTTGTTTTTGTCTTAAAGATTTATTTTATTTATTTGAAACACAGAGACCCAGATTGAGTTCATGGCCCCTGGCTTTGGCCTGGCCTAGCCCTGGCTGTTGCAGCCATTTGAGAGTGGATCAGTGAATGGGAGATCTCTTTCTCTCTCTCTCTCTGTAACTCTGCCTTTCAAATAAATAAATAAAATAGGTCTTAAAAAAGGAAAAAAACAAAAAAGAGGCATGTTTGGCACACCTGGTGCTTGTTACTACTTTCACCCAGTGGCTGGGGGTTGCTCCCCTGAGTCGAGGCAGGTATGTGGAAGGCCCTGGATGTGTTAAGGAGATGCGTTTATGGACAGGGGGTGTGTCTGCTCATGTCTGAGCCTAGAATGTCACTGGCAAGAGTGGGGAGGCTGGGCCCAAGCAAGGGAGTGTCAAGGGGCAGATCCAGGTGCAGAGTGGGCAGAGCCTATACCCAGGAAGACCCGATGACACTGGAGATCAGCCTGTGTGATCCAGGGATGCTGTGTTGTGGACTGGAACAAGGAGATTGGAGACCAAGCAGGCATGGTCACAGGAGAGGAAGGAGGCCTGTGGTGGTTCATGGAGCAGATGTAAACTGAGAGGGTACTGTCCACCAGGCAGTCTGCTGGTATGGGGGTCAGGGTGCCTGTGGCCCAGCGTGAAGATAATTGACTATGTTTCGGCACATTATTAGGCCCCTGCGAGGCCTCTCGGTGGTATTTGGACAGTCAGCAGGAGAGAGGCCCAGGACACAGACACAGGATACAGCCACAGTGTGTGCGGTCATCAGCGGAGGAGTCCCAGCCATGAGCAGGAAGCTAGCCAAGGACAGACCAGGGTGGGGAGGATCATCCTTTCAGGGGTGGCGAAGGAGGAGCAAGCAGCAAGCTTTGTGCCGAGGCCCTGGAGGAGAGGCCGGTAGGGAGGCAGTGCTGCCCCAGTGAGATGAGAGCTGGCCCAGGGCAGCAGAGGGCCTCTTAGGTAGGTGGGCTGCAGGTTGCCCGGGACCTTTCAGTGCTGTTTCAAGTGGGAAGAGATAATTCGTTTTTTAATGTTAAAACTGTTAATTTTGGGGGTGTGTCTTCTTGACAGTTTTCCAGGTCCTTTGCATTCTTTGTGTCATGCTCTCTTACCAGCCTCTCAGGCAAAGGGGTGTTGGCTCCATTTTACAGCAAGGGAGCTGATGGGAAGCCCACCCAGCCCACCTGACCCCAACTGGGCAGGGAAGGCCTGCTCCCTAACACAGGAGCTTCCCTGAGGACAGAGTAGACCTGGTCAGGTGAGGAAGCTAGGGCATGGCCAGGGCCTGGGGCCGTGCGTGGGGAGCAAGGGGCATTTGACCTGGGGGGTGTGAGAGAGAAGGCTGGAGACAGAGGCAGAGCCTGGCCCAAAATGGGCCTTGTACCATCAGCATTTTGGGTGTTGTTATGACAGCAGCTAGAGATTTGAAGAATTCTAGGGGAGGTAGGTGTGATCAGGTTTGTAACTTAGATCATCTGGCTACAGACTGGGGAAGGGGCAAAGAGTAGAAGCAAGGGGTCCCCTTTATTTATGAGAGAGATGGCACACATTCCCCTCCACTGGTCCACTCCCCAAATGCCCTCAATGTCCAGGGACCCAAAGTGGCTCAGGGGGCCCTTCTTAGTGGCCTTCAAAGTGGCTCAGGAGGGCCCCTACTTGCAGTAGGGGCCGGCACCGTGGTGTAGCAGGTAAAGCTGCCACCTGCTGTGCTGGCATCCAGTATGTGCACTGGTTCAAAGCCCAGCTGCTCCACTTCAGATTCAGCTCTCTGCTACAGCCTGGGAAAACAGTGGAAGATGGCCCAAATTCTTGGGCTCCTGCACCCACATGGGAGACTGGAAGTAGGTCCAGGCTCCTGGCTTTGGATCAGGCCAGCTCCAGCCATTGCGGCTATTGGGGGAGTGAACCAACGGATGAAAGACCTCTCTCTTTCTCTCTCTCTGCCTCTGTAACTCCACTTTTCAAATAAATAATAAATCTTTAAAAAGAAAAAAAATGAAGGCTGTCACAGTAATGCAGGTGACAAGTGATAAAGGTGGATCAGGGAGACATTAGGACTGATGAACAACACATGGTTCATTTGTTTCTTGAGTTACAATCTTTCAAATGAATAAGTAAATCTTAAAAAAAAAAAAAAAAAAAAAAAAGAAAGAAAAGAAAAGGGCGGGGAGGGCGGCTGCCAAGTCTGCCCAAGTGTAAACCACTATCTGGCAATGGGAGTTTACTGGTTAACCCTGAAGATCAGCTCTTCCAAGGTCAAAGGTGGTGCTTCAGAATGTTCTGCCCTTTGATGTGAAAGACACAGACAGACGTGGCTTCGCAGCAAGGTTTCTGCACTCCGTGCAGCCATCTTTCTGGCCCCAGGTGTCCCTGCCTTGTGCTACATAGAACTCAGTGCTGAGGAGACCAGCAGCACCCTGGAGGCCCTTCCCTCCTGCCCTCTGTCTTAGGCGTGTCTCCCAGCCTTGGCGTTGCATATTTGTCAGGAGGTGAGTGATCCAGGCCCCTCCCAGGCTTGGGTCCCTTTAGGCCAAACAGCAGGGTGAGCTGCCCTTGTCCCACTTGGGCTCTAGACTCTGTGCCCCCAGTTTCAGCTGTCAAATGAAAAGTGAAGCCGCATCAGTTCTGCTCGTTTTGAGGGCCACACGTGAGCTCTGAGTGAGCTCTCAGGCTGTTTTTCATCTTTCCACCTTGCCTTGAGCTGTGCCTGCCTCCAGGCCTCTTGCAGTGTCTGCCTGGTATCTGAGGTCCAAGCCTAGGTTTCTACAGGCTCACTGTTGACATCACGCTTGGGATGAACCCCAGGCAGTTGGTGAGTATTGTAGTGGTATTTCAAGATCAGCCTCTCATTTTAACTTTTTCTTGTTGTCGTTAAAATGTTAATATACAAGCAACGTGTAGACTGAGACTGTACTCAGGACCTCCAACCCCACCCTCCGGAGCCGGGGCGGAAGGGAAATGGTCACTTACGTGCATCCATGTTTCGCCCCTTCCCGTCCCTGCCCCTGTTTTGACACCTGGCTTCATCCCTTGGAAGGATAGCTCGAGAATCTTTCCATGTCAGCATACAGATCCACCACATTCTTATCACCCTTCCTTTGTTGTACCTGTAATGTATGTGTAGTTGCACCAATCATTTTCGTGTAGCCACACATTGATATGCCTTGTTGAGTGAACTGTGGCTTACAAAACTTTTTCTTAGCTGTTTTCTGGTGTAATCATTACAGCCTTATGGGGAAGACAGGACAGAGGAAATATATTACAGTTCACGATACTTTGTGAATGAAAAGTGAGAGGTGGCACACATGTAATGAAGATTAAAATAGGGTCAGTCCTTTGAGAGCCTCAGACAGACTGGGGAGTGGGCTCAAGGTGTACACAACCATCTGGGAATGTGTGAGCAGCACCTGCTGGGGTCACGCGGTGGGCAGTGGATACAACAGTGGCTGGAAGGGGAGAGCTGAGAAGAGGATGGAACTTGGACCAAACCTTTTTTAAAGGCTGGGAGTGGGAGTTGGGGTGTTTAGCTGCTTGTGTCCCACATCAGAGTGCATGGGTTCAATTCCTGCCTCTGGCTCCTGACTCCATCCAGCTTCCTTCTAATGCAGATCCTGGGAGGCAGTAGGTAATGGCTGAAGTAGCAGGGTCCCTGCCACCATGTGGGAGACCCGGATTGAGTTCTCAGCTCCTGGTTTCAGCCTGGCCTAGCTGTTGCAGGCATCTTGGGAATTAATCAGCCAAGGGGAGCTGCCTGGCTCTCCGGCTCTCCTTCTCTCTAATAAATAAAAAAATCATTTAGAAATTTTTAAAGGGGGATATGAATGAGACAAATGAAAAGGGATGGCATTTCAGGCAGAGGTGTACAGAGAGGCAAACCCGTGGGCACTCCCCCAATCCCTCTGCCACTACCCCGATCTGATCCTTCAGTGCCAGCACTGTGGGGGTACAGAGGGCAGCAGGAACCACTCTGCCTACCCCTAATGGGCTCTCAGTCTTGCCAGGAGATGCTGATGCACAGCAGGCAAAGCTCACTGATGGTGCCAGAGCTCCCGGCAGTGGGATTCACTGGACAGGGCCGTGAGGAGCCTTCCAGGTTTGCTGCTTGCCCTGGGCGATGGTTTTCAGGTAACATGGGGCTGGCTGTACACATACACTTCAGAGTAATGCAGGCTATGCTGTAACCGTGGGTGTGTTATGCCTCAATTATAAAGCAAGTGAGCAAACAAATGGCACGTGTCCAAAATAAGTAAGTAAAATGTGATAGTAAGACGTGTGGAAAGAGCTGTGACTGGGGGGATACAGGGACTTTAGGAGCATATTACAGGCAGCTTACCTGAGGAAGCGATACTTAAGTTGAGATCTGAAGGGTGAGATAGGTGTAAGTCAGGAAGGAATGAGGTGTCGCAGGTGCAACCAAGGGAGGGAGAGTGGGGTGTGCTGGGAAGCTCGGGGTGAAGCAGACCTAGGGCTCTGAAGGGGTAGAGGGGAGATTTCAAACTCACTTTCCCCTGTCCCTTCAGAAGCCCCGGTGTGCCTCGGCCGTTACCAGCACCACAGCGCCCAAGCACCCGTCGGCTCTGTCCTCCCCTGGCCTCGGAATTTAGTCGGCCGCCCTTAGAAACTAGGAATGCAAGGTCAGCCATGCCTTGGCCCCTTATCTGTCCTTCCGAGAACCGGACGCCCCAGCCAAAGCAGACAGCTCGCCATTCCCAGGTGTGCTCTGCCTTCTCAGCTGCCTCGCCCGGCTCACCTTGGTCTCGTCTGGGAGGGCCTTTCCCAGCGTTGTGGCCCGGCTGAAAGAAGGGCCACAGACCACTCCAGGGTGAGCCCTGCTGCTCCACAGTGGGAAGTACTTCTTCCCCTGCAGCGTCCGCCTTGTCCGTGGCCTCCGTCTCGCAATTATTTGTCTGCTAGTTCTCTTCAGGGGCGGTCGCGCCTTGCTCCTGTGGCGTCTCTCCCGCACTGGGGTCCGTGCCAGTGCTTTTGCACTGTTAGGACCTCCATCGGTTACATGAACGATTTCTTCTCTGACTGGAAGCAGGTGGAGGGTTGCCCTGCAGTTCACAGAGGCTCATGGCAGAGACTGCGTCTCCAGGTGCCTGACAGTTACTTTCTCTCTCTCTCTCTCTCTTTTTTTTTTTTAAGGCTTTACTCTTAAAAAGATTTATTTACTTGGAAGGCGGAGTTACAGAGAAGGGCAGAGACAGAGAGAATCTTCCATCCGCTGGTTCACTTCCCAAATGGCTGCAATGGCCAGGGCTGGGCCAGACCAAAGGCAGGAGCTAGGAGCTTCCTCCAGGTCTCCCCCTTGGGTGCAGGGTCCCAAGCGTTTGAGCCATTTTCTGCTGCTTTCCCAGGAGCATCAGCAGGGTGCTGGAATGGAAGTGGAGTGGCTGGGACTTGAACCAGTGCTCATATAGGATGCCAGCACTGCAGGTGGTCTCTTAACCCGCTGCACCACAGCGCCGGCCCGTTATTAACTCCTAGAATTAGGAACAAGGAATAGAAATTCCTGGGAATTCCCAAACCATAAATTAGTCTATATCTTTCATAATTCTTTTATGAGTTTTTAAATAAGGAGTGTCCATGAAGTAAATTATTTTATGATAAAATTTCAGGTGTTTCTGTTTAAAAATATATGCCATTAAATATGTTTTATTTTATATATATGGTGAGACTGTACATTTCCCTTACATATAAAAATGATCTCTTCTTGATACAGGCATTTGATAATTGAAGATGTTGAAGAGAGCATTAACACAAAATGAATGCCACCACAAATGAATATCTTGAAGAGTTATTGTCAGAGATTAAAGCTAGAGAAAAGTTAGAAGGGCTGTACAATGAGCTTCTGTATCCCTTCAGTTGCTAACACTTGCAGCATTTGCTCGACACTGTCATAGACTGCGCACATTCCCTGTTTGTTGGAGCATTTCCTAGTAGTTAGATTTGAGTCAGCATTTTTGGTGGGAACCCACCTAGGTGCTGTGTGCTGCTAGTGCTTGTGTCAGGAGACACGAGGGTGACAGCTGGCCCCAGCAAAGGTGCTGGTTTTAGTGGGCATCTGTGGAGGCTGCGTTTGTTTTAAGGCAGAGAGCTTCGGAAGAACTTTTCACTGTCTTCATCGACAGCGCCTTGGAAGAGATTTCCATTTCTCTATCAGTGTGGCCGCTGTTGAGAAACATCCTGTGTGGTCGAGCAAGCCTGGGAGCCAGCACGCCAGGGCTTGGGAGCAAGCTCCGTGGTCAGCTCTCCCGTGACTGCAGGCGACTTACTTCCTCCCCCTGAGCTGCCTGAGATCGGACAAGTAAGGAAATAGACTCTCAGAGAAGGAAGTGGTTGCCCAAGGCCACTCAGCTAGTGAGCTGCAGAGCTAGGATTCCAACCCATTTCTGTAAGGACAAAGCTCTGCTCTTTTTTTTTTTTATTTTTTTGACAGGCAGAGTGGACAGTGAGAGAGAGAGACAGAGAGAAAGGTCTTCCTTTGCCGTTGGTTCACCCTCCAATGGCCGCCGTGGCCGGCGCACCGCGCTGATCCGATGGCAGGAGCCAGGAGCCAGGTGCTTTTCCTGGTCTCCCATGGGGTGCAGGGCCCAAGCACCTGGGCCATCCTCCACTGCACTCCCTGGCCACAGCAGAGAGCTGGCCTGGAAGAGGAGCAACCGGGACAGAATCCGGCGCCCCAACCGGGACTAGAACCCGGTGTGCCGGCGCCGCTAGGTGGAGGATTAGCCTAGTGAGCCACGGCGCCGGCCTGTAAGGACAAAGCTCTGCTCTTGTCCTTAGCCCACTGCCTCCTCCGAGGCGGCTGGGCATCGTTACCGGGTACTGGTGCTCAGAACCGAGCAGAAAAGCAGCAACCCTTGCAGGCTCTGCTAGGTGAGAGGGCAGACAGAGGGGCCAGCCTCCCCAGGTTCCTGAGCTGTGCATGGCAGACTCTCCCACAGGAAGCTGGCAGGCAGGCTGTCGGGCACTCCCCCGCCACCTGTACAGTAAGAGCTTTCATGCTTGTGTTACAAAGACGTGTTGCTGGTACTGTTCCAGTCTCTGCCTGCCCAGACAGGCAAGCTCAGGCTGCTTGTACCGGGCCCAGCCCCTGTTAGGGTCAGTGCCTGGGATCTCCTTTTTGGCCCATGAAGCCCCAGGGCAGTCCAGACGGATGAAGGAAGGTACTGCCTCAGCATGACTGGGTTCTTGGGTGGAGAGAGGGAAACAGGAAGTATTTGTGGGAGAAGGGTGTATAGCACCTTGCGAAGCAGGTCGCTGTGGGTGGGGAGACACTACCCGGATGCCCCAGGATTTGGGTGGAGGTTCTTGAGGTAGCCAGAAAGGAGGGCTGTGACAGCTGCCCTGGAGCATGCCGGGCCTGTTCCCGCTGGCCTTCTGCTGTGGTGGCCCCCGCCAGCCCACCAACTTGTCATCTTCCCAGTGAGCAGCAGTCCCCAAAGCAAGTAGCCTCTGTGGCTTTGGTGAGTAGACAGACCCAGTGCCTGTTCCTGATGCCGCCCTGCTGCCCTTCCCCAGAGCAGCTGTTTATGGGGAAACACAGGCTCCTGCGATCAGGACATGGTGTCGTGTGCTGCTGCAGAGCTGAGCGGCAGGAGACCCAGCCCTTCCAGATTCCAGCTGCTTCTGCACACTGTGCGTCCTCACAGGTCTCCAGGGAAGGGACCGAGTTCAGGGCCAGGGCCACAGGGTCTGTTGAGGAGCAGGCTCTGCTCTGTGGGCCCTGGGGGAGCTCTGGGGAGTTCTTCGCTTGTCTTACAGCTGCCATGGGCCCTGCATCTTGGTTACAACCCTCAGGGCTCTGGCAGCCAGGGAAGCAGGGGTGGAGGGAGCCCAGAGAGAGGCAGGACCCTGGGGAGAAGCACTGTTTACAGACACACACCCCTGATCACCACTGGTGGCAGTGCTAGCTGAGTGGTGGCAGTGCTTTACTTGACCCTTTCAAGGGTCCCTTCTCCCTCCCGCCAGATAGGGCTGTGATCCAGACTGGCTGGGATCCTGACATGACCTGACGTGTGAGGCCTTGGGCTCTCTGACTTCCCTGAGTGTCATCACGGAGTCATCCCTCCTGCTGGGAGGAGGCCTGAGGAGGGAGGCGCAGTCCGTGACCAGCTTTCACACTGAGTGCACTTGCAGGCTGTCATGGGGGTGTGAAATCCAGAGCTGCTGTCAACCCCACGGAGCGCATGGGACAACTTCCTGAGTCTCTAGGGTGCTTTGATGTTTGAAAAGTCTTTCCTGGGCTCCCTGAGATTTGAATCCTGTTGGCTTTTTGCCCTGTCACTCTGGCTCTCTGTGTCCTCTCTTGGGAGCCTCATGCTTCTCCAGTACTTGTTAAGACTGCTCTTATCTGGGATCTTAGAGAGCAACCAGTTAGATGTGTATTTGGAAGGGAAAGGAGGACAGAGAAGAAAACTTACGATGTCCTTGAACTTCAGTGCAGCTGGTGTCAGTATTTTCCCTTACTTCCTGGACTGCCTTCACTTAAGGGGAGACCTAGACGCTTTTCTTAGGGGAAAAAGCAGGAAACTGAATCAGAAGTGGAGGAGAGGGAGATTGAAATAGTCATTTTGAAATGGGATGTTGCAACAATTTTATTTTTAAGATTGTGGATTTATTTAAAGGCAGAGTTACAGAGAGGCAGAGAGAGAATCTTCCATCTGCTGGTTCACTCCCCAAATGGCCACAATGGCTAGAGCTGAGCCAATCTGAAGCCAGGAGCTTCTTCCAAGTCTCCCACATGTGTGCAGGGGTTCAAGGACTTGGTCTATCTTCTGCTGCTTTTCCAGGTGCATTAGCAGGGATATGGATTGGAAAATAGAGCAGCTGGGACTTGAACTGGCGCCCACATGAGATGCCAGCACTGCAGGTGGCAGCTTTACCCGCTATGCCACAGCACCAGGCCTCCCCGCCCCCGCCCCTGCAACATCTTGACCATTAGGTTAGATGCCCACTCCACACCCTGCTAGACAGCACCTGATGGCTGAAGTATTTGGGTCCCTGCCATCCACATGGGAGACCTAGATTGAGTTTCTGGCTCCTGTCTTCCTTCTGGCCTAGCCCTGGCTATTGAAGATAATAAATACATTTTAAATAAATGCCCACCCCTATGCTGTCATCTTTAAAAAGATGCCCATGTGGCAGGTGAGTAGCTAGCCTCATGCAGTTTTCTCTCAGCCCTGTGCCCCAGGCCTGCTGTCACTGCACCACGTCTGAGCCACTTGCCGCCCTCGGGGTCTGCAGAGACTTCCTGACACGCAGGGCCAGAACATTGCATCCTGAGAGAGACGGCTTCACTGTCTTCTGCTTCATCTTGTTCTCTAAATCATTTCTGTCACACTTTTAAAACATTTTCAAAAAATGTGCTTACTAAACACAGCACGTGTTCGTTATAGAACATTTAGAAAAATCAGATAAGCAGTAAAATAAGCAACAAGAATTACCCCAGATAGGCGACCTTTTGGTGTGTGAATTGTGTAATATAAATGTCTCTCCCATTGATGTCTCCTCTGAGCCTTGCTGCCTCCCATAAGGAGAGCAGGTTAGGTGTTAGTCCCATCTCACAGGTGGGAAGATTGCACAACAGGGAGGAGAGAAGGCTGCCCGGAGTACACAGCATAGTAAAGACGGGTTGGGTGTGCTTGTCATATAGTCCCCCACTAATGCTTTCCGTATCTTCTCACGTCTGGGCAGAGAGGGGGATGCTAGGTGTTGGATTTCAGATGTATTGACCTGGCTGCGCCAGACACCTAGAGTAAAGTCACTCGTTGACTTAGGAAAACAGGTAGAAGTCATGCTCCTCGGACTTACAGACATGTGGAGTGAAGTGAGGGATTGTGCTTTGGAAAGCAGGGTCAGGAGGCTTGGGAAACACAAGGGCTGTACGGACAGGCCGGAAGTAACGGGGTGACACTGGGAAGAGGTGGATGTCAGGGGCACCTTCCCCTGCCGTGAGCACAGGGCCCAGAGGCCTGGTTTGAACTTGAGGCAGTGACAGCTGGTCCTCCCAGGGTCCTAGTTGGCCACAGGCAGACATTTCGTTTCAGCACGTCGGCTTCTTCTTGCCTGTTGGGAGTTTTATGAGCCACACTTCAAGAGGACAGGATACGCTGAGCAGTGCTGCAGACGCATGCTGCAGAATCTGGTGGTTTCATCTGAAGGAGATGGCTGTAGGGAGGGTGACGCTGTAGGCTGGGCCTCGGTGGCCAGAGGCCAGGTGAGCCAGCGCCGGCAGTGGAGGGAGAGTCCAGTCGGTTGGGCTGTGGCAGAACTTTTCAGCATGAGAGGCATTCAGGACGGAAGCAGGAGTGCAGTGGAGGGGTTCTGAGCTCCTGCCCGGTGGCAGGTGGGCTCCCGGGCCTGTGGTCTTGGGACTTACTTCTCTCTCCCATGCCAATCGAGTGGGGGTGGCCAGAGTAGCTGCCTGCCAAGAGCTGTTCACCACAACATTTATTTCAGGGCCTTAATTTTTTTTACCCGTGAGCCAGTACTTAATTTGGTAAAATACAAAAGGTGTTCTGCTGGGCTGAGTGGAAGGGGTTGGTCTTAGAAGACAGACAGAGGACTGAAAAAAGGTGGAAACAGAACACAAAGAAGACTGATCATTTCATAGGTGCTTTCCTTGTATGATGGGGACAGGGGAGACAGAACAATGGGAAAATAACGGACTGGTTAATGCCAGATTACTGCAGATTACTTTTTTATAAGAAGAATTAAAGCAGAGGGATTTCATTATCAATGACCACTGAAACTGGCCTGTTTGGGGCACTTGTTTGTTATCTCTCTCTCCTGTTTTCTTGGAAGGTCAGGTAGCGTAGTTTCGGTTTGGTGACTTGGAGCTTTAGTGTGAATGACACCACTTGGGTTTTTGGTCTGGTCTGTTGGAGCCCAGTGCAGGAGCTCAGACTAAGGCAGGGGCTCCTGTGACTTTTTGTTAACTTGCCTTACAAGCCGCTCATGAGAACCAAGTGAGTCACTGTATGCAAGGAGCTTAGAGTAATGCTGGACACACAGACACGCCATGAAGGGGCACTGTTTGACGCAAGCAGGAACTGGGCGGGCTCCCCATGGGAGCAGCTGCGGCAGGTCTCCTGCATGTCTGGTTGTGGCCTGCTACCCTCAGCTCCCCTCTCCTGGGCTTAGGAGCCCACATTTCCCCTACCTGTGACATCCCCTATACCTCAGTATTTATTTAAAAGTCGGCCCACTCCTTCATTTTATTTCACATTATCCCACATGGCCCAGCTTTCCTTGACCTTGAACCTTCCCCAAGGCCTCTGGCACTGGGCAGTTTCTTCCTCCTCAGGACTCGGCAGCACCGCCACCCCCTCCCTCCTTGTGTGCAGCCTCTCACGTGGGTGGCTGCAGGTCCTGTCTTATCTTCCTCCCTGGGAGTGTATGGCTTTAAAGGCACCTGAGGATTTGTCACCACCTCCCCACCCAACCCTGCGTCTCAGCTGAGCACTGTGAGTCACACGGCCTTCCTCCATGGAGCAGTATTCCTGGGGTCTGCTTGCTGAGCGGATTTTAGAGGCGAAGGGGAAAATGAAGCTGCCCACACCCCAGAAAACAGCCACTCGGATTAGCAAAAGAAGTGGCCAGACCACCGCTGGGCTGCCTCAGCTGGCCATTTCTGGACTCTAGACTTTCCTCTCCACAGCATTTCTTCTGATGAGCTCTCCCTGGAATGGTCTGGAATGTTCTGGAGGGGAGGATCAGATCCCCTGGAAAACTGAAGCCCATGGAGGAATGATGTCAACAGGGCCACTTCAAGCTGGGTGGTGAACGGACATTTTTCTTCGAATTATAAAAGATTGTTCATTTATTCAAGCAAATATTTATTGAGCAATTACAATCTGACAGTCACTTCTCTAAAACTCGAGGTTTAGTATTAAGTGTAACAGATGGAAATCTCTGCCTGTTGGGACTTACATTCTACTAGAGAGACAAGCACTGCACAGATGGGTAAACAGGTCTGTACCATGGCAGACGGCGGGAAGAGCCGTACAGCAAATTGCAGCAGGGACTGGGTGTGGAACCAGCTGAGGGTGGCCTCGGCCATTGGTCGGGGAAGGCCCGCGATGGTCACTCTTGAGGCCAGGCCCGAGGAGGTGAGGCAGTGAGGTGGGAGAAGGACTTCAGCAGTGGGGACTTCAGCCGCCAAGACACACACACACACACACACACACACACGCCCGGCAGGATCTGCCTGCTGTATTCGAGCCGGCCGAGGAGGCCGTGCCCCAGTGCGCTGGGAGAGAGTTTGTGCCTCAGCTCTGGAAGGCCTGTTGCAGGGGAGTTGGCACTTTCTCGGAGGTAGAACGCCCTTGGAGGAGTTGCATCCCAGGAGGAATGGAATGTGCTGGGTGGAAAGAGGGGCCATTCAGGAGGTCATCACAGTCATCCCAGGTGGGGGATGGTGCTGGCTTGGACCAAAGTTGCAGCAGCGGAGGTGGTAAGAGGCCGTCGGATTTGCTGATTCTGACGTTTTGGCCTGACCAGCTAGGAGGTCGGAGTTTCCATTTCCCGAGGTGAGGAGGGCCATGGGGGCCAATGAGAGGCTCGGCTGAGTCTGTGATGCCATTGGCCATCCCTGTGGAGATGTGGGAGAAACAGGGCTGGGGAAGTACATTTGGGAATTGCCAGCCTAGCGAAGGCATTGGAAGCCACCAGCAGCGTAGGCGCTTAAAGGGAGGCACATAGATGGGGAATGAGAGGCCCTAAGAGACTGGAAGAACGGTGCTGCCTGAGACAAGCAGAGGAGCTGGATAAGGAGCAGCCAGCGAGGTTGGAGGGGAGGAAAGCTAGGAGCCACGGGCAGAAGAGATGTGAGGAGGCAGCATCAGCCTTGTGACACACACTGGCGTGGGTCAGATAAGGGGAAATGGTGCCTGCCCCTTCGAGAAAGTGTGAGGAGTGCAGTGGCATAAACAGTGCGTCACCTGCCACCCTGTTCTACAGGGGAACTTCCTTCCAGTGTTCT
The DNA here is from genome assembly GCF_051225735.1 of Oryctolagus cuniculus. Lineage (NCBI taxonomy): Eukaryota > Metazoa > Chordata > Mammalia > Lagomorpha > Leporidae > Oryctolagus > Oryctolagus cuniculus. Next base: position 133,929,448 of record NC_142871.1, on the reverse strand, counting down.
CCTGTGTTCACGTAACAAGTTACTGACTATTCTGTCGAGTTTAGTGGCTGGATAACGCTCCCTTTTCTGGGTGTGCCCTGATTTTCCTAACCATTCCTGTGTACTGAGGCAGTGAGTCGTGTCTGAGTTTTGAGTATTGTAAATAGCACAGTGGAGAACAGCTCTCTGTGTTTTCCTACAAGGGGGTGACAGGTGAGAGGACACAATCATAATTTTTTTTAAAGATTTGTTTATTTATTTGAAAGTCAGAGTTACAGACAGAGGAGAGGCAGAGAGAGAGAGAGAGAGAGAGAGAGAGAGAGAGAGGTCTTCTATCTGCTGATTCACTCCCCAATTGACCACAACAGTGGGAGCTGCGCTGATCCGAAGCCAGGAGCTTCTTCCGGATCTCCCATGTGGGTGCAGGGGCCCAAGGACATAGAAGAGAGCTGGATAGGAAATGGAGCAGCCGGGTCTTGAACCGGTGCCCATATGGGATGCCAGGGCGTTAATCCACTGTGCCATAGTGCCAGCCCCATGGACACAATCATTTTAGGTGAACCTTGAACTTGGGAAGCAGCTGTCTCCTGGACAGCGCTGACAGAGAGCTAATGGATTGTGTCTCAGTGGTGGGCTCTTCCTTGTCTCCTTGCTCCCTGGGGCGGTTCGGAAGCCACTCTGCCCTGCTCATCCCCTCTCCTGCCTCCCTCTGTGGTGAGTCCTGTTTCTCCTGGGTGGCCAGTTTCAGTCCCTCTCATTAGCCTGACCACCCACTTGGTAGCATGGCCTTTTCCCTACCATTGGTCTCCTGCTCTGGCCCAGAGTGTGCCCATTGGGCCAGGAGGAGTCAGAGGTATTAAAATGAAGTGCACCATTGTGAGTGCTCAACACGCTCATTAAATGAGATGATGTACTTCGAAGGGCTGTCCCAGTCTTACTATCTGAAAAGGAAAGAGTGAGCGGTGGTGTCTAGGCCTTCCCTAGAGCAGGGCTGCCGGCCCATAGGTGGACGTGCCAGTCGCGAGAGCTGGGTCAGAAGTCCAGGGGCTGGGATGGGGTTGCCAGCCCTGGCATGTGGCTGTTTGTGTTGGTTGGTCTCGTGCCAAGTAGTGCCTGGTGCCACGTCTGCACCCCAGGTGTGTGTGTCACAGCAGTAATTGCTGAAACCAGAACAGCTCTGGGAACAGGAAGGAGCCTGGGAAATCATCTACTTCTGTCTGCTGTTTTCTCAGTGAGGTCGGGCCACAGGAGAAACTCACGCCTCTGCTTCAGGGCCTTGTCCTTCTCCTCTGCCTGGATATTCCCAAGAACGGAGCCGGCAGTCGCCCACCAGACTTGCCAAGGCCCTGGGAGGTGGCCCTCTCCTCTCTGCCAGCTCCCCCGCTGGGCTTGCTAAGGCCCTTGCTTCTCTGAGTCCAGCCGAAATCATTTTCAGTTTGTCATTCTCAGCAGCCAAAGGGATCTTTTAAAAATGCAACTCAGGGGTGAGTGTTACGTCACAGCTGGTTAAGCCCCCGCTTGGGACACCTGCAGCTCATATCAAAGTGCCACTGCAACTTCCGGCTGCTCTACCCCGATCCAGCTTCTTGCTAATGCACCCTGAGAGACAGAGGTTGACGGCTCAAGTGCTTGGGTCCCTGCAACCCACGTGGGAGACTCGGATGGAATTCTGGACTTCTGGCTTCATCTTGGCCCAGCCCTGGCTATTGCTAGCATTTAAGAAGTGAACTGGTGGATAGAAGATTTCTCTCTCTCTCTGCTTTTCAACTAAATAAAAAATTAGTAACTAAACAGTTTTTAAAACTTAAGATGCAGCTGTGATCCCAGTCCTCCCCTCAGGACCCTCCTAGGTGCTGTACTGCACCTGGGGCAGACACCTCCATCCTTCCCTCACCGTTCAAGACCCTGAGTAATCTCCAGCATCATCCAGGCCAGCCACCGGCCACGCGGTCTTTCTCTGCCCCTCCACTGTCGGCCCTCCCGCCTTGGGCCTTTTCACATCCCTGTTCCCCACCGCCCTGGAATTCTGCTCAGCCGCCTCTCAGCCAGAGGCCATGTCCGCAGGAACCCTCCCCTGACCACTGGTACAAGTGTGCCCCACAGTGCCTGGCTTCTGTCCTTCAGAGCCCTGAGCCCCAGGCATTGTTTACAGTCACTGTTTGATTTGTGTCCGTTCTTTGACTAATGTGGCCTGGCACATCATGGTAGGTGCTTAGCAAATATTTGTTGAGTGAATGAATGAAAGCAGCTGGCAGTGCTGGCAGGGACTGGGAGGTGCAGGAGCAGTGGCAGCATGAGTTCTCATGGCCCCTGGGGTCTTGGGAGAGAAGGGCTCTGGAGCAGTTCCCCGATGTGTCCTTCTACCTGCTAGCAGGACCAACCTGACTGCAGAAGCCCTTTCTGAATGTATAGGGTCCTCAGCTTCGTAGAGACATTGGTGAGGGAGATCTGAACTGCTTGTTTAAAAAAAAAAAAAATAAGATTTAATTATTTGAAAGGCAGAGCAACAGAGAAAGAGGGAGAAACAGAGAGAGATCTTCCATCCACTGGTTCACTTCCCAAATGGCTGCAACAGCCCGGGCTGGGTTAGGCTGAAGCCAGGAGCCAGGAGCTTCATCCAGTCTCCTACGTGGGTGGCAGGGGCCTGAGCATTTAGGTCATCTTCATTGCCTCCCCAAGAGCGTTAGCAAGGAGCTGGATCAGAAGCAGAGCAACTGGGACTTGAGCCGGCACTCTGATGTGGGATGCCGGTGTTGCCAACGGCAACTTAACCCACTGCGCCACCATGCTGGCCTAGGCAGGCCTTTCCTTTGCCTGGTCAGCATCTTGGTGTGTGTTACTAGGTTTTCTTTTTCCTCTTCTCCCTTCAGGCATAAAAGTAACATAAAAGGCTGGCGCCGCGGCTCACTAGGCTAATCTTCCGCCTTGCGGCGCCCGCACACTGGGTTCTAGTCCCGGTCGGGGCACCAGATTCTGTCCCGGTTGCCCCTCTTCCAGGCCAGCTCTCTGCTGTGGCCAAGGAGTGCAGTGGAGGATGGCCCAAGTCCTTGGGCCCTGCACCCCATGGGAGACCAGGAGAAGCACCTGGCTTTGGATCAGCACGGTGCGCTAGCCACTGCGTGCCGGCCGCGGCAGCCATTGGAGGGTGAACCAACGGCAAAAGGAAGACCTTTCTCTCTGTCTCTCTCTCTCACTGTCCACTCTGCCTGTCAAAAAATTAAAAAAAAAAAAAAAAAGTAACATAAAAGTTACCCGCATCACAGAAAAGGATTTGGAGAAGCAGGAAGATACAATTGAGAAAGTAAGAATCATCTGCAGCTCCACCCCTCAGAGAAAAGTGCCATTTAACGTGCTCGCCCAGGTCTTTCCAGGGGTGTGTGTATGTGTGTGCATGCGCACATAGGCATAGGTACATGTGTGTGCACCTCATTGAGCTTCTCTTGTTTCTAGAGCTTGTAGCTTTTCAGGGGCTCTTTGCTGGGAGCTGATGCGGGAGCAGGATCTCTGTGCTGCAGGCATGGCCTGCTCACCTGCAGCTTTCCCCACCCGGTGAAGAACAGCTGCCTGTCTGGTCTCTTCTCCAGGATGCTCTGTGGCTCCTGGAAACAACTTCCCCTTAGTTTAGCTGCTCTTCCCAGGGCTCAGGGGCTGACTCGGAGTAACATGTAGAACTGTGGCTGCAAGGGCGCCTCCCGGCTGTTCTTTCTCTGCTTCTAGCTGTCTCTGAACAAACCAACCCCAGGCCATTGCCTGAGGTTGGCCTCAGGCGACACACTGGGGTGAATCCAGCCTGAGGAGGGTGGGGTGACCTGGATTGGCAAATGGGAAGCAGAAGGCACTGAGGAGTTGCTGTCCTGGAAAACCAGGGCACTGGGTCAGCACCGGTTTAATGATTGACAGGAAAGGTCGGGAGAATTCACCCAACCCATTCTCCGTGGCCTCCCTCCCTGCCGATTCCAAAAGCACTTGCCAGCGGCATGGGGCATCCTCTGCCCTTTTTCTGAACACTGCTGACCCCTTTGCCTCCTACAGCCGGGGAAGATCAACTGCATGGTAGGGCAAGAAACGGGGGATGGCTCGGGCCCTTCTCTAGCAGAGTAGCATGTCCCCAGAGTAGGGTGCTCCCTGCCAGGCTTCTCAGAGTTGATGGTAAGGTGAGAGATGGGGAATTTTGTCTGTTGCAATCCCTGGGGTCCCATCAGACTACAGGTTTTGAGAACTGAAGTGTCAGAGTCCCTTAGGAAGAGCCAGCAATGGTGATCCTGTTTCTTGGGCGCTTACTGTATACCTAGCACTGTAAAGAGGAGGCTCTGTAGCCTCCGCCACAGCCACTCAGGTGATATCCTGGGTAGTATCACGGTTTTGGCTGAGAGCCTTTGAAGTGTTATGGTCTTCCTTCTCCAAGTCACAGAGAGGGAGAGCCAGAGCCAGAGTTTGAACCCAAGCCTGACATACAAGCTGGTGGAATGACCTTCTGTGGAGTATTGCATGTGAATGGCACTAAGGCAAGAAATGGATACAGTAGCCAGTGCTACCACTGAAAACAGTGTGTCTGGGATTAATGTTTTGGGCACGTTTATTCGTTCTACAAGTGTGTGCTAAGTACCCACTACATGGTGGGCGCTGTGCCATGTGCTGGAGCCCGGCCTCAGCAGTCTCTGGAGTTGATGACGTGGTGAGTTAACAGACAGTGCAGCTCCATTCGATGATTGCATCTGGAGGCCCTGGACAGGGAAAAGGGACAGAATGGGGGGAGTCCAGGAGAGCTTCCTGAAAGAGGAGGTGCAAGAAGATCCTGAGGGAGAGCAGACCTCGGCTGGTGGAGGGGGCAGCATTCCAGGCTGAGGCCAGGGCTAGCCTCCATGTTCAGGGAGTGATACGGGAACATGGGGCAAGTGGGGTCGGAGCGAGAGGTGGGACCCGAGTGAGAGGCTGGGGTGTGAGTCTGTCTTTGGCACGCAGGGGTCGTTTGCTGGTAGGAGTTTCTGGAAGAGCTTTGACTAGGGTGTCTTGACAGAAACAGCTAGGTCTGGCAGCCATTCCCAGGACTCGGGGCTGATGGCTCCAGACTGAGGACAGCTTCCAGGCCTCCAGTGCCCCAGCTGGGCTGGGACAGGCCAGCGTCTGGTCCAGTGTTACCCAGCACCGTGTGTGAGGCACATTGTACAGTGGCAAAGCTTGAGCCAACCTGCCTGGACTCACATCCTCTCCTCCACCTGCTGGGTGACCTGGAGCCAGTTTCTTTCCCTCTCAGTGCTGCAGTTTCCTCAACAGCTCAATGGGGGATAATAGTCCCTGACTCACAGGGCTGTTGTGAGGATCTATTGTGTCAGCAGACACAGGGCCCAGTGTGCATGGAAGCTGTGCCCCAGCTTAGGCCCTAGTGCAGGGAGAAGGCCCATCAGGCAAGCCACGTGGTGGCATAGCCCCAGCACACTAACTGTCCCCATTCATGCCCCGGTGGGCAGCTGTGCTCCCACAGACCTCACTTTGCCAGTGGGCCACGGGGAAGCTCCTGAATCACTCGAAGTTCCTGGGCACTCGGGGGCTGCCCTGAAAGGGAGTTCCTCCTCACTCCTAGCGGGGAGGGGGTGGACAGGGTTTGGGCCCCAAGTGTCTTGGTTGCGCTGATCCCAGAGCAGGCGTGTCTAGAGCCCCAGGTCATTTGGACTTTGTATGCCCAATTTGCCTTCCCAGTGGAAAGTGGAGTCCTGTCCTTCCTGTAGCCAAGCTCCCCAAAGGACCGCTTCCTCTGGGAATAAGACAGTGGACATTGGAACAGGAGTGCTGCGAGCGTGTGTGTGTGTGTGTGTGTGTGCGCGTGTGTGTCAGAATGGGGACAGCCCAGGGAATCCTTCTGCCAGGAATTCTTGCTGGCGACCCTGCTATTGGCTGAGGGACTGCTTTGCTGTCCTCGTGCCCTCCTTTCTAGCTGCAGGGCCTTTGTCTTATCTGAGGCTCTGCTTCGACCTCTTAAGTAGGGCACAGCTGCTGAGCAGCGGGTTCAGTGCTGGCAGAGTGCCGGTGGGTGGAGGGGAGACAGCCAACACCGGGAGCAGGAGCAAACACCAGGGTTTCTCACTTATGTACAGTTTAACCCTAGTGTCACGCTCTGCTGTTTTTAGTGCTACAGCTGAAGAAAGGAAGAAAATGGGGTTTGTGGCAGGAATGTAGGGGGTGGCAGCACCCTGTGCAAATCCAGGCTGTGGGCCTGGGCCCAGTGGGCTGGGGAGGGCTCCTGGAGTCAAAGTTCCCCCAGGTGCCTGAGCTGAGAACATGGGAGGGTAGTGGGCAGCCTTGGTGCTGGGTAGACGGTAGATTCAGAGGCCAGGTGAAAACGGTGGCTTCTGGCAACATGCGGGGATGAACTGCAGTATAGAGGTGAGCTCTAGATAATGGGGCCGCCCAAGGGAGCTGTGTGGGTTTAGAGCAAGCAGATTGCAGCGCCCTACACCCTTCAGGCTGTGTCCCTAAGAGGTCACAGCAGAAGAGAGAGCTCGAGGCTGGGAGAGGTCAGCATGGGAACTAGAAACCCTAGTCCCAAAGCCATGACTAGCCAGAGCCCAGAACTGCAGCTGACCCTAAGAGACAACCAGATGGGGGGCGGCGCTGTGGCGCAGTAGGCTAAGCCTCCACCTGCAGCGCCAGCATCCCGTAAGGGCACTGCTCCACTTCCAATCCAACTCTGCCTATGGCCTGGGAAAGCAGTGGAAGATGGTCCAAGTCCTTGGGCCCCTGCACCTGCATGGGAGACCTGGAGGAAGCTCCTGGCTTCTGGCTTCAGATGAGCCCAGCTCCAGCTGTTGCAGCCAACTGGGGAGTGAACCAGCAGATGGAGGACCCTTCTCTCTATCTCTCCCTCTCTCTGTCTGTAACTCTGCCTCTCAAATAAATAAATAAAATCTTTAAAACAAACAAAAGAGGCACAGAGTCCATATGGAGAAAGCCCCAAGACCGTTTGAAAAAAGAGAAAGAGAGACAACTGTATGTACCCCAAGACTCAGAAGTATTGTCCTGGCCACAGTGAAAAACTTGCTAGCACAAGCTGGGGCACAGGGACCGGCAGCACAGCCCACTGCACACATCCGACAGAGGCCTGGCTAGGTCTAGCCCCGTCACATCTGAACTTCTACCGTGTGCATCTTCTGTCTGCGTCATCCTCTGGCCAGATCTCTGCGAGACCCTGTCAGGACCTTGCTGCGGCTTTCTGTCCCTCTTCAGGGGAGCCCAGGAGGCTTGCATCACGGGGGTCTGTAAGGCCTGGCGCTGCTTGTTCTCCCCAGGCCTTGCCTGCCGGGCAGCAAGAGCTCAGTCAGCTCCTGCCCACCCTCCAGGATGTAGACCCCTTGCTCCTCGGGAGCTCAGAGGGGAGAGGCCGTGGGGCTGTGTGGGAAAGCACTCTGTCCATTCTGTATGCAAGGCGGTACTGTCATTCGTCCTCTTCTCTTACCACCTGCTGAGGGAGGGACCCCTAATCCTCATGTCCTCTGGCTCTCATCACCCCAGCCTGGTGAGCCTGTGCCCTTCACCCTGTATACACTGACACCCAGGCTGCCTGGATCCCACGCCAGAGGGTGCACTCCTCGTCTTCACTGCATTCACCCCAGTGCTGGGTGAGTGCCACCGTTCTCTTACGTTGCTCAAAGCCCCAGTGCTCCCTCCAGACACAGGCCTGGTTGAGGATCTCTCCCTACCACTGCGGCCGCTGGAGTTTGAAGAATGGCTGTCGTTGGAGCTTGTTTCGAGGAGAATAGCTAATGCTTGTAGAGCTAGCTTCCTCTTGCCCCAACAGTCACCCATGCTCTTGGTGACTGCCGACGTCCTCTTTCCAGCATTGATGCCAAGCCGCACTCTCCTCTTTAAGCTCTTTATGTCCTGTTTTAGTTTGCGCTGTGTTCAGTTACATGCAACAGGAATCTGGCGGGCAGAGACTTAGGAAGCAGGAGCTAAATGTCTCACTTCACAAGGAGTCTGGAGGTGGCATTCCAGGGCTGGGGCCACAGCTCCATGAGGCCCAGTGGCCAGGCTCCTCCTGACTTTTTTTTTTTTTTTAAGATTTTATTTGTTTTAGGGGCTGACGCTATGGCGTAGTGGGTAAAGCTGCCACCTGCAGTGCCAGCATCCCATATGGACGCCAGTTTGAGTCCCGCCTGCACCACTTCCAATCCAGCTCTCTGCTATGGCCTGGGAAAGCAGTGGAAGATGGCCCAAATCCTTGGGCCCCTGCACTCACGTACGAGACCCAGAAGAAGCTCCTGGCTCCTGGCTTCGGATCAGCACAGCTCCGGCCGTAGCGGCCATCTGGAGAGGGAACCAGCGGGTAGAAGACCTCTCTCTCTCCCTCTGCTGCTCCTTTGCTCCCTGTGTAACTCTGACTTTCAAATTAAATAAATAAAATCTTTTTTAAAAAAATTAAAAAGATTTTATTTGAAAGGCAGAGTGACAGAGAGAGGGCAAGACAGAGGGAAAAAGAGGCCTTCCATTCGCTAGTTCACTCCCTAAATGACCACAACAGCCAGAGCTGGGCCAAAACCAAAGCCAGGAGCCAGGAGCTTCTTCCGGGTCTCACATGTGGGTAGGAGGGGCCCAAGTACCTGGGCCATCCTCCACTGCTTTTCCAGGTGCATTAGCAGGGAGCTGGTGGATTGGGAGCGGAGCAGCTGGGACTAGAACTGGCGTCCATATGGGATGGTGGTGTTGCAGGCGGCAGGTTAACCCGCCACCCCGCCACCCCGCCACCCCACAGTGCGGGCCCCCTCCTTCTGACTTTCTGTCTCACCCCTTCTCCTGCTCTCTGATGCTCCAAAAATAGCTGCTGCACCTCCAGGCCCAGCAGTCCTGTTCCAGGCAGGAAGGACAAAGGGTAGAAGTTAGACTTGTTTTATTAGGAAAGGCTTGCTTTTACAGAAGCTCTTCACAGCAAATTGCTCTTGACGTGTTGTTGGTCAGAATTATGTCATACACACACCACAGCTGCAGGAGGGCTTGGGAAGCTGGGTGTTTAGCTGGGCCCATTGCTAGTTCCAAGAAGCCTGTCACTCAGGCAGAAGGAAGGGGAATGGAACTGGGGAGACAAGTGGGAGTGACCCCCAGCTGCCACCTGTACAGAGAGCCACCCAGCCAGACGGCGCCTCAGACGTGCCCCGTGCCCTGCGTCAGGTGGCTCCCAGTTTTTCCGGTGAGCGGTCAGAGATGGATCCTTGAGGAAGTGATTCTGCTCACCAGACTGTCAGGTCTCTGAAGTGGGGTACGAGTGAGTGAAGTGACCTAGGAGAGGCATCCAGGAGTGGGGTTTGTGCTGGGGAGGAGGTGCCAGGGGCCTGTGGTCCCCAGTAGTCACGTCTGCCCGATTTGCAAGACTTTCTAGTCAGAAAGCTAGATTAAAAAACAAACAAACAAACAAACAAACACACTATTTTGTGAAAAGTTCAGTGTTAACAGGAAAGTTGCAGAGACTGTACAGTTACTGAGCGCCCATACGCTTTACCCAGCTTCCCCTGCGGTAGCATCTTACGTGAGGAATGCTGGTACAGTGCTGGTAACTAAACAGACTTTTGGCAACGTTCCAGTTTTTCTACTCCTGTTCTCTTCCTGTTCCAGGATCCAGGCCAGGGCCCCACCCCGTGCGTGGTTCTGACTCCGTAGCCGCCTCCTGACTGGAGACTGTCGGTCTGAAAGCCAGAGTTGTTCGTGACCTCCCCTAAGTCTATCTGTAGAATCTTACTGCTTCCTTTGCCTTTTTTCCCTTGTATGTTTGACTGAAGTTAGTGAGCATCTCTAACCTATCTTCTGAGAAACAGAAAGACTTAGCAACGAAACGCTGACTGCCCCCTCTCGTCTTCCACGTTATTGTTTGTGAGTTTGGGCTGTGTTCTTACTCCAGTTTAAACTACTTGTAGAAGTTGGACCACCCCTGTAGTTCAAAATTGAAAAGGCACAGAATGTTCAGTGAAGATTCTCTCCCGCATCTGACCCAGACCGTGTCCCGGAAGCACGCAGTGCTCTCAGCCCCTGAGCTGACGTAGACACGGGCCAGGAGTGCAGCTCCCCTGCCTTCTGCAGGCTGTTCTCATCGCTCAGCAGTCCAGCATCTTAGCCACACAGCGGCATCAATCCCTAAACTACTGCATCTGTCTGTGGCATGGGGTTCCATGTTTCTGTGTCATCATTTATTTAAGAGATCCTGTTAATGAGCCTTTAGCTTGTTTCCCACCTCTTACTGGTGAAATAACACTATAATGAAAGCCTTGTGCTAATACTTTGTCACTGTTTATGTGGAAGTATACAAGGGTGCTTGCAGAAGTTTGTGGAAAAGTAAAAGTTCATTTTAGGGGCCGACGCTGTGGCATAGCAGGTAAAGCTGCCACCTGCAGTGCCACCAGCATCCCATATGAGCACCTGTTCGAGACCCAGCTGCTCCACTTCCTTTTTTTATTTATTTATTTTTTTATTTATTTGACAGGTAGAGTTATAGACAGTGAGAGAGAGACAGAGAGAAAGGTCTTCCTTCCATTGGTTCACCCCCCAAATGGCTGCTATGGCTGGAACTACGCCGATGCAAAACCAGGAGCCAGGTGCTTCTCCTGGTCTCCCATGGGGTGCAGGGCCCAAGCACTTGGGCCATCCTCCCCTGCCTTCCCGGGCCACAGCAGAGAGCTGGACTGGAAGAGGAGCAACTGGAACTAGAACCCAACGCCCACATGGGATGCCGGCGCCGCAGGTGGATGATTAACCAAGTAGCCACGGCACCGGCCCCCCAAGACCCAGCTGCTCCACTTCCAATCCAGCTCTCTGCTATGGCCTGGGAAAGCAGTAGAAGATGGCCCAAGTCCCTGGGCCCCCGCACTCGCATGAGAGACCCGGAAGAAACTCCTGGCTCCTGGCTTTGGGTTGGCTCAGCTCTTGCCATTGCAGCCATATGGGGAGTGAACCAGTGGATGGAAGCCCTCTCTGTCTCTGTGCCTCTGCCTCTCTCTAACTTTGCCTTTCTAATAAATAAATAAATCTATAAGAGTTCATTTTAGTGTAAGAACAAATTGAAATCCACTCACAGTTTTTTCGTAGTACCTATTTTTCCTGTACTTTTTGAAGACACTCCATTGCCGCAGGATGCAACCTGCCATGGTGTTCCCAGTCAGAGTGTGTGTTATAACTGAGATAAATGGGCCGCAGTATCCTCTCTAGGGGTCATGCCAGTTTACCTCCTAGCAGAGATGTGTGAGAACATTTCCCACATGCTCAGCAGCAGTGCCTTAGCTTCTGTTTTCATCTGATTGTAAAAAAGATAGCTCGGTGTTGTTTCAATTTGCATTTTTCTTGTTATGAGTAATCTGGCCCATCTTTTCATGTTTACGAGCCAAATGTATACCTTTTCTGTGAACTGTCTTTTCATACCAAGGGCCTGTTTTTGTGTTTGATTGCTAATCTTATACTAACTAATCTGTAGGAACTCTTTTAGGGGCAAGCAGCCCTATGTCTGATGAGAGTTGCAAATATTTTTCTCAGTTTATTGTCTTTTTTTTCTTATGATAGTTTTTACCATGTAGGAAAAAATGTGTTCCCCCCGCAGTGCAGCGGTCCTTTGTTTTGCTGATAGCTGTCGGGGCCTCGATGCAGAAGGCACAGGGCCCTTCCATGGAGCTTTTCTGGGTGGAGCGATCTTTTCTTTTTAATTTGAAGAGCTGTCTTGGTCCTACATTAAAGCTGCATGTATTTATGAATTCAATGTTTTCTCTCATTGTTTACTCTTATGCCAATACCACACTCTTTTAATTATTATAGCTTTACCATAATTTTTTTATTCCTGCCAGCTAATTCCCGATGCCGTTTGTCAAAACACCTGTACACAACTTCTCTGCTGCTTCAGATTCCCTAGTTCTCAGCAGACGGCCCTGCCTGCTGCCTCACTAGTTAGGGAACGAGCCCTTCTGCAGGAGCTTCCCTGCCCCGCAGTACCGTGGTACTGGTTTGTCGTCTTCTTCCTGTGTCCTTGAATCATTGCCTTCCCATCCTGCCCTGGCTGATCCCTGGAGTCTATCTTTGATTCATTCATCCATTCATTCATTGTGTTTGAAAGACAGAGAGAGACACAGAGATTTTCCTTCAGCTGGTTCACTCCCCAAAGGCCCTCAACAGCCAAGGCTAGGCCGGGCGGAAGCCAGGAGCTCAAGCTCATTCCAGGTTTCCCCTGTGGGTGGCGGAGACCCAAGTACTTAGGCCATCAACCTGCTGCCAACCTGGGTTCACCAGTAGGGAGCTGGAGTGGAAGTGGAGCAGCCAGACTTGAACCAGGGACTCTGATAAAGGATTCTGGCATCCCAAGCAGTATCTTAACTGCTGTACCAAAAGCCTGCCCCCTCCCTTTATTCTTCTGTGCTGAGCTCTCCTGAATCCACAGCTTCCTTGAATCCCCTCTGTTTCATAAAACTTCCTGACTGCTACTTTGTCAGGCTAGTAGCCCCTCCTACATTCCTTTCCCTGACATACTTGCCCCCAAATCAGATTCCATTCACTTCCCCAGCTTCCTTGCTACCATTACTCTTCAGAGCCCAGGTTTGCCTCTCTACCACTTGAGCAAAACCTGTCTCACGGGTCACTGGTGACCTCACAGTCAGTGAATCCAGCAGCCGTGTGTCAGTGTGTCCCCTGAGCCTCGGCAGCACTTGCGATGGTTGGCACCTGCCCACTGAAGCAGCCTTTCCTTTGGCTGTGAGGCCCAGATGTCCGAGATCTTTCCTGGCCAGTGCCTGTTCGTCTGCCTCTGCCTGTTTTTTCCCTTGGTGTGCTGCTGCCTCCTCTGGTGAACCGTGTCCCTTCCTGTGGCCATCCCAGCAGCCAGGATGCCTCCCACCTCTGCTGACTCCCAGCTCCCCAGCTCTCCAGCTTGTAGGCTCTAGGACTGAATTCCTAGTCTGCTTTCAGGAAACCGACTAGAGCTTGTTGTGTAAGTCCACAAAAGAAGACCTCATGGAAAGGAGTGGGTGGAGTTAAGAGGTGTTGAGAAGGAACAGTTTACTACCAGTTGGAAATTGTTTTACTATAGAGCAGTGGCTCTCAAGCTTGGCTGCATATTAAAATCACCAGGAGAATTAAAACATAAAAATTCCAATGCTCATGCAGTTCCCAAACCGATCAGATGGAATTTCTGGGGATGGGCCCAACATGCATAGTTTTTTTTTTGTTTTTGTTTTTGTTTTTTTCTTGACAGGCAGAGTGGACAGTGAGAGAGAGAGACAGAGAGAAAGGTCTTCCTTTGCCATTGGTTCACCCTCCAATGGCGCCGCGGCCAGCGCGCTGCGGCCGGCGCACCGCGCTGATCCGATGGCAGGAGCCAGGTACTTCTCCTGGTCTTCCATGGGGTGCAGGGCCCAAGTACTTGGGCCATCCTCCACTGCACTCCCTGGCCACAGCAGAGAGCTGGCCTGGAAGAGGGGCAACCGGGACAGAATCTGGCGCCCTGACCGGGGCTAGAACATGCATAGTTTTAAAAATTCTGCGGTGGTTTCAATGTGTAGCCAAGTTGGCAGCCCAAGTGCAGTGGGATAGGGGGTGTCTCAGGTCACACCCAGGTTCAGACTTTGATGAGTGGGTAGATGGGTATGTGGGTCACTAAAGTACTGGTACAGAAGGGTGGATTTGGGAGAAGATGGGGTTCTGTTTGGATAGAAGGAGTTTGAGCTGCCTGTGGGATATCAGAAGGATTCTGCAGACACTTAACGCTCCCTAAGTAGGGCAGGTATTTGGCATGGCGGTGGACACCACCTGGAATACCCACATCCCAAACGAGAGCATGGGTTCAAGTCTTGCCCCCACTCCTGATTCTAGCTTCCTGCTGATGCACACCCGGGGAGGCAACATGTGATGGCTTCAGTGCTTGGGTTCCTGACATCCACATTGGAGACCTGGATTGCGTTCCAGGCTTCTGGCTTTGGCCTGGCCAGCCCCTAGCTTTTGTAGGTATTTGGGGAGTGAACCAGAGGATAAGAGGGGGTATGTTTGTGTGTGAGAGTTTCAAATGAATAAACAAAAATTAAAAACTTATATTTTTAACGTATATTTTATTGATTTATTTGAAAGACAGGCTGACTTAGAAAAAGAGATCTTCCATCTGCTTCAGTCCCCAAATGGCTACAATGGCCGGGGCTAGACCAGGCCCAAGCCAGGAACCTGGAACTCAAGCGAGGTCTCCCATGTGGGTGACAGGAGCCCAAGCTCTAGAGGGCCGTCTTCCATTGCTTTCCCTGGCATGTTAGCGGGAAGCTGGATTGGAGACAGGGTAGCCGGGACTTGAACTGTACTGCAGTGTGGAATGCCAGTGTCTCAACAGGCAGCTTAACCCACTGTTCCCCAATGCTGGCCCAAAATCAAAATGTAAAAGTCTCCCAAAAGTAGATGTTGGGCCGGCGCCGTGGCTCACTAGGCTAATCCTCCACCTTGCGGTGCCGGCACACCGGGTTCTAGTCCCGGTCGAGGCGCCGGATTCTGTCCCGGTTGCCCCTCTTCCAGGCCAGCTCTCTGCTGTGGCCAGGGAGTGCAGTGGAGGATGGCCCAAGTCCTTGGGCCCTGCACCCCATGGGAGACCAGGAGAAGCACCTGGCTCCTGCCATCGGATCAGCGCGGTGCGCCGGCCGCAGCGCGCTGGCCGCGGCGCCATTGGAGGGTGAACCAATGGCAAAGGAAGACCTTTCTCTCTGTCTCTCTCTCTCACTGTCCACTCTGCCTGTCAAAAAAAAAAAAAAAAAAAGTAGATGTTTTCTTTTCCTTCCACAAGCCTGCACTGCTGCAGGGCCTTCCCCACTGTTCTTCCGGGCAGGACTCTCCCACAGCGCTTCAGGACCATTCCACTCCCAGCTGCGGTGTTTGTGGACAATATTTTATTTCCTCCTGGGTGATAAGAACACCCAGTAGCCCACCTTGGAAAGACCCCAGGCAGAGCCACCTCTGTCACCTGCTGGCCCTGCCCGTGGGGATCTAGTTACAGGTCTGCCGTCTGTATGAGCCAGGCGCAGCAGAGCCGCAGGTCTGCTTTCCACACCCAGACACAGGAAGGGTGGAACCCAGCCCTTTCAAGAACGCTGGCTGGCTCCGGAGAGCAGTGATTGTTGGGCCTGAGTGCTGGTGGGGACGCAGTAGGGGCTGGGAGGTAGGGTGCATGCCGGGACCTCCAGGGAGGCTGCAGAAGCCTTCAGGTCACTCTGACATGGCTCTTGGAGACTCAGGAACTCCAAGAGCAGATTGGAGTGGCACAGGTAGGGAAAGGTAGCAGTGGGGTCTCTCGCCCTCCCTGGTAGGTGGAGACTGCACGGAAACCCACAAACCTCCTGCAAGAGCCAGGTGGGCCAAGGTGAGAGGGCAAGTGACTTGCAGGGCGAGGAGTAAAGACCAGGGGGTAGCACCCCAGAGACTGAGGAAGGAGCAGGAGCAGAACCTCCTGCATAGCGGCCCTTGAGCGTGCCCCCCCGCCCCCGCCACCCTCTCCCTCTCAACCCCTTCTTGTCTTCCCTCTTTGTCCAGGCTGACGGGAACTGCCCTGTAGAGGTCCAGCTGCATTCAGACCCAGATGATGCCAGAGCTATGACCCGGCCTGCAGGTGTGGCGCCGAGGGGAGATCAGCCATGGAGCAGCCTCCGGAGGAGACCCCTAAGGTTCGGGAAGAGGAGGAGAAAGAGGAAGTGGCAGAGGCAGAAGGAGCCCCAGAGCTCAGTGGGGGACCAGAGCATGCGCTTCCTTCCAGCAGCTACACAGGTAAGTAGGGGCCAGCAGGGGCCACCAGGCAAAGTGAGGACACAGGCCCTCTGCAAGCAGCATCCTGGAGCTCTGTGGGGCTCGGTGGGGGCAGAGTGGTTAAGGACTGGAGCCAGGCAGCCGGGACTCACACTCTGCTCTGCCGCTCTTGGCTGCAGGGCCTTGGGCACGTTGTACCTCTTCTTTCTGGAAAATGGACAGGGATGGTGGGTGGTGTGGACATGGGCTTTGTGAGAATTAAGTGAGCATACAGTTGGCATGCCTGTTGTACTCGGTGTTGTTATTCCCACCATTGCTACTGCAGGCATCTGGGACCATCTGTGCCTACTGTGCACTGGGAGGGTGACTGTGCTTGTGATGTGATCCTCGGTTGAAACACACAACGCCATTGATCTCAGGCTGATGATCCGATCAGCGTTTCACTGCACTGTATTTAGGCATAAATCCTAAGCAACGAGAATGAGTGACTGTGATTCATGGCACTTTGTTCCTAACTTCTCTCATCTCTGTTGGTTCACTTTCATGTAGCCACTATGAACAGCAGTGTAGACATTTTTCTTTGGAACCTCACCCTGTTGTGTCATTGTCTTCGTCATCCTTACATGATGTCCACCCCTATGCCCCCAGCTTGACCTGCTACCCACTCCCCCAGCCCCAACTTCTCCTCTTTGTCTGCCAGGCTCTCCTCCCCTGAGAGCTGCAGGGCCAGCCGACCCTCGCTGCCTTCCCCAGGGGAACCTCAGGGTCCTGAGAGGATGCTGGGGAAGACACCCTGTTCTTGCTGCTGGTTTCAGCTGAAAATGGTTCAGGGCAAAAGATGACCTACGTGAAAGACCTCTGTGAGTGAGATCCCAGTGGAAAGAAGGGGCCATCAAACAAGGAGGTACCTTTCTCTGAAGGGAGGAGAGAACTTCCACTTTGACTATGGCCTTGTCTAAATAATGTCAGAGTTTGTGGACTCAAGAGGCTTCCATAGCCTTGGCTGCTCATGAAGAGCCTTGAGTGATCACTGACGTCATAAATAAGAGTGTCAACTGTTAAATCAACAACAAGAGTCACTGTGCACTTGCTCCCCATGTAGGATCTCTGTCCCTAATGTGTTATACTATGAGAATTAGTGGCAAAACTAGTCTTCAAGCAGTACTTTATACTTTGTGTGTCTGCAAACTGTTGAAATATTTGCTTAGAGTTGATCTTCTGTATATAAAGTCAATTAAAAGTGAATCTTAATGAAGAAAGGGACAGGAGAGGGAGTAGGTAGGATGGTTTGGGGGTGGGAGGGTGGGTATGGGGGGAAGAACTGCTATAATCCAAAAGTTGTACTTATGAAATTTATATTTATTAAATAAAAGCTTTCTTTTAATTTTTTTTTTTTTTTTTTTTTTGACAGGCAGAGTGGACAGTGAGAGAGAGACAGAGAGAAAGGTCTTCCCTTGCCGTTGGTTCACCCTCCAGTGGCTGCCGCGGCCAGCGCGCTGCGGCCGGCGCACCGCGCTGATCCGATGGCAGGAGCCAGGAGCCAGGTGCTCTTTCCTGGTCTCCCATGGGGTGCAGGGCCCAAGCACCTGGGCCATCCTCCACTGCACTCCCTGGCCACAGCAGAGAGCTGGCCTGGACGAGGGGCAACCGGGACAGAATCCGGCGCCCCAACCGGGACTAGAACCCGGTGTGCCGGTGCCGCTAGGCGGAGGATTAGCCTAGTGAGCCGCAGCGCCGGCTTAAATAAAAGCTTTCTATTAAAAGAAAAGAAAAGAAAATGATTCAGGGCAGAGGAGCAAGCCTGCCCTCAGGGATGAGCCCTGGGCCCTCCTGTGTCTTAGGCAGATGGTAACTCCCCTAATTAAGGCAGGGCAGGGACTGTGGAGTTAGGACCAGCCCCTGTCCAGGCCTGCAGTTCAGGGTTCCCGAGCCCTTGATGCACTCCACTGTGGACTGCAGAGCAGGATTCTTCCTCTCCTGGGCCAGATCTGGTAGGGTGAAGAGGAAGCCATTCATCCAGTCCTGCTGATCCCACCCTGGACATCTGGGAGTAACCAAAGTAGGTCTGGTGTGATTTGGGGGCCAAAGAGAAGGCGTCCCCAACCCCCACAGTAACCCACTCTCTTTGGCGGCTGGTGGCTAGAGGCTTTGGAGACCCAGCAGTTTTCAGAAGAAAGGAATGGCCATCTAGCCAGGAGTAGTTATTTACACATTCTGTCTGAACTTGAGAAAGGCAAGGGGGGCTAGGGAGAGGAAAGACACAGGGAACTAAACGAGCCAGGGTGTTACAGGGAAGAGGAGGGAAAGACCACAGGTTTGTGACCTCGCCACCTGCCTTAGCCACCTCGGTCCCATACCTGGGCCTGGGCAGACAGAAGTCATCTTCAGAGTGACATCTGTCCTGTGGTTTTCTCCACACCCCCGGTGGTACTGCTCTGTCCACATGCAGGCCAAAGTGCAGTGCCCGGGAGCAGAGGCAGGCGTGGCGGTGGCACCCCCGCCAGCTTTATTGGTGAGGTTTAGTGCTTGGGGGAAGTGTGTGGGGCAGAATTGCCAGCCATTCACATGGTGCCGCATTGTGACACAGTGTTTAATAGTCCCGTTTATCAATACATGGATAAAGTCGCAGTAGAAAGACTTCATTGTTCGGTAATTAAAGCAGGAGAAGGCTGCTTAACCTAATTGCTGTGTGTTCAAGCCTCAGTATATAAAAAGTACCCATAATTCTACAAGACTAGCTAACTGACACGAAAATCAAAACAGGTCAGGGAGTTCATAGCAGGACTGGTAGCCAGTCCTGCTATGACGTTTCTCCGTCTAACTCACAATCAAGGAAGGCATTTTATGGTGAGATGTCACCTGGCCTGGCCTGGCCTGTCGGACTGGTAGAGGGGGCTGCGTGGTGGGTGTTGGCCGGGGTGAAGACGTGGTGCTGCGGCCACTGGTGAGGGTAGAAGGACAGCGCGGGGTGCAGGCCGGCACTTGTTAGTGTGTGTTCCACTGGCCATGCACGTGTACCTCCAGGAATGTATCCTGTGTGAACACTGGCCCAGCGTGCGCAGGGATCTCTACAGCAGCAGACACACTGCAGTGCTGCTCATGAGAGCAGAAACTGGAAGCTCCATCTGTGGATGGAGCACAGCCTGTAAATACCCTGTACTCATTAAAAAGGCAGGTGGGTGTTTGGGACGTGCACATCCTGTATCAGGGCCTGGGCCCAAGTCCCAACTCTGCTTGCTTGCTTGCTTGCTTTTTTTATTTAATTTATTTGAAAGGCAAAGTTACAGAGAGAGAGAGAAAGAGCCATCACTGGCTAATTCTCCAGATGGCCACAACAGCCAGGGCTGGGTCAGGCCAAAGCCAGGAGGAACCTGAAGTCCATTCAGGTCTCCCACTTGGGTACAAAAGCTGGATCAGAAGTGGAGCAGGGACTGGTGCTGTAGCGTAGTGGGTTAAGCCACCGCCTGCAGTGCTGGCATCCCACATGGGCGCCGATTTGAGACCCAGCTGCTCCACTTCCAATCCAGCTCCATGCTAATGCACCTGGGAAAGCAGCAGAAGATGGTCCAAGTGCTTGGGCCTCTGTACCCACCTGGGAGACCCAGAAGAAGCTCCTGGCTCCTGGCTTTGGATCAGCTCAGCTCCAGCTGTTGCAGCCATTTGGGGAGTGAATCAGTGGATAAAAGACCTCTCTCTTTATCTCTCTCTCTCTTGCTCTCTCTCTCTCTGCCTCAGCCTCTCTGTAACTCTGCCTTTCAAACAAACAAATAAATCTTAAAAAACAAAATGAAAGCAGAAGTGTGGTAGCCGGGACTCAAGCTGGCACTCAGATGGATTGCAGGTGGCGGCTTATCCTGCTGTGCCACACGCCAACCCCTCTGACTCCACTTTTGATTCTAGGTTCCTGCTGTTGCGCACCCTGGGATGCAGCAGATGATGAGTCTAGTACTTAGCTCCTTGCGACCCATGTGGGTGACCCAGATTGAGTTCCAGGATTCTGGCTTTGGCCTGGCCCAGCATGAGCTGTTGAGGGTATTTGGGGAGTGAACCAGGAGAAGGAAGATTCTCTCTCTCTTTCTGCCTTTCAAATAAATTTAAAAAAAATTTTTAAAGGATAAGTTGGGTTTATATATATTCCTAGAGAAACAAGTTCCTGACAAATTGAGGATCCCATTGTGAGAAATCCTGGGCCATTGAAGGCGCCAGAGAAGCATATGCAGAAGGCCTGACTGCAGGGTACAGGCCCCGGTGAGAAGGTCCTGTCACGAGGTGCTGCACGCCTTATGCATCCTCAGCAGTCCTGTGCTGCTTTCTGATTTAAAATGCACTAGCTGCTCTGCTTTTCTTTGAAAGCTTAAAGTAAATTGTGTTTGATTTTTTTTTTTTTTTTAGTTGGACAGGTAGCAGGTGGAGACAGAGCCTTGTATCCTATGTTGGGAGCAGGAGGGGCTTTGAGATCATATCAACCAGGGCAAGAAGCCAGGTCTGCCACAGTGTACTGTGGCCCTTCTTTCTGCCTTCACCTCTGAGTTCAGTTCACCTTTAAAGGCTATATCCAGCACTCCTCGAGGGCCAGTTAGGTGAGGAGTGAATGGGGATGTCTGGCCCACCACTGGTCTTAGCAGCCGCTGTTTCTGTCCCCATGAGTTTGTGGCTTTGGCCTCCAGTCTCCTCTCCTTAAAGAGCCAGAAAACAGCAGGAAGGCTACAGTGCACCCAGCTCAGCACGCGCTGAGCTCCTCACCCCCTTGGAGGCAGACAGGACAGGCAAGAAGGAAGCTGGAAGCAGCAAAAACTCGCTTGCTCACAGTCCCCTCGGTGGGTGGAGGCAGGGGCAGCCAGAGCCAGTGCACACACACACCACACCTGTCCTCCTGTCTGCCTGTCTGCCTGTCTGCCTGTCCGCCTGTCCTCCTGCTTCATGATATTCCCCTCTGTCACACTGAGAAGGAGGAAGACAAAGTGTCCTTCCTCCTGGCCCTAGCTGTTCTCTCACTCAGCCAGCATTGGGGGGCGTCCAGGGACTGGCTGGTCAGTGGTAGACAAGGCTGAGGGCCTGCCCCAAGGAGCCCACAGTCCAAGCTCACCGGACAACAGAAGTGAAGAGATTGCTTGGTTCCCCAGCCCCAGATCGCTGCAGAATTTACCCTGACTTCAGGAGCTAAAGGGTGCCTGTTCGCCTGTGGGCTCTCCCAGTGAAGGAAATAGAGCAGCCAGCCCAGCTTGCCTTCCCTCACCGCTGTGACAACACTGTCCCTCCAACGACAGAGACTAGATATGCAGGAGAGCTCTCAGCCACACATAAATATGTGAGTAAGGTAAACAGTGTCTATTTGCTGAACTTGTAATCAAAGAGGCGAAACTGATACTTGACCCTCTGGGTGAAAGGGCCAATATTTACCCTGAGTCCAAACATTTGGATTCCACATCATGTCCTCAGCAGTTGTTTATCATAATCATGTCATTGATTAGCAGTACTGAGTGTGTGTGTGAGGAGTCGTAGGTGTGGCGGTTAGAGCTCAGCTCTAGGAGCTGAATGGTTCTAGATAAAATTCTCATGCTGCTACTGATTAGTTAGGGTTCTCCTGAGAAACGTGTAGGGTCCGAGTCCTGGCTACTCTGCTGCCAATCCAGCTTCCTACCAAGGTGTCTTAGAAGGCAGGAGATGATGGCCACTCATGTGGGAGACCAGGATGGAGTTACTGGCTCCTGGCTTCAGCTTGGCCCAGAGCTGGCTGTTGACAGCCATTTGGAGAGTGAACCAGCGGATGGAAGACCTCTCTCCTCGCTCCCTCTCTCCTCCTCCCTCTCTGTTGCTCTGCCTTTCGAATAAATAAGGGAGAAGAAATTGTGGCAAGTCCAGATTCTGCAGGACAAACAGCAGGCTGGAGCCCGTCACAGCTCAAGTGCGCAGGTGTCTGGGGGCGGAATGCCGTCTTCCCAGGGTGGGGCGGAGAGCTGTCTGTTTCCTGAAGGCCTTCAACTATCGGATGAGGCCACTCACATTATGGAAGGCTGTCTGCCTTCCTCAGAGTCATGTCTGAAAATAGACGTCCGGAGCCACGTGTAGTCTGGGCACCGTGGCCCAGCCGGGCTGACACATGAAACCATCACTGCGCTGTCAGCGAGTTACTCAGCCTCCTGCATCTGTTTCCTCACCTATGAAGTACGTAGGAGGCGCTGCGTGAAGAGGCGCCGTGAGGTTACATGAGGGGAGTGGTGTGGAGTGCCCAGCCGTGCGGTGGATACACGGCCTTACTCTCACTGAGCCTCACCTTCCTCCCAGGGTCGGTACACACTGACTTCTAAGGTGATGATGATATGACGCAAGCGTGCTTGGCACTTAGTAGGGGCTGACAGATGCTGGCTTTTCTTTCCTTCCCCTCCCTGTCCGGTAGAGGTAGGCCCTTGGAAGGTGTTTGGGAAGTCAGATGGGCAGGGCAGGCAGGCTGAGGCTTGCGAGGCAGGGCCCAGGGCCTGCTGGCTCATCGGGTGAGCAAGTGCAGTGGGAAGGGGTAAGCATGGGTGTGGTGAGAACACCGTGCAGCGCTGGGGGAGAGCAGCTGTGTGTGCAGGCAGGCGGCCTCAAGTGGCAAGGCCAAGGGCCTCTGAGGTAGGGACTCCCAGTGTGGGAGCGGCTTCTTGGAACCCCAGCCTCCCACTGCATCAAGACACCCACTTGCCCCCACCTCTGACCTAGAGGTCGTGGTGGTGGTTCTGCCATCTTTTCTTTTGGGTGGGATGTCATGGTGATTTGGAGATAAACTATTTTGAAAAAGATTAACTTATTTATTTGAAAGTCAGGATCACAGAGATGGAGAGGCAGAGGCACTGAGAGACAGAGAGACAGATTTTTCCATTTGCTGGTTCATTCCCCAAATGGCCGCAACAGCCAGTACTGGCCAGGCCAAAGCCAGGAGCTTCATCTGGGTCACCCAAGTTGGTGCAAGGGTCCAAGGACTTGGGCCATCTTCTGCTGCCTTCCCAGGCACTTTAGCAGGGACCTGGGTCAGAAGTGGAGCAGCCAGGACTCAAACTGGCACCCGTGTGGGATGCTGGCACCACAGGCAGAGGCTTTACCTGCTACACCACAGCACTAGCCCCTGGAGATAAACTCTTTTCTTCTTATTAGTATTTATTTATTTATTTATTTGAGAGGTAGAGTTACAGACAGGGAGAGGGAGAGACAGAGAGAGAGGTCTTCCATCTGTTGGTTCACTCTCCAGTTGGCCACAATGGATGGAGCTGTGCCGAACCGAAGCCAGGAGCCAGGAGCTTCTTCCAGGTCTCCCACGCAGGTGCAGGGGCCCAAGGACTTGGGCCATCTTCTACTGCTACCCCAGGCCATAGCAGAGAGCTGGATCAAAAGTGGAGCAGCCAGGACTAAAACTGGCACCCCTATGGGATGCCGGCGCTTCAGGCCAGGGCTTTAACCCTCTGCGCCACAGCGCCAGCCCTGGAGATGAACTCCTAAACCAGGTGGGCAGCCGGGAAGCAACAGGAGCTTTATCTTTGGAAGACCCACCTGCACATTGCTGCCTTCTCCAGGATACACAAGCAGCCCACAGCAAACCTCGCCAACAGGATGAACACACTCCAGCCCCACCACGCCCCATCTCGCCCCTGCCTCTTTCGGTCCTGAGTGTGAGTTTCTGGACTGTTACTCACCTCAAATAGGCAGAAGCTAAACTTGCCCATTGCCTTGCCACCATCACTGAGCACTCCCTTACTGCTCTGGAGTTCAGCACCTGGGACAGGAGCTCTGGGCCCCTTGGACCTGTTTCTTCCCAGTCTAGTAGCAGCCAGCTCCCAGCCGGGACTCCCCTGGGACACAGTTCAGGCTCTGAGTGCTTCTTGGGGCCCATGGGGTCCCAGCATCTTGGCTTCTTCCAGAGATATTGACACTCCTGAGCCAGGGACCTGCAGCAAGACAGGGCTCCATCTGGCCTCATGCAGGGCACACACCCCTCTGGGTTTCTGGGAGGCTGTTGAGGAAGAGGGTGAATGACCAGAGAAAAGAAGAGTCATGGTCCCCAGCCTGAAGAGCTTCTGTCCATTGTTTCACTCCTCAAGTGCCTGCAGTGACCCCAATGGGGGCCAACACCAAGAGTCAGAAACCAGGTTCATGTCTCCCAAATTGGTGGCTGGAACCCAACAACTTTAGCCATCACCACAGCTGCTCAGGGTCTGCAATAGCAGGAATCTGGAGTCCAGAGCCAGAGGAGGCACTGGCATTGTGGTATAGTGGGTAAAGCCGCCTCCTGCAATGCTGGCATCTCCCATGGGTGCCACGTTGTGTCCTGGCTGCTCCACTTCCCATCCAGCTCCCTGCTGATGTGGCTGGGAGAGCAGTTGAAGATGCCCAGTGTTTGGGCTCCTGGCTTCAGCCTGACACAGCCCTGGCTGTTGTGGCCATCTGAGGAGTGAACCAGCAGATGGAGGATCTCTCTCCCTCCCCATCTCTGTCTCTATAATGCTTTCGAAGTGAATAAGTAAATCTTTTTTTAAAAAAAGTGAGCCAGAAGAGGACATCAAACGTAGGCACCTCAGTGTGGGACATGGATGTCTCAACCGCTAGGCCAAACACTCCCCTAGAATGGTGGCTTTCTGATCCAGCTCGTCCTGGTATTTGTACGGCACTTCTGCGTTCCAAGATCTAACTCTGTGTTAACTACTCCTCACCATGACTCCCTGACCGCCATTTTGCTGAAGTAGAAACTGGGCCCTAGAGGGCCAGAGCTGGGATT